>NC_090927.1:796946322-797246322 GCF_040938575.1 Ambystoma mexicanum
CATACATGCCACAAATGCCATAAAGAAAAGGTACAAGAATTGGGTGAAATTTCATCGACACAAACTATATCAAGCGGATGCTGAGAAAATAACTAAAGCTCTCGTCACTAACAACAGCCGAGAATTCTGGTCTCTAATAAAGGACGCAGATAATACATCGAATAATCAGATCCTAAATAACATCAATCAAGCAACTTGGATAATGCATTTCACCAAAGTTTTTCAATCAGCCTTACGCACACCTGACAAAGAACAACAAGTATCTACAGTCCCTTGGGTTGAATTAGAACAAGAAGATGACATCGTGAACATCATCACTAAACTAAAAAACTCCAGGGCACCAGGCCCAGATGGGATCTCAAACGCAGAGTTAAAAAGTCACCCAAAAGAATGGGCAAGTCTAATGAGTGTCATGTTTCGGCGCTGCACAGAAACTCAGTCCATACCTCACTCTTGGACCAAAGCGATAATTATCCCAATCTACAAGAAAGGCAACATGAGTAATCCCGAGAACTTTCGCCCGATTGCCCTACTGGATGTAATAGGTAAGGTGTATGCTTCACTCCTAATGTCCAAATTCCAAAAATGGGCACTAGGAGCCAAGTGCAATGACCCCTTTCAATCAGGATTCAAGAAAAGCGCAGGTACAACTTGTAACATCCTACTATGCAGCACGCTAAAAGCAAACGCATTGCAAAACAAGCTACATCTATATGTTGTATACATTGATTTCACTCAAGACTTTGACCGAGTGGAAAGATTAATATTATGGGACAAATTAAAAGCGTGGCAATGTCCCGAGGAGCTACTTGCTCCAATCCAAGCATTACATCGCGACACCTCAATGAAAGTCTGTTTGAATCACAATGGATTGCTATCAGACGAAATTCACAGCAATCGAGGTGTAAAACAAGGATGCCCGCTAGCCTCTGCACTCTTCTTGACTTACATTGGCGACATTAACTGCATAAATGAAACAACTAGAGCATTTCCGCCAAAGCTGGGGCAAACGCAGATCGGACACCTTCTGTACGCCGATGACTTAACCATATTCGATCAGACGGAAATAGGTCTGCAGCGAAAACTCGATGCGCTCCAAATCTACGCCACAAAAAACCATTTGGAAATAAATACGAGTAAAACTAAAATCATGATTCTCCAAAACAATGGTAACAAACAAAGAAATCAACAAAGAAATAAGTTCAAATGGCATTTGGGTGAAATCAATCTCGAGACCGTTGCCCAATGCAAATACTTAGGAGTACTAATGGACAGCTCTCAAAAAGAAACAGCCATGCAGACAGAACTTTATGCAAAGACCAAAAAACTAGCTGCCCAAGCCAAATTTGTGGACGGCAAATTTGGAAAATTCTCCCTAGTACCAACCATCAATTTCTATAAAATGAAAGTGGTACCGACAATCACGTATGGTGCAGAAGCAATGCCCACCTTGCCAACAGGCTTGTGGTCTAAGTTGGAAGCGCTGTTTTGGCGCACAGTATTACATCTTCCACCGTCAGTATCAGGGTCAGCAATCAGGCGTGAACTGAGTCTACTATCGTTAGAATGTACAGTCCTCTGCAACTCCCTCATGTTGTACAGAAAATGTCTAATTGCACACAATAACGAAGTCTTTAAGCTACTAAAATGCGAAATGAACAGCAGAAAATGCAAAATGCTAAACGACTGGCAAGACAAAAATCAACTAATTCTGAAGATCATCGCATGTGAAGATCAGGAGCTCATAAGCAATCCGTGCAGAATACTAAAAAAACTAAAAGACAATGATTGGGCTATGACAATAGATAACGCATCCAAACTGAAACTCACTTTGCATCTCCCTGGTAACACTCTAAAAAGGAACGAGTTACAAAGATATGTCAATCAATGCCCAAGTAAACATATACGAAATGCAATCCTGCGTGCACGGCTAAACTTGTACAAAACAAGGGAGATCCTACACATTCGCGGACAAGTTACAACAAATGGATGCCGCTTCTGTAAAACCAATTCTGACCCTCCAAAAGAAACACTAAGACACTTAATCATGAGCTGCTCAGCCACAGCTAGTATCAGATCACAATATCTTGCACCTATGGCAGGGTTTGACATTTTGGCAGAAGAAGCGACATGGTGGGCGCGACTGATAGGAGGAGAAAAAACAACATGGCAAATTGCAATGGCAGAAATGGTCCGACACATCGAAAACAATTTATTAAATGGAAATGAAAAGTAACAGATAACCGAATCAGATGAAACGAACGCTGTAATAGAGACTAACTGTGCGAACCTAACAACAAAAGAGAGAAAAACCCTGACAAAGCTTCTGACGACAACGATGATGATAGAACCTACAGTCTGTATTGTAAAATCTTATTTTTTGATCAAACAATAAAAAAAAAAAAAAAAAAAAAAAATATCATGAAGGGGAACTTCATTCTTCACCTTCACAGAGGCAAGAAAATATACCTGCAGCATTCGAGTACCTGTGACTCAGACAACGTGGTCTATGACTTGAAATGCCCTTCCCTTGTGGCTTATATTACATAGGAATAACAGCACGTAAAGCCAAGACCCGTTGGACTGAGCACAAGTCCAACATCTGGCTACAAAATCAGAATTCCCCAGTGGCAATTCATTTTTTTGTGGCCAGATATAATATTGCCCAAACTGAAGTGTAATCTTAGAAAGGGTGATATCCCAAAAAGTGGGGGCAATGTACAGAGATTACTTCTACAAAGAGAAATAGCATGGATTGAGAGGCTAAATAGTCTGGCCCCTAAGTGGATGAACTCCGAATGGGATCTTTCGTGTTTCCTGTAAATCCAGGTAGGAGCGGCCTGGTCCGGTGGTGTACTAAATAAATTGTATGTAAAATTGGTAGTTTACGATGTGACCCATGACCCGTGGAGCGACAATGTAAACTTGAAGCCAAGTGTCCATTTCTCGTTGAAGACAGATTGTGAACAGATCTACACTCTGGCAGGAAGCGGTGAGGAGATGCGAATTGGCCACCTATGGTGCAACATGTGACCCTAGGTTTTAAAGTGTAAAACAATTTGATGGTAATTGTCAATATATTATATACAAGGGAAGATAGATTGTGAACAGATGTGTTTTCTGGCAGAAGGATGTTGGCAATGTTTGAGGTAATGTATGCTTAATGATTAGCTTGAATATGAGTGATCTGATCTTACTTGCATTGAGAGCAGTGTGGTAAGAATAGGTGTTCACTCGACCTCGTTTTGATCACATATGTAAGGAGGATTCTGTGATCTTGCTCCTTAAAAATCAAAGAGAATAATTACCATAGGAATGAAATATGGCCCCTGGACATGAGGTTCTATATGGGCAGTTTTTAAACATTGGGCAGAGGGTCCCGTTAGCCCTTTACTCACTATGATGTGAGCTATGTGGCTAGCTGAGATACTGAAAACGGAATCCAAACGATAACGTAGTAAGAAGATGGCAACACTGATACATACACTGCCGCCTCAAACAGTTGGTCCATAAACCAACAGTATTAATAGCAATGGGTCATTCGCAACGGAGAGAAAAAACTTGAGAAGCGATTGCCATAATCGTGAGTGCAGGCGAGTGAAAATGTGCATAGCCCCGGCGGGAGGTGGGGGTACTGCTTCCAGTAACGGTGCTGGGTATAATATTCATATCTTTTGGGTTTGTTTGGGATGATAAGCAGAGGCTGAGCTAGAGTTTAAGGTTTGGCATGTAAATTACCTTAAAACCTACACATGGTAATAAGTTGCATATACAATCAAGTGTCAGATTACACAAGGTTCCATACAAGGGAGGATGATGATCAGAGGAGTGAGTGAACATAGGCAGACATAATCTAGAAAACTAGACTAAGATGGCCGCCATGCGTAAGGAGTGGCAGCCCCCTTAACCAAGGACTGTTACCATGGCAGCGCTGGCAGCGTCTTTCTCCGGTCTGATGCCCTGTTGTCCATGTGATCAAACTGATTGCAGAAAACTGTAAGTTCATAGAGATTCAAGCCGCTGAAGGCTTATAGTTCTAATGCTAACCCGCAAGAGACCAGCACTGCACTGAGAGCTGTGCCTGTTTACACAGGTCACTGAACGTGCAGAACCTGGTCTCGTAAACCGTAAGCCAGAAGAAGAGTTCCCTAACCGACAAAGTCTGTAAGATCAGTTCCACGACCCTTGATGGCACTCAGTTTGATATTTTGAGTTAGGACATAGAATGATTCCAGTTTTAATTCTTTTGTTTTGTAGGTATAAGGAAATTGAGTGATGTGGACACTCACAAGAGATCAGTTAGGTGTAGCAAATACTATTTTTTTTTTGATAAGTTGATAATTTGTAAAAATTTGATATGCGATGAAACAGACATGGTGAACACTGTTGATTGAATTTGAGGGGGATTTTGTATAGCATATAACAAAACCAGAATTGCAAAAACCAGTTTGAGTGAGTATATTAATTTAAGAATTTTGTTTTCTTTTAAACACACATAGGAAGAGGTTATTCCTCCTCTGATAGAGTGCACCAGTGTTACCTGTTGGAAACAACGGACTCCTTTTTCCAGGTCATCACTCCATGTGGCCAGGGGATGGCAGCTGCTCCTTATCCTGACCCTAGGGGACCTATGAGGGAGGATCACATGGGGGATTCGGGGGTGACTTCTGGGGGAGTAGCAGGGCAACATTGGACAAGGCATGGTATTCCTCTTCCTCTCTTGAGAATTATCCATCCATACCCAATGCCTTAATGGAATGTTATACCTCCCTTCATCCATCCCGGAAGTATACAAAAGTCCTCGTCTCAAGATCTGTGTGGAAGTCTCATGAAATCACCTTTCCAGACTCTGCCTGCAAGTAATTTAGAGCTGACTTGCCCTTAAAGTACACTTACCCAGACTTTGTATGTAAAGCATCTAGAATGGACTACCATGCCCATAACTACAAGGATACTGGAATGAGGAACATGAGCTGAGTAATGCAGAGCACCAAAAAAACCAAGAGTTACAGACTGCGTTTTAGTTGTTATGCACGTATACCTGTAGCCGGGAGATTTAAAAAGCAGCCACAGCTGACTGGGGCACGCTGCTAGAAGGAGAAAGCTGCTTCTCTCGGTTTGGACCGTGGGGCTATGGAGTGTGCTGTTGAGCCATCCGGCTCAAGGAGGCAGAGAAGAAAGCCTGTCGCGAGAAAGAACACGCTGTGGGAATGCCAGAAGCCAGTGCAGAGCTCCTGGGCGTTAGCAAGTGCTAAGCGGCAACATTTATCTCAGAGAAGCTGGACAGGAAACAAGACCACAGCAGGAACCACGAGAGGCAGACAAGCCGAGGAACGAACACGGCAAAACTGGGAGAGATGCCAGACGACCTCCACCGGCTTGCCGTGGGAAAAAGAAAATACGCCAGCAAGAGCCGGTGAGTCCCCGAAAGGGAAACTGGGGCACCGGGTGTATTGGTAGCCATGCCACATATGAATAAACATTGAAGAATCAAATAGCGGTGTGTGTATGCAATACACATTTAAGAAGACCCCTGGCAGGATAGTGTACTGGGCAGACAAAGTCTTCGATAAAGCAAACACAGAAGGATATCACTTTTGTAAGTATGTGCAGAGCCCACACGAGAAAAGACCTGACAGGTGACTACAATCGGCAAAGAAAGCTGCAAGTGTGTGTATTTAAGAAAGCCCTGGCAGGAGAGTATACCAGGCAAGTGCAAGAGTGTTTGTGTGAGAGAGCTTTGGTGGGGAAGCACACCAAGCAAGGACAAACTGAACAGTGTATAAGTAATACATCACCTAAAGAGGTCATGAGAAGGCTATATCGGGACTAGCAAAAGGCTTTCTGAAACCAAAGAGAAGAGTGAAAACCTGGTCGGAGAACACCAGGTATCCTAACAAGACAAAGACCAAGAGCAAAGTTGTTGTGTGTACCAGTTGTGATGTGAAACCAGAACAACGCAAGGAACTTATCTTTGAATATACTACAGAGGGAAGAGAAATCCATTGGAAGGGAACCACCCTCTGGAATGAAGAACTCTATCCTACTGGAACTTTTGTGTTTGTATTTATGCATTTTCCCTTTTGAACATTTATAAACCACTCAAGACCAAATACATTACCCTTTTCCCTTAGAGTTTATTTTTTTATAATGTGAGGGCCAGAATAGTACTTTGGGCACAGGACCGTTTTGCTGTAGACATTCTGACATTTACAGACCCTTAGTTATGATTTTAGGTAGAGATAACCCTCTAGTGCAGGGACAGAGAGGCAATTCCTCACCCCCTTTTATTTTAATAAAATTCTTTGACCAAAACCATGAATCCCTTGAGTGAGTCTAATTTCTGGCTCCTCACAAAGGACTTGTACAAAGGCTTGGCAGGAGAGTGAACGAAGTCTACAGAAAGGCAGAATAAAGCTGGAAAGGTGAGTCTGGGGCTCGAACCCAAATTGTATATGGACTTTTTCTAAGGCTTGGCAGGAGAGTGAACCAAGTCTACAGCTTGGAGAGGGCATCCAGGCAACGCTTCATCAGTGCAACATTTGAGGGGGAATCGGATCTGCACCCAAGGATCAGGACCCCTACAGCTTGGAGAGGGCATCCAGGTAAAGCTTTGCAGCGCAGCACTTGGTAAGAGGGAACCAGGTCTGTACCCAAGGGTTGAGTACCCATGATAGCTTGGAAAGAGTATCCAGGCTTTTTCTCTTCAGTGCAATAGCTGGTAAGGGTAAGCTAAAAGCTAGAAACCAGGGACTCCAAAGAACTGAGTTGTAAGCTTGAAGGCTCGGTAAAGAAAGACATGTCTCTGACAGTAGTTAGATGAAGAGAATCTGATCCAGACAAGAACTGCCTTTTATCCAGGGGAAGGTAGTTGCCCCTCTGGATCAAGAAGACATCACCTTTGATTTAGTTAGCTTAGTGTGTAAGGGACAGAGTTGGGATTTTGACACTGAAAAGTGGGACTTTTACTTTGGACATTCTGACACTAGTTATTTCCATTGAGGAAGGCTACCCCTCTTAGAGTTAGGGTGGGGTTAGGGTTTCTCTTCCCTTTGCACCTTTTGAATAAAAGTTTATAGCCATCACCATTACCCCTCCGTGTCAGCGTCTTACTTCTGTACCCTTACAGTATGTACTCCTGCTGGCTTTGCCAGTAAAAAGGCAATGCCACAATAAGAAACCATGCCCATACTGGTTGCACCTATATAGGCCAGTCTCGTCACATAGGAAACACCCATCACACTGGTTTTACCCTTGATGCCAGTAAAGAAAAGTGTGCAATGCCACGTCAAAAAATATATTCTGACTGATTGCACCAAAGTAAACCAGTCACTTAATACTTATTTTGTTTGCTTTCATCTTAATGGCCATAAGCCATCAAAGTAAGAAAATATATCCAGACTGGCCCACCAATCTTGGCCATTTTTGCCATGTAATAAAAATGTGGGCATTGAGAGTAAAGCAAAGCTGAATCATGTGTGATTTATTCTTGATGGCATGTTCTGGCAGAGCCCCGTGCCTTAACCCCACCTGCACCTCCTCCTTTCCTCATGCACAATCAGTGGCAGTCCTGCACCCTCAAACACAAGCAGCATGCATTCATACACATGCATCATTAATTAATTTCTCTCATACACACATGCATTTACAAAGTCATTCATTTCTCCGTTCACTCGTGCACACATACAACAGACAACCTTTTATTCACTGGTACACACTTACAGATACAAACAGTCACGTGCACACATACATGCAATACATTTTATCAAAAACATTCTCATTACCTGCTGCCCAGTTCTGGACGCAGTCTTCCGCCAAGGCGCTTTGGCTTCTGAGCAGCATTAACGGGACCAGGAAGCAGGGAGGGGGTCCTGGTTCCTTAGGGCATGCAGTTTGGGTGAGGGGCTGGGGGAGGAGGGGCAGAGCGCCCCCCTGAACACTTCGCTAAACTCAGATTAATATTTCTTGATTCCACAAAAGTGTTGTAATGTATGCTCCTTCCATCCCACGCTTGAACAGCTAATAAAGTTAGTGAGAAAAAAATTGCAACAAAGAGGAGAAGCAGCCAATCTCCTTGAAAAGAACAAACCGGCTTGTGAGTGCATAGGATCAGCTGTTTAGTAGAAGCCAGAACTACTGCGTGGGTTGGGGTTAGAATTATAGAATGTCGCCTGTAAGAACTTCTCTAGACTACATTGTCTAATGTATTGTTTCCCACCACCCACTATCAGAGCGGACATTGATCGACAAAAGGGCCAGACCAGGGAGTCTGGTTTACCGAGGGATTTTATTGCTAAAAATGCAATCGATTGGCCAAATGAAGAAAATAGTGTCTTAATTAAACTAAAGGTTGTCAGGTTGGTTGTTCTCCTCAATAGGGGTAGTGCTCTGGGAAAAAGTATCAACATCTACATTGACAATTCTCAGTTTCCTGCTTATACTGTAGACGCCGCCCTCGCGTAACGTCAACATCTAGGCAAAATGGATAGGTGACAAAGCATAATGGTTTCATATGGGAAACAGGGGAGCTGAGCGTACCAGCCCTGCTGACCCCGCAGGAACTTGCTGCTCTGTTTTCTTAAAGGGGCCAGGGAAGTGCTAATTTTCCTATGGCGCAGTGCCCCTTTTGCAATTTCGCTAACCCTCAATCCACCAACTCGATCAAACAGGGCCCTTTGTCACATTACGTGCTGCATTTATTTGCATTTTTTTTCTTTTAAAAGAAGGCGGCTCCATTATGAATGACTAGCATGGACACATTTGTAGTGATGCGGTTAGTATGATGTCATTGGTGCCCACATTTTTTTTTAACATAGCACTCACATTTAGTTCCTAGAACACATTATTTACACACTACTTTTTCCTGTACACATTTGTCTAAAGGACTCTATTAATGTTAGCCAAAGGGCAGGAGCATGGGAGGGACAAAACATTTGAGGGTGGGGAGGGCGACAAGGGAAAGCCAGGGCATTTGCAACTGACACATACCATTACTCAAACCAAATGATGGTATTTGCGGTCCTTCAATGCATTTCTGTATTACTGGATTTGTTGAAGAAAAAAAAAAGTATGCAAGTATTATAATAATGTTACTCTCTGAACTACCGTTTATTGCAAAATCAGTTGTGAACATTTTAAACAAATGTTTGTTTCTACCTGGTATTTTTCTATTTCTCCTGACGGCACAGTCACCACTTACACATTATGGATATTCGCACCCAGCGCGTGGGGAGCACCGCTCGGGTTCCTTGGTTCGCGGGTTGAAACTGCTAATCTCAGCCCACGTTCTATGAAACCTGAAAGTTGCTCCCCGCCCCGCACCACCATCTCGTCCCGCACCCTCCTGTATCTTTTATTTGTCTGTTCCCTCCCACCCCCCTTACCTCTTTTCTGCGGCGGCAGACCCTCCACCGCCACATTAATTCTGCCGCTATGCAGTCCTGCCTTCTACCTCCATGGCGGCCATCTTGAGACAATATTTTCATTCAGTCAATGGGACGCATGCAGCGTCCTGTTCGTTGAGTGAAAATGCAGTTTTCTTAGCACCTCGAGTATCCTGATTTGAAACCCGGGGTGCTAATAGCGTTGAGCACCTGTTCCAAGGACTGGAACGGGTGTTGACGCCCCCGTTGAACGCCCTCGCTTCACTTGCACCCCGGCCTGTTAACACTTGCTCCAGCCGTTGGAACGGGTGCTTAACGCTAAATTAACACCGTCCTCACCCAAGGAAACAATTGGAAGCATTTACTCAAACTCCAAAGACGACTCCTATGTCCTTCTCACTGATCGTCGCATATCTGCTAATTGGCAGGGCATCAGGAAATAGCTGGAGGAGCTCATTTCAACATTTGCGTTTTATCCTTCTCTTTGGAACAGCAGCGGATTAAAGAAAACATTGTGCGCCGTGCATTCCCTGTTCATGAAAGCAAGGTGTATAGGTCCTAGTCTGGCGCTACTGAGAATAAGGCATAAGCTCACAGTAAATGGTATTGGGTTGCCTAAACTGAATAAAATGAACTAAAGTAAAATTAAACTCCAAAGCCTGAAATGTTCAGTTAGTATTGTAGGGTAAAACTTGAAAAAAGTACAATATATGCTTGAACACCAACCGTACAGAGGAGAATTTAGCAACACTTGTTCATGATGCCTATTCCCACTATCTGTCAGTCTGTCAGTATTATCAAACTGTGATGTTTGGAGATCATTCTTGAAACACTGACTTCAATCAAACTTTCCACCTTTAAACCACATCAGGACAGGCCTCCTGTCCCTCTCATAGGTTCAGGGAGCTTCACCCACCTTAGGACTTGATTGGAACTTTAGCACTTCACTTAGGAAGTGTGCAGAACATGATCATCCCTCTGTTCTCTTGTAACTGATGTAGAGATTATACGCACTCGCCCACGAACATTGGTGCTCGGAAGTGTCTAGCAGCAACATGCCTCGCTCATTACAAAAACAATACATACAATGTATAAATCCTTGAATTAACACGTTGTTCTTAACTTCTGTGGTTCTATTGAAGTTCTTGTTTCCATTTTTTATTAAGATTTTTCAAAGCGGAACAACAGGTATAATAAAAGCTAGACCAGTGACAAACGCAACCAAATCCGGTTATCCTAAAAATAAACAAACAATATTTACAAATGGAGGACAGTGAACAGAAAACCGAGACAGAGAAGTGAAGAAAAAAGAAAAAAGGGGATGGGAACTCCTTAAGGTATAAATCATTAAAAAATTCAAAATTGCAGAATATTTGTCAGTTTTTCCCAATCTCTGGTAAGTAACAAACTCCCTGCTTGAAAGAGTAGAAAAATCATGCAACCAGTCATCAACGGAAGGTCTAATTACATTTTTCAACATTTTAAGATTGGTTACTTCGCCACCATCAATGCCCTGTATGCCCAAAAGAGGGAGTCAACCGACAAACCAAGGTCAACAGGAAACAGGGCGAATACACACAACACATTTTCGAGGGAGTGGAAAATCAAACACAAGATCTATACGCTGCAACACAGCTTCCCAGAAATCACTAATATTTGGACAAGACCAAAAACATATGTAAACCAGTACCAACATCTGACTTACAATTTCGATATGTATCCTCATCTAAAAGATCACATCTTTGAAGGAGTCCAATAAATAGTGCACGACCCGTAGTTGAGTAAACCCTAGATCTAGATCGATTTTAGATTTAGTAGGTCCTGTGCAAATATGATTCCATTCCCTATCTGAAAGAACAAAGTTCAAATCTGGACACCATGTCTCTCTACCTTGTTTTGAAGCAGAAGTAATATCTGCCAGCGCAAGAAGTTTGTATAACGTAGAAGCTGAGAGGGGCACATTTCTAGATAAGTGTAATATATATTGGGGATAGCGTGCAAGGTCACGTTCAGTGGAGCAAACAGTTCAAACACATCCCAAAGCACACAGTGACAGTGGATTTCTGACAGGTGCAGCTTATACTTAAATCTAAGGAAATGGAAACTGAGTAACGAAGTACCATCATAGATTTATCCAACTTTCCAAGATTCTGAGCTCAGAAGATATTTAACTCCAGAGCACTCACAGCACTTTTTCCAATCTTTCAACATATGTCTCACAAACGGAGGGCTCTTGTCAACAACCAACTTTTCTCCATACTAAGGAGGCAGTCCAGAGGGATTGGATGCACAGAGGCCCTCTCTATCTTAACCCAGTTCGGGCAACTAGCATAATTATCCTGGAGCCAAAAGTGTAGGGTGCGCAAGGTGAAGGACCTAAAGTACAAGGCAATATTCGGAAAACCAAAACCTCCCAAGCGCACCGGCTTCATAAGTGCATCTCTAGGAATTTTAGATCTCCCCCACAAAAGGTTCTGAAAGACTGTTTACATCACGCAACAATATACCCATCAGAGAAAAGAGGGAGCATACTGAAGACATAAAGTAACTTAGGAAGCCGGGTCATCGTAATTGCATTGATCTTTCCTCACAATGTCAGGTTCAGCCTACCCCACTTCAGGCATAATTCGGCTATCTCTGTAAGTTTAATTGGGATATTATGAACCAAAAGGCTATTTACATTCCTAGAAACTTGAATACCCAGATATTTAAATCCATTCTCCGCCCAGACATCCAGATCAACTCCAAGAAGACCTCCATGACATGTTGGCGAGATCGGAAAGATCAATGACTTTGAAACATTAACTTTATAGTTTGACTCTCGACCAAATGCCTGTAAGGTCGAGAACAATTCCCGAAATGAATACTCTGTATCTGACAGCAAGACTAAAAGGTTGTCGGCATATAGTAGGACCTTGCCGACACTGTCATGACCCTCGCCCAAAACCCCCTCTGGCAAACCCATTGGCCAGGTGGAGTCAGGACTCGGGCCTCTAGAGCCTGGCATCCTCTTCCAAAACCCTCTTGGGAACTACTTAATGTATTGTCAGCCAACATGGAGGCATCCACATAGCTAAGGAACCAAGCTATGCGGTCTAGTGTTTTTGGTGTGGTAGCCTAGGGACTACTTTACCTGGACTATTTTGTTGGGGCTATTTAAACCACACCCGAGCAAGACAACACGCTTCACGTTACTTTGCAGCTTGCAATGTGACTCTCACCGTGTCCAGCTATTCCCTCGAACCTCGGAGAAGCAGAACCTGCAAGGAGACAAAAGGAACATCATTAGCAGCAGCATCTTACCTGCAGTCTTCATCTTTAGCCACTCGCAGCTACTGAGAACAGCTTCCTCGAATCTGCACACCTCCCGGACAGAACGACCTGAAAGAGGAAGATCGAGGCAACATTAAAGTAAGCAGTAGAGACATTTGAAAATTACGAACTGCTCAAAAGGCTTACCTGACTGGTCGCCTCTCGGCTGGCACCACTCCGGACATTCCACTCACGCTGAAGAACACTGCGACCTACAAGGAAGGAAAACACAGGTTAGCAAAGGCAAGACTTTGCAGCGTTGTGCATAGTGCTTACTTACCGCATCATAGCGCTCTTAATGCGCATCATTTACCAGCGGGGCTCAACCAAGCCAGTTCGCCGCGCTGAAGCTCTGCATACCTAAGGGAGAAAAAAAGACATTTTAAACAAAGAAAGGCATGCAGGATAGCAACAAAACTAAAGAACAGCAATAAGACCTACCTGAACAATATCAAACGGGCCGGCGTCAGTGAAGTAACTGGACCGCACACGCCCATGAAAGACAACGCGCCCCTGCAAAGAAGGCAGGACGGAGAGCATGCCTAACTCTACCACAAGGTGAGGAGAGGGTGTCAGAGGGGCTGAAATCATACGGGGGTGGAGGGAGGATACTTACACCGGTCGGTCAGTTTTGAACACAGTCCTCCTGTATTTTCAGGCAGAACCTTCCCCGCAGACCACATCTGGGCAAAGCTGAGAAGCATACCAGCGAGTAACCCGGCTGGGTGGCATCCCTGTGGATACCAGGTGAGCGCAACAGACACAGCCATTAACCATGATACCCTTTATTTCAGCATTTTCCCTAATGATTGCCAATGTCTCAATAAAGCGGTCATAAAAGAGCAGGGACAGGGGGCAACCCTGTCGTGTGACCAGTGAATCGAGAAACTCTCCGACAGCCATTTACCAGTACTCTCGATTGTGCATCTATAAAGTGCATTGAAGAGCTTCAGAATATGTGATCCACAATCCACTTTCATCAATACTTGTTGGAGGAATGACCAACTGATCCTATCAAATGCCTTCTTAGCGTCGGTACTGATCGCAACATAGGGATCAAGCTAAGTACTCTTGAGGTGTACAGCATCAAATAGTTCCCTTATATTATCAAAACTATTTCTACCATACACAAAGCCTGTTTGATTTTGGTGAATCAGTTTTGGCAGTATCAGATTAACTCGTACTGCATCAATCTTTGCCAGAAGTTTGACCTCTGCGTTCAGCAAGGATATGGATCTATAATTGCTGCAGACCGAAATGGTCTTTTCAGGTTGAAATATCACAGATATCACTGCACTCCTCAGTGAGTCGGCCACCTGCTCGGAACTGATCATATCTGTGAAAAGCTCAGCAAAAAATGGAGCAAGAGAAGAACTGAAAGCGGCGTAGAATTCAATCGGGAAACCATCTGGTCCCTGACACTTACCAGGTGACATTAACCCCATACAGCCAGCAACTTCCTGTATTGAAACTTCACCATCCAAACAGTGTCATTTTCACTTAATTTCAGGATATCAATATGCTCAAGAACCTCTACCTCATCACCAACTACTGTCTCAACCTCACAATACTGAGACGCGTTACATTTTCTAAATGCACCACAAATATCTTAGTTCTTCCTCAACAATTGTCCATCACTTCCTGAAATAAAAATCACTTGTCTCCCCTTATCTCTACCCTTCAGTCTATTGGCAAACGAAGCCCCTGATTTATCCCCACTCCCAAGATGTCTGTCTTATGTAAAATAAATCTCTCTCGGCCTCAGCATGTATCTCCTTATCAAGGACCCGCTTCGCATTCAGCATACTAGATAGGTTAGTAGCTGAATGACAGGCTTGACAGGCTGTTTGTACAATCACCAATTGCTTATAAATAGTTTCAAGGTACGCACATTCTGCCTCCATCTTTTTTTGTATGAGGCATAGATAATTATCCTACCTCGCAAGAAGTAGTATCCCAAAATGTGGACAATCTACCAACTGTTTCAGCATGTTCTTTGATGAAAAAAGATTCCAGTCTCAATTTGCTTAATAAAATCTTTATCCATCAGCAATCTAGTGTTGAATCTCCATTGCCGATTATGCTTTCCACCTTCTAAAGAGCGATCCAATTTTAAATTCACACAAGCATGATCAGAGATTATAATATCACCCATATCCGATGCAATCGCATCACCAAATAAGTCTCCACTTATCAAGAAGAGATCGATTCGAGAAGAAGTACCGTGGAAGGCCCAATAGCAACTATATTGCTTTTTATGGGGGTTACATTTTCGCCAAGACTGCATAAATTGTAAGGGAACTTTTATAGCCCTCTCTTCCACATAAGGATGCAATATTTCAGATTTATCCAACACTTTATCTATGACAGTGTTAAGGTCACCTCCTAGAAGTATAGACCCATTACCCATATCCTTGAGTACATCATTCAGTTTTCCCAAAAATTCAGTTTGGGCCACATTAGGTGCATATACACTTAAAATGATAAAGCATCTATTTTCCAACAACAGTGTAAGTGCCACAAATCGTCCATCAGAGTCGATGCTTACTTTTTCCACTGAGACGCACACATTTTTCTTAAATAAAATAATCACCCCTCTAGAATTACTAGCCAAAGCACTTGAGTATTCTTTCACATACATACTGTTCAAAATATAATCAACTTTATCATGGTGCATGTGGTTCTCCTGGAGTAAAACAATGTTGGGTCTCTTTTTTTACAAGTACCTCTTTTCTCTTAATTGGACAATTCATCCCTCTTACATTCCAACGTAAGATATGTAACAAATTTGCCATACGAACACAAACTATGCATAGCTAACCTACATGGCAAGCAGAGAAACTCCTCCAGACATATGCAAGTCCACAAGCATGGGTCTGTTCCACTCAAACTGCATCATTACCACACAGGGGACAGGATCACAAAAGGATAAATCCCCAACATTGAAAAGGATATTAAGGATCAGATAATTAGCAGCACTATTTGCGAGAGAGGGGTCAACTGATGAAAGATAAATAAAACATAAATGAAAGAACAAAACAAACAAAAAAGCAGAGGAAATAAAATAAAATAAACAAATTGAGCCCAGAACATGAGAGTATAGCTAAAAGAGAAGCACCAACTGCCCAATGTCAGATTTAAACCATACATCAACCCAGAAGACGAATTTCAACCAATAGAATCACAAGTCTAACAAGTATCCTATTGAACATCATATAATCTACAGGGAACGATAGAAAAGAAAACATAACTACTGGGGAATCTAGCATTTAAGCAACTAATACATTCATGTTTTAAAAGGTCTTTGAGAATGGGGGTAATGTTTCGTGTATTGTAACGTCATAATAAAACAAAAGTGGGCCAAATAAAACTGTCGTCGAGGACACCTACAAACAAACATGATCATTTATTAATCATGCCTTTAGAATACAGAAAAGCAAAAACAACTAATCAGGAGTATACTAATGGGTACTGTTGTCTTTTTCAAAGTAGTAACAAGCCTAATGTATAGTAACACTACTTATTGTTTGATTTAAGTCTGTGTTTTTTCTGCTCTCAATTTCTTCTGTTTGTTTCTTCATTCGCTATTTGTATTTTATACTCTATGTAATTTCGGACTTAATTTTTACTCTTCACGAAAAATATTGGTTTCAGGTTTTAGGTATTGTCACTAGGTATGTACCAGCCACTATTTACCGCATTATTAAAAATGTTGATACACTTTGACACCTCCTTTTTTTTTTTTTTTTTTTACTTGGGACTCTTTGAGCACAAAATATTCTTCTAGATGTACTCAAATGAATAATGTCAGCAAACTGTGTTGCCCTTAGTGTGGATTTCCAATCTCTTTGTCTAATATTGGATACTGCCCCGAATCCACACCTGCACTAAGGGGTGACCCTATTTTTGTAATAGTTGATGACTCCTCATGACATTAGCACCTAATCAGACGTCAGATTCCATGTTGCACAATAGGTGAAATCGCAATGTCAACACAATCCGAATCCTGCAACCCAGACAATTACCCAAATTGCTCTAATCATCTTCGTGCCTCTACCATAAAGAACCTATTGTTGCTTGCTTTTGCCTCTACTGTTTTCTATTGCTTTTACCCTCTAAACCGATCCCAGCAGGGAAGGACATTTTCCGGTGGCAGGTCCTAGATTGCGGAAGCAACTGCTTGTGAAAATTCGTTTAGCAGGTATTTCGGGAGTGTGGGGGAAGCAGTCTTTTCCAATATTATGTGCTTCTACCGGGTCCGGCCCCGTTCTGTGCGACATTTGATATTACTATTTGTGCCCAAATGCAGGTTTGCCTGTTTTGGTTGCGTCAGAATATGTGCTTTGCAAATAAATCAACGAGAGGTGGCATGTGGAAAGTGATGGTCACATTCGTATTTGAAAAATAAAATATAGCCCCTCAAAAATATTGAGTTGATATTTTCTCTGGCCTAGTGAGGGGAAAAGGAAGAGAAATGCACAGTCTGTGTTACCAGGGCATTTGCAAAAGCTGTTGTCACTTGGGAATAGGAGCACACAGAGATTGCAGTGGTTAAAAATACTGTTGTACTGAAACAGACTGAGTCCCAAACTAGAAAACCAATTTTACGTTTCTGTTGCTGAAATCCAATTTAGAATTGTGGGAACTGAATGCATCATCCAAACTGCACACAGCCACACCTGTGCTTCCTGTGCCAATAGATGCAAACATTCCAACATAATACATTTATTTTAGTCCTTCTGCACTAATGCCACCATAAGAAGCGGTGGTCTAAGTGGGCAGGAGCAGTTGAGAGCAGTGCTCCTCTACTTTTTGTAATACTTTTATTTTAAAAAGAAACCGTTCCGCAATGTTTTTGTTTCAAAATAAGTGTAGGAAGAAGTTGAAACTTGCACTTTCAGTGTACTGCACTGAATTTTCCTTTAAACGGCAGGCACATGTGTTTGGGGGTTTGTATTGTGCGTTGGAAGGGGCATGGCGATGCGTTTGAGGGGGCAGGCCAGTAGGGAACATAGTTCCACCACTTCTTTATGTACAATTCAACCACTGCCACCTTCAAACCCTCAAGCTTGTAACTAATAACAAAGGGATAAAGGGACTTCCTGGTCCAGAGGAATGACCTTTCTCCAGGTTTTAGTTCTCCTCAAAAAGGCCAACATAAAGTTCCAGGTTCAATCAAAGCAAACAGTTCCAACAAAAGGGTCTCTAGGCAATGCCAGTGGGAATGACTCCCTTCCCCCGGTCACAGTATGTGCAATGCCAGAGGTTTCTCCTCTCCTGGCTCTCCACAAAGTTCACAGTACCAATAGGACACTTCTACTCCCTTGGCATTTCCAGGTTCTCAGAAACACCAGAGGCGAATCACCCCCTTCCCATGATTGCAATGTTCACAGCGCCAAGAGGCCACCTCTCCTCTCATGCCTTCTCAGCAGTCTTACAAATACCGCCAGGTGGAATAACTATCTTCCCCTGGTTACAATGTTCACAATATATAGGCCATCAGCTTCTTATCACCCCCAGTCTGCCTGGTATACTCTCCTGCCAGGCGCAAGGTCAGTCTTCCTTCCTACAACTTGGTTTAGGGTAATATTTTCTCTTCCCCTTATTTGTTCTTCTTGGCACAGCCAACCTGGTTCCCCCTTCACTCGGGTACTGTCTCTTGGAAAACTGTACCACAGTTCAACTGGCAGCCCTGGTGTACTTGCCTGCTGTCATGACTTCCCATTGGTCCGTGTGGCATAGGTGGGGGAAGAGCGCCTTTGCAGATTGCTGCCACTTTTTCGGAAGACTGCCTTGTAACGGTCTAGTTGTTTTTGTTCCAAGATGGCCGCCGCCATTCTAGCACTGATACTTAAACCTTCGCAACGCTCGGATCTGTGTGTTGCAATCCTCTAGTGAGATCTTTCCCTCAAGGTTCTATCGCTGCCTTTCCCTTGCTACTACAGTCTTTGCCTCCCTTTGTTCCTTCCCTTCATTCTTCCTGTTCCTGCTAGTCTCCGTCTCCCCTTCCAGTTTCTTCTTTCTGCCTTCTGTGTTTGCTATTTTTTCCCTTCCTTTGTTTGCTGCTTCCTATTTTTGTGGTCTTGCGTGTTATATTATTCCTGGATTTTTTACATTGCCTTCCTCTGGACCCATCATTTTGTTTGGCCTTTCATCTAAACTCATACTGTACTCCGGACCTTTCGCTACTCGTTCTATTGGAACCATTATTCAACATCAACTTAAGGAGTTTTTATGCCACCAGCTTTTCCCCTTGTTTTTGGCCCTCCAGCTGGATTCTACCTTAGTTTGCCTGTGGATTCTATTAGGCTTGAAAGGTGGAAACTGGTCAGGATCGTCCCTTTCTCTTCACGGACCTTCTTCACGCCAGAAAGAAAGGATCCAAAACTCCAAAGAAACCCAGTAAGAAAGTTACCTCCTCATCTGAAAGTGACACTGACATAGAAAGTGATAATTGTGAGGCCTGCCAGGGACTGCCTTGGGTCCCAGACCCCACTACTTTGGCTTTTCACATATGTCCCAAACCCTTCTCTCAGGTTTGTCTTTTAGCTCAGCACCTTATTTGCATGCATCCTTAGACTTCAATGGGTCCTTGAGCCGTCTCTGTACTCTCGTGTGGCTTCCCGTGTTTCATATGGGTCCCAGACCGCTTTCAGCTTTATAATGTCTTTTAACTAGGCCCGGTTCACTATCGTGCTGGCCTCTGTCTCTTTTGTGCTGCTCTTTCACCCCTTCCCAACCACAGCCTCTGGGGTCTCCCTGTGCCTTCCCGGTGCCCCTCTATGTACCTTTGCACGTGGTTCACGAGGGTTCCGGTCCTCTGCAACACCAATAAGCTTCTGCTGCTTCCCCAGGGTTTTCGCAATCTTCTCTCAGCCGCTTTTCAGCTGATCTCTTCTCTTTCAGTGATGGAGTCTCCTATTTCCCTTTGTTCATTGCACACTGCTGGCACTCAGGGGTTCCCCCCTTTTTTGGGAGTCACACTAGTCTTCTTGGTTCCTCAGTGAGGAAGACTCCAGCTTCCCTCAGTTTCACACAGGCTGCTGGGGATAAAGGGTTCCCCCTCTCTCTGGGTAGTGCAGTGGTTACACAGCCCCTTTTGTTCCAACACAGGATTCTGCTCCTCCAGGGAAGGCTTGGCAACACTTCCTCTATTTCTACTCTAGATGTACCAATCTGAAACCAGCAACCACTAGACTTTTCCTTGTGGTTCTCAAGGGTGATCCTCAGGCTTCCATGCTTCTCCCTCATCACAGTACTGATCTTCGGCTTCCTTGTGGGTCAATGAAGGTTCTCCTCGTCTCAGCACTAGGAAGTGGATCTTAACTTGGGTAACTCCGGATCTTCCTTGTCCCAGTAGTTACTAGGGGAATTCTAGGGTACCAATATCTCATGACTCTGAGGGAAGGGATTGTTATTGAGGTCACAAAAAGGGGGTCTACGGTCCGGTGATTTGTGGCGATACCGTGTTCTCCCTGGGGCATTGTCCCTGGTCCCCTGAAGAATTTCCCTACACAGGTGATCCACCCGCTGAGTAACAACCCATGGGGGAATATCTGGTAGCGGCCTTACCTCACTGGCCTTCTGGAAAGCGGTCTCCCCCATGGAAGCAGTGATAATACCCTGGGATTCGTCACAGGTGGCAGTTGCCCACACTTCATTTGTAACACACAAGGGTGAAGCGAGGAATCAGTTTGTGCGTGATTCAATCACAAGTGACTAAGCATACACTGTCTCTAGAGAAAGAATATGTGGTCTCTTTTGGGAAAGATACCCCTAGGATGTGGTGTTGCGCCACCTAACTAATAGGGATAGAGAGAAAATTCTCCCTCCACTAAAGTCTGAAATAGATCGATCATGCATACACCATGTTCAACATTTTCTTTTTCAGTCTATTACTACACGGACAGTGCTCATCTCCTGCAGCTCGGCCCCCTCACCAGAAGCGAGCAAAAACCATGTTATCCTTCGAAAATCGGATGCTTTTAAAGGAAACTATGAAACCACTATAAATTCTGGTAAGGTGACCCTTAATAAACCATGCTTTGCCATCACCCAGAGACAAAATATTCTGGATAGGCTTGTGCACACTGTGCCTAACACTAATCGTTTACTGGGTTGGACAGGGTGACAAGGTGAATTGTGGACATCTAATACATTAACAGGGCACTCATCCCGTGGTGCCTGTTCTGTCTGTTCACAAAAGTGCAGAAGTGCCACCATAGATATTGGCTGGAAAAATACATGGATACAAAAAGGTTCCACCAACTGTAACATCGTGGATGTTATTTATTTGATCACCTGCCCATGTGCTCTAATGTATATGAGCTGAGCGGGCAGTGAAGAAAATAATCATTGAGCAGAAGTCCTGTATTGGGACCAAACACATGGCAGCCCCCTTGGTTGAACATTCTGTACAATTGGGACATCAAGCCAATGCTCCGACATGGACAGTTTTAGAAAAAAATCAGACTGCCTAGAAGCGGTGGTGATTTTGCAGCGATCTTACTTAAACAAGAACAACATTGAGTTTTAAGCCTAAAGATCCATCTACATGCTCTCAATGAAGAGATTCAGTGGCATGAATTTGCAATATTGTTAGTGGTAGAGAAAACAATATCATTTGACTATAGTAGGCAAAATACTCATAGATGCAGGGTGAAATATTAAAAATGTGGTCCTCTCGAACATGACCCATGCTTTACCCCTCACGCATATCCCCAAGACAGGAGGCGCTGTACAATTTTAACTACAAAGTTGATCACCCTGGCTCATGGCCTAGGAGAAGAGGGATGGTATTCTTGAATTCAACATGCTGCTTGTGGACCTCTTCCCCCTACTCACAATTTGGTTCATGTTTTGATGACCTGTCAGTTGCTCTAGGTTGGTCAGCAAGATGCCAACCAATAAAAAAAAAAAATGCCAGCCCACCAAGTACGTATTAAGCTAACCAATTATTTGCTGTAAAGGTGATGTCTTATTTTTGTTAGCAATTTAGAGGTGGTCCCAGGAGGAGCCAGTAGGTTAGTGTTACCCAATTAGGTTAACCCCTATAGCAATATATATGTAGTTTTTCCCCTAAGCAATCCCTTCACCTACTATGTTTTGTACTCTGATATTGTCATTCTGATGTGTTTTTGGTTTAAAATACAATGTTTTGTATGAGAGCCTTTGAGAGTCTCAAGATTCAATGCTTGTATGCTGTCCCTGCTTTATGTTGGATTGTTAATAAAGCAGGTTGTGCCTTTCACTTTGACTGTTTCCATTATTGAGCGCAGGATTTCCCAGGCCTCTAATTTCTGCTTAAACTGGGGTTTTCCAGACCATCTTAACATTATCATCTGAAAAAGCTGCTTTGGGCCCCTCTTTCAACAATGGTTTGGCCCCAATCTATAAGCAAAGCTAGTGTACCTCAACCTTGTGTGATACTGTTTCTCATTTTACACTGGTTGTCCCCTTGCTATTGAATGGTGCTGGAGTGCAAGTGTCTTCATGGGCTCTCCACTGGGGTGGTGCGAGTGGGAGTAATGTGTGATGTAGGCATCAATTCAAGCACATGGGTGTTCAGGCACCCAGCACTCTGCATGATGGTGGCGGTAGCAGCAACAGCTCCGAGTTACGGATGCCTTGCTCCCTGCAAAAGATTTGGGAGCAAGGGTTCAAGGCTGCTGCTCACCAATTAATTGTACGAGCACCTTATGAACTGATTGCAGTATTCGATGACCCCACCTCCTATCGCTTTTTTTCCTCATTTTTCATGATCTATTTACATACTTGTATGGGTATTCAAACAGTGGTCCATAGGCTTGTAGGGAACCGCTGCTGTGCAGTAGATGCAGCATGCCCATGTCGGCATGCTTACTTCTGTGTGGAGCCAGGATTTGGCAGGGCTGGTAACTGCTGTATTGTGGTAAAGCTGTCATTGTAATACATACATCCCTGCACCTCTGTACCCATCCCAAAAGCACAAGTACTATACAGTGCATGTAGCAGAGAGCAATATGATGCTTGCAGAAGTGTACCGCTGTATTGCCCATGTGCATGAGCTAACGCCTGATCTTCCTGAAAGTGTCCCAAGGTACAACTTGAAGGGTGCGTGGGGGGCTCGTTGTGGCAGTCATTTATTTATATGAGTACTTTTATAAACCATGGGAGAGGCCCCATGGGCGAGTGTTCACATAACAAATGTAAATTCATGAAAACTGGCAGAATAGCAATAAAACCGATATCGGCACAACAATCGAAATGCAAAAGATTCATTCTGCCGGCTTTTTCTATGCTTTTATTTTACAGGCACTTTACAGAATGTAAGATGGTACCACTTAACATTGTACTCTGTGCTTCAACCTATGCTGTAGAGGAGGTGATCATGCTCAGAGTTGAGCATGTAGTTTGTGGATGCAGATAACAAACACAACAGGCATGTTTCTTTTGTTTAATGTGGATGAATGTACACATAGCATCAACAAACGAATGCTAAAGGCAAAATAATATCAGTATTTCAGCTTTCTGGGACATGTGCTGCTACAGGAAAGAAGGTTAACAAAACTTCAGAACATCTGGTTATCACATGCATCCGATAATCCGAACAACATAGAGAGAAAATCAAAATGTAGATTATTGGTCTTTAGACATCCCTATACACATCCTAGCCTTATATTCTCTATGGTGTAGGGCCTTTCTTGTGCTATTGATAGTCTCTCTTCTGGCAAGGCACCCGGCTGATGGGCTTGTAGCGAACTTTGACAACGGTTTAAAGAAATACTGGAATTTTGCCTACTAAAATGTGAGAACCTTCAGTTGAGTTAGGCCATCTACCACCAACTCTCTGTAAGGGCATTACTGCTATTAAAACAAAATAAGGCCTCTACTGAACGAGGACCTTATAGGTCCCTATATTTGTTGATGCAAAAAAAATGTTGCTACTCTGCTTGCTACGTGGCTGTTTCTTGCGGACAGAAGACCTTACTAGTTGATCTAGACAAGGATTCTTCAACCTTTGGCTCTCCAGATGTTTTGAACTACGACTCCCATGATCTCTCTCCATTAAATTTGCTCACTAGGGATGATGGAAGTTGTAGTCCAAACATCTGGGGAGCCAAAGGTTGCAGACCCCCCGATCTAGACCAAGCTGGATTTGTCTGATTGACGGCCTGGGCTTCAGGTTGTTTTGTATCCTGTCAGAAATGGCCTGTCAGAAACCACAAAGTGGTTGTTGCTACCTTTAGATGCTCAAAAAGCGTTTTCTTTCACCTGCTCCATTTTTATTAGTTACTCTTGATGCTTGAGCCTACTTCACGAATTGTAAGTCACTACAATTCACCCTCAGCAATAATTTGTGCTAACTGGTTATTGTCTTTGCCAATACCGCTTGGCAGGGCACATCTCAAGGATGCCCACTTTTCCCGTTCTAACTTGCTGTGTCTCTTGAACCACTTGCAGCTCTCATTCAGGAAAGATTTTGCCACAGGGCTAGACGTTTGGCAACCCTGAAATTATCTCAATGTATGCCAATGATAATGAGTGGTAGGTTTACATCCGAGTAATGAAAATCAAACCAAAAATATGTCAGATGTTAGAAGTTTCATTCTTAGATAAGGTTTTGTATTAATTTGAGCAATCCAAGTTATCTCCTCTCACAAAATTCACTGAAGCCCCAGTGGACCTTAGAGGTTTTTATTGGACATCCGATCTTATCATGTACATCGTTATTAAGGTACCCAGTACGTGGAGAGGGTTATAAGATCTTACGCTGGGCTCTTATCTACCCACTTTGGTGACTAAACTGAAATCATTGTCTGCCTCCCCCCAATTTTTCTTTATGGTCGCATATCCATATTGAAAATGATAGTACTGCCAAAATTGCCATTACTTTTTGAATGTTCATATTTGGCCAGGAAGGGGATTCTCTGATGCTTTCTGCGGTGCAATTGTTAGTTCGATTTGGGGGTTCGGTTGCGCCAGGTTAAAATGGAGTACATACGCTGTATTCCAGGTTTGGGGTTGAAAGACCTAATCAGAAATGTTCGAGGGAGAAAAGACAGAAGATATATATTTTTTAAAATAATCTTCGGTCTTTTTTCCCCCCTGAACATTACTGACTTGCCCAAACCCCTAACCCCATCCACACCCCTACACACACCCTTACCCACACCCCAACACCCTACCCCCTACTTACCTTACAGTCTGTCTCACTGTGTCCCTGCGACGCCTGGTCCCTTTCACTTTCACGATCCGGAACTGGCTCCGCAGGGTCTTTACCTTTTTTTTTTTTTTTTCAACTGCTGGTTGGTTGTGGGGGTCATCCCCCGGATCCCCCACAGCCCTTTTATTTATGTTTTAGGGACTGCAGGACAGCTGCGGGGAACACCCCCGCAACCCCTGCTCACAGTATAGTGTGCGGGGGACACCCCTGTAGCCCTTTTTATGTTCTACTTACCAAAAGTCAAACTTTTGGTAAGTAGAACATTTGTTAGTAATCCATTTTAGAACTTTCAGTTGGTAGGTCTTTTGGAATCTGTCTTTTTGGACGAAACCATATTCAATGCGGAGCATTAACCTTCTGGATTTTGAGCTATATTATGTAGTAGCACAAGCTTTAGCTGCTTTCTTTTTGGTACACATCTCATGCCAATATGCCCCGCATAAAAACTAAAAACGTCTTTGAACTTCAATCTGATATTTTTAATGACAAATATGACGACTCCTGTACTTTTATCCTGACCATAGTGCAATGTAGATGTTTGGTCTTGCTATCCGCCTCGTTGTGTGGAAGTGACGGAGAGGGCGGAGGTCGTTAGTATTGATGAAT
This sequence comes from Ambystoma mexicanum, assembly GCF_040938575.1. Lineage (NCBI taxonomy): Eukaryota > Metazoa > Chordata > Amphibia > Caudata > Ambystomatidae > Ambystoma > Ambystoma mexicanum. The sequence goes on from NC_090927.1 coordinate 796,971,829, forward strand.
AGAGTTGGAAACGCTCCTCTTCCGTGTGTTTATTAAATAGCCCTAAAAGGTCTGCAGTGGTCATTAGTTCGACCACAACACTGGCGATGAGGAGTCAGACCCACGGCACGCGGTCGGTCTCGCTGCCCTGTGGAAACAGATGTTGCATGGCCATGTGTAGTCACTTGGAGTCTGTTGTCCTGAGGGAAACTGGGCTACGCCTGTAGGAATGTACAGCCCGGCTACACGTTCCAGCTGTGATCGAGGGGCAGAGCCTGTAAGAGGATTCAATTCAACACTACAGCTAAGTCAATGCCTAGTCTGGGATACTGAATGGAATCCCTTATTGATATATCTTTATGTCCAGTTCATGAGTTCTGGATGACTACCCCTATATAACACCCCTCTCTTGGAATCCCCCTGACCCCACTGAGCCAAGAAGTAGTTCTGTTTTGCAAGTTAAAAGGTTTATTTGAGAATTTAAACTATATATATATATATATATATATATATCACTTTATAATAAATTAATAATTGAATATCACACTTAATCTGAGCAGTAATCAATAATGGATAGTCTGGCACTAGCACACTTCTTTATAATCAATGATGAGTGGTTATAGGATGGATAAGATAGCAACAATACTTTTATGGTTTCAAATGGATGCAAGGTGGAATGAAAATGCAGTACAGAAAATAACTTGATAGGGTTTCAGCAAAAGACAATGTAATCACTTTCTTGGACAATTCACCCCCCCCCCTTTATGCACTGTAAGGAGATGAAGATGAAGATGACACAGTTCTTAGGAATGCAATAAAATAGAATTCAGTTCAATTCCCCCCCAGCAGCTTATACAACAGATAGGAGTTTTGAAACACAGGCAAAATGCTTTGAATATGGTGACAATGCAGTGAGAAATATGCTGAAAATGCTTTTAATTCCCTTCAGGAGGTTCATGGTGAGTGGTATCTAGTCAATATGAGTTCAGGCTCACTCTAGCAATGATTCAGGGATGGTTCTTAAGAGGCAAATGAAATTTAGCAGTTCAGGCAAAAGCAGCTATCTTTTTACAAGTAAAGAAATCGGGCCAAATCGCAAATCGCGGCAAAATTCGCGAGTGCGAGAAAGTATAAGGAGTAGGAAGTCGGTTCTAGGCTTGTTAGAAAGGTAAGATTCTAAGCTTTCAGAGGAAAGTTAAACCAAGTTCCTAGCCCAAACGGTTACGGAGATATGAACGATTTTGTGAAGGTTGTTTTTTGGACTTGAAATTTTAAAAGTTCAAAGCGACAGGTTACAGCTTGCAGCTAGAAAATGACAGGTGACAGTTAGGAGGCAGTTCTGGTTAGATTAAAATAGATTGAATTATATTATTTTAACTAAGAGATTGGTTCTGCTAGGTACTCACAATATATTTTGAAATGGGCCTCCCCACGGATCTGGTCAGGTTTTGGACTGGACTCCGGTTCTGGTCTCGGCACTTCACAGTGATCTGGGTCAGCTCTCTGGTTCTGCTAACAGCGGTCTAGGTCACTCTGGATCTCTGGCCTCTGGTTCTGGATACTGCTCTGCTTTCTCTGGGTACAGCACTGCTTCTGGATCTTTCTGCACAGCTTTCTCTGGACCCAGCGCTGATCTGCACGGCTCCTGGATGCTGCTACCGCTGTTGGGTTTGCTGGATGCTGAGGCCTACTGAGAAGAGTTCTCAGCTGGTGGGTTTAGGCCCTTGCTTTGAGTTCTGAATCAAGTTCTTTGGAGTTTTAAAGTCTAAGTGTTGAATCTGGTATCTTCTGGATGTTGTATGGTCCGGCAGAGCGCGTTGCGGCAACTGGATTTGAATGTCCTCTCTAGCTTCCAGTAGCTCTTTTTATGTCTTTTGAAAGTGGGTGTGTGTGCAGCATCACTAGCCAGCCCCTCTTTCAACTGCCCATTGGTCAAGCTTTCCGCACTGCTTTGATTGGGGGAAGGAAATGTGTGTCATGGTGATGCTGTAGATTTTATGGGTCAGAGGATCCTCCCCTGGTCAGTTTGCCCACAAATCTATATTTGACCTAAAGACATATTTCATAGATACACAGTGGTTTGAATTTACATGCACCCATCACGTATCACATGAGGTATACTCTGTTCAAACTCTGTTTCTAAGAGCTTGCATTCAGAAACGGCAACATTTTGCGTTTTTTAACTGGTTTTGCAATATTGGTTTTTCATTAAAAATTATACACATATACACGGCCTGTCCCTACATACTCCAGTAAATTCCCATGTCTCTAGCTTAAACACAGAGTCTGTAGTATACATAAATAGCAGGGTTTTGCCCCAGAACATCACACAAATTGGAGTTTGGGCTTGAATCGAAGGTACAATTTTTAAATAAAGGCTCTCAAAGTTATACATTCCTGTCATTTGATTACAAAGAGTTATCAGTGTTTCTGTAAAATATATATTTTGCTTTCAATTCAGTTCTCAGAGTGTTGGAGTCCGCCTCCAAGACTTGGGTGGGTCAGTGATCACATGTGTCTTCTGGCAGTCAGGCCTTTGTTGACAGGAAACAGTCAAAATCAACATATTCTATTCAAGTGCAAGAGCCTATTGTGTGGTCTCCAGGAGGATCCCAGCCAGTCTGCCTTCTATCAATCAAGAGGTCATGTGAGATTCTAACTCCTGCTGTGAATCTCTGGAGGTGAGAGGTTTCCCAGCCTTTGGCCTGTTAATTAAATCAGATTGTCTTCTGGGAACAGCATGTGGTTAAGATTTTAATTAACTCCCAGCCTTTGATGTAAAGGCCTCTCCTGCAACTCCTGACATGCAGTTTCCCTGTCAGAGTTTAGACCGCTAGCGCCGCCCTCAGTCAAAAGCGGGTACTGCATGCATTTTTTTGGATCAGTCTTGAATTCAACCATTTCAAACAAGAGATATTACATGGAAGTATATTGTCCAGGTTCAACAAATGGCATTGGTGTAGTTCTGCAGTAAAATAATTTTGTGCCCATAAATTAGCCATGTTTGACCTGAAGAAAACAAATTCCCACCAGTTATGGGTTGCTTTTGGCAATCAGCATTGCCCCTTTTACAATGGTTTTAGGCTCTGTGCCCTTCTGTGCTCACAACATAGGCAAACATGGGTGGCAGCCTATTCTTCATGCATTTCCCTGTGCATTTTCTGGGAAGTTCTGGCCATCATGATGTTTTCCATGCCAGTACTGCACAGTTTTTGTGGTAGGGCTCGGATGCATGGGTAAAAACATCCCACAAGCTGTGCGTTGAGAGCATGTAACAGACCACTGGTTCACTGGCCATTTTACCACCCAGGAAACACAGCTGGCCACGACAAGGAATGGGGACCCAGAGAGGGATGTCTGAGCCGTGTAAGCATGCGTGCGCATTCACAGAGCCTTCCCGTGCCAGCACCCAGGTGGCATGACACAGCTGCCATGAAGGGAGTACCCTGGCACAATATTGCTGCAAGGACCACAGAGAGGAAACAAAACCTCCAGCACACTACAAGCAAAGGGGCTCACAGACATCCGGGCTGTGGGGGGGGGAAAAACACCACTGCCAAAATAGTGGCTGGGCTAAGGAACCACAAACGACAGTCACCAAGGCTGCACCAAGTTAGCAAGGACCAGTGATGGAAGATGTCGGATAAGGACATCCCTGCAACTGTCTCTGTGCTGTTGTCGGGCTTTCCAACCAATACCGGGTGAGTCTATATCGCTGCAATTACAGCATTTTACTTCACCAACACTGGCAATTTAGGCCCCAGATGGGCAAGATGGACTTGAAACTTCATGGTCTAGACTGGCGGTGTGGGCAGCAGCTCGGGACATCCTCTATGAACTGGTAGATGATGAAACCGCATCATTTGAGCTAAAGGACGCAATGTCAGTATATTTTGCCCCACATACCAACATTAACTGAGAAAGGCACATAATCCACACGACTATGCAGAACAAAGGAGAATCCCTAGACAACATTGTCATGAGACTCTGAGTGAGAATTAAACACTGTGAATTCCACCGGTATTCCAACAAAGAGGCGTTGAGGTCCTAGGTGATAGCAGAGTGTGAATCCCTCCTGTTTAGGAAGGAAGTGGTCCAGAAACAGTCTTTGGAAGAGATGCTGGTGATGGCATGTACGGAATCAGCCATAGAACTGCAAGTTGGGATGATGACTCAAAGTACACCCATCCACAAATGAACCTGAGAACATCACATCTGACTCTGGCACAAGGAGGCCAGCCCCTGCCCAGAAGAATGACCGATCATGCTTTAAATGTGAGATAAATAAGAGGGGCACTAGAAACTGAATTGACTTGCGCAACACTTAGAGTTGGTTTTACAATATGTGAATGTGACACTTCTAATTGTGTAGGGTAAACCAGCAGCAAGAATACGGAAGGGGGAGGTGTAGCACACACCTTGTATATTGACTAGTGAGAATTGTACCCGGAGATCTTGCGCTGGCTGTTCAAAATAGTTATAACAGAAATTTCCATAAGTGCAACACAAGATTTAATTGAAAATGTGTGTGAATCAGCCGACACGTGTTTCAACCCTCGTGGGTCTTTTTCAAGGCAATACAATTCCAAGGTTCCCAGTGCAATCTGGGTCTCTCGCTCACTGACGCCGTGCATAGCCGGAAGGCTGTCTCTATATACATCTGAGCCGAAAGGATAATCTCTGAGAACTGGTGACAAGCCCCCTTGGGCTTTTCTCACACACACCTTGTTGGTAAGCCGACTAGGTCAGCTACTCCGTTCAACATGAACAACGCTGTGTTACCCTGAACCTCCTATCTAGGATTCATCTATTCGCAGTGAGCTAGATCCAGAAAGGACATGAAATGACATGACCAAAATGAAAAATGACATCCTAATGTGTAACCTATCCTGCCATCAGGTTAAGAAAATTGAGAATATAGTACTTTAATAAACATCAAAGAGAGAAGGAAATATGCCACAGAACAATGTTAAGATGGTCTGCGATGGATTTGTGGCAGATACTGCCATCAAATTTTGGCTCCCCTTAAGACAGTCTTATTGATGAGAATTTCTGTACATTATATAGAATTTCAACTCAATTAGTTGATGTTAAGATGGATTTCTTAACGCTGACCTGGTGGGCAGATGTTTGAGAGGCCACCCTAGTTTAGTGTAACAGAGTAACCCTCTGGACAAACCAGACCAATGTACGGTAGCATGGCTGGCAGTCAAGACTAATCCCACAATGAGCACACAGAGTAAAACTTCACAGATTACCCTTAGACAGATGTATATCAGAAATACATTCATTATAGGCCTTTATAACAAAAATGGAATTAAACCACTGTTATCGAGAAAACAATTACCACACATGCTTATTCACTATGTGACATATATACAATAATGCGATTAGCCTAAGGCTGATGGGGGAGAAAATGGTTAGTTCAGCACATATATCAGTTTAGGCAGTCCTTCATCAACAATCCATAACTTATGTAGTCCAGCCCTATGAAGTGAGGAGCCTAGCGCTCAAAGTACAGTTGTGCATTAACAACGCGCGGTCGTGCGTAAAACGAAAAGCGGGTTTTCTTCAGGGGGCTGTAGCTGCTCAGGAAGGGGCTTGAGGTGATGAAGAATACGTTCCTATTCCTAGAAGAGGGTCTATTCTCGCGGATAGAGTGACATTTGGAGTTTGGGAATAGCTGGGGAGCGCAAACTATCCCAGTCAAGGTGAGGATCTTTTAAGGGATTCTGATGCGTAAAAAGGGATGGATGTGCCAGGGGGCCACCAGTAAGTTATGAAAGTACTCAACGACTCTCGACAAAGTCCGGAACAAACTTTGGCAGTCCAGCCCACTTTGCTCATAGGTGTTGACCCTGCAGTTTCAGGACGCGCTCTGGCTCTGTGCGGCTTCGGGACAGGACGATTGTCTGTTGCGGGCCAGTAGTCTTTACTCAGCACTTGAAGAATGGAGAAGAATAGTTCCCATGCAGCAAGTCTCAGGACACAGTAGGTAAGAACTGCAGGCACTTTCAGTGATGGTCACCACAGTGGGGCGACACAAAAACCTCAAATGCTCGCCGCGTGGCACACACTCATAAATCACGACCCAGAGGAGCTAGGACAACAGACTGGTGGGAGAGAGCCCAGGACCACAAGCTAGCGATTCCCAAAGTCTCGAGTCTGAACTCTGGATGGCAGCGTTCCTGGGCAATACCCTGGGTCCGAGCTGGACAGTTCACTGCATGGCCCAGTAGTTCCCACTTCTCCAAAGGGGTGAAGTGCCTTTGCAGGCCTTCTTGGTTCGATGAGGAAACAGGGGACCTTCCTAGCACGTCACCGGCAGTTCCTCAAGCATGCTTTCTTGTGAAGGATACTTGGCTCCTTTTGAGGTTTGGTATGAACTTCAGTAGATCGACCTGGAATGGATGCAGAGTTCCTTCTCTTATCCAAGATTTCAGTTTGCGCTCAAATCTCAGATAGCCAATGGAAGGTCTGCTCAGACAGTCCCAACCCTCTTCTTGGGCACTAGCACATGTGACCTGCAGGAGCCCGCAAACGATGCGGTTTTCGAAGGAGGCTGCATGTCTAAATCAGGAATACCCGGGTCTCTCGACCTGAGGGAAGGCAAAGGGACAACATGGCCAAAGGACAGAACAAAAGACTTCGTGGCATGGCCATTTGAGGCCCTGGCCACAGTCTTGGGCCAAATGCAGTAAACGCAGTATGGTCCATAAAAACAGAGTAAAAATACTTTCACAGTAAACTGCTGCCACCAGTTCGTTTTAGGAACACTTGTACAAACACCAAAAAATCCATAGAAGGTGGCAAGGGCCATAAAACAAAAGGACCCCTATGCACGGTACTGTAAGGTACTTGGCTACTTGGCACACAGATAAGTTATCAAGAAATGGCAACAAAGTCGAAGACTAAGTGAAACATAGTTTCCCAATACTGACTGCCTGAAGGACGTGTCAGTTTCCCCATAACAACTGAGCCAAAGCCCAGAGGAATGCAGCTGAAGGCTGTGCTCCACTGGAAAAAGTCAGGTTAGCTAAGCCAAACAAAAGCAAAACGTTTGGGGGGTTCACAAACGGAGGGAAAATTGCACCTAAGGGATATCTTTCCTAACAGTTGACATTGAAGACTTTGTAAGGTGCACTGAAAGTTCAAAAATCTACTTTGAATGCATAACCGGGAGTTTCATTATCAACCATGCTTCTGCACTGGCTCTTCTTCCAAGCTGCATTGTTTGCTGTGCCAAATTTGCATCTGTGACAGCATGGCCTATGGTGCCCACGTACCTCCCTGAAGGAACTTGTGGCACCTTTTGAAAATCTGTCACTGTAGGATTTAAGCTGCGCACAAATTCTTGAGAAGTATTGCTATGGTTAAAGAGAGTGCACCACCCGTTTTCTGACATGCACCATGATTAGTGCATAAAAGAACAGCACAGCAACATTCAAGTCTCAGAAGGGATGAAGTTTAGTCGATAAACCACAGCTCTTTAGTTATTGTTTTCCATTTAGCCCTGTAAAGGTGACATTCAAAACATGTGCTGTACATAATCAGTTCGTTTTCGGCATGATTTTGTTCATGTTTTCTTCTGTTGTATCCTGTTCATTGATTGTCATCATATCATTATATTGTAACATCTCTTAATTTTTTTTAAAAAGTGCCATTAAGGCGCTGAAGAAGAAAATAAAAAAACACTTATTTTTTGGTATTCCAATTTAATAACTGTTGTTGGCACAGTTTTTTGTTTTCTGATCTTATGGGTTTACTGGAAAACTGATATTAATTGTTCAATGTATTCATAATGTGGCACATAACTGCAGTACAAAATTGCCTGGTCCTCTGTTTAATGAAGTTATAGTAAATCTACTATAGTGTCTTTGTTATTTTAGTCAGAATTTAACATGTTCTGATTTATAGTGAGCTATATATAGTATCTGAAAAGTACTGAATTGTACCGTGGAAGACTGCTTCTGAATGAGTTTTCATTTGGTTTTATAGCAAGAAAAACCTTCTACCTATCCGATGTACAAAATTAATTGACTGATTAAAACACTTTCAAAATCTGGCAGGTTTCTCCCACCTTGGACCTTCGTAAGACGAGCCACCTTTCTAGATGTTGTCAGAAGTCAATCAATTTGTTGACACCCTATCTTCGATCATACACTCCTCGATCATTCTGAAAGATCTTTTTTTTTTCAGCAACCTGACCAAGAAAAGTCAGTTAATTGTTCTCCTTGTGTAAACACGATCCACCAGTCCTCAGCCGTTCTGGAGTCGTATTAGTTAATTATCCTGCCAAGAATGGTAGTCCTTGCATCTCTTATGGCTGGGCAGAATAGTAACAAATGTTTCAAAGTTTCCTTCATGTCTTGATTCCTGCACAGTCTACACGATGCATCAGAGCCACTGTCGAGCCTTTTTGTTCTCACAATTTCCCTTGCCGGGAGCAAGTTCAGACAGAAGCGCATGAATTGCACTCTGAAATGGTGATTTGGGAACTGTTGTAAATATTTTGACAACATATTGAGTTTCCTGGATTCCCACAATGGTTTCCCATAGAGTTTGTATCGTTCTCTCTTGTTGGGTGTTAATCTAATCCTGAGTGTGTAACTTTCTTTTGGTCCCGTCCGGGTTATTGATCACGCTTTTTTCTGTTTCTCCTAGACCTGTTAAGGTGAACTGGCACATGTTCCTCCATTCATTCAGTTCTTTCGGTGTGCTGTCGTATGCTTTATTCAGTACCGAAAAGCCTCCCGGGGCATTTGGTAATATACACTTCTGGTACAGGGCGAGAGACTTCCACACCACTGTTGTGTATAAACACGCAAGGCCAAGTTCCATCCTTATTGCTTGAATAGGAGTGCTTTTCGGTAAGCCCAGAACTCTCTTCCAGAACAGACCTTCTAGTTTTGACCAGGTTTTTACTGGTAATGCAAATGATGCTTCAGCCCCATATCAGTGTAACACTCATACGGTATAATGGAACCATGGGCGTTGGTGAGAAGCCAGAGAACTTGTTGAGGAGCAGCCTACCCTGGCTGGCTAGATTTTTTTGGCTTTGTTTCTAAGGATGATCTCTCTCGGGTCGTCTCTACTGCTGGAGTTCAAGCAAAAATAAGTGGTGGAGCTTACTTCAGTTACTTTTTCCCCACTTAGAAACCACGACTGTTGGTTTTTCCCATTGTTTACTTCCATGCTTTCCGTTAAGAATCATAATACAGGATTATTTGGGGTTTATTTTCAGGCCATTTTCCCTCACATAGTCTTGCAGGGTGTCACGCTGACGTTGTAAACTAATTAGTGTTTGGTCCAATAATACAACGTCATCTGCATAGAGCAGTCTGCCAATGGATTCATTTGCGAGTTTAGGAGGGAAGCATCTAGTGATGGTGAAGGCTTCCTTTACATCTGAAATAAACAAGTTGAACAGTTTGGGTTCTAGTGGGCATCCTTGTTTCAAACCCTTGTCATTTGCAATTGAATCGGAGAGCAGGCTATTCCCATTTAGCCCGACCCTAAGAGTTGTCTCAAAGTGAAGATCTTTCAATGCTTCACTGGTGTCAAGTGGGCATCCCCATTCATCCAATTTCCTCCATAGTTTCTGCCGGCTTATGGTGTCAAAACCTTGTGTCAGGTCTATGAATGCCATGTAGATCTTTCCCTGTTTCTCCCTCTGTTTGTGCCTTTCAGATGTTGGATGTTCAGAGAGGAGCCAATCCCTTAGACAAAGCTTGATTGCCATTGTCCCGGTGACCAGAGGACACACTCCAGGCTGACAGGTCTTTTAGGATGAGAGACTCAGACATTTTCCCTGCCACATCCAGGAGGGCAATAGGCCTGTCGTTTTTTGGGTCTGATCGGTCCCCTTTCTTGTAAAGGGGACTACCACAGAGGTTTTCCAGGATAACGGGACCCGTCTTGACTTCTTAATGTGTGCAAAGAGGTCATGGAGGAATGCAATCCAGAGCTCCAGATCTTTTTTTAACATTGCATTGCTCATCCCGTACAGGCCAGGCGCTCTTAAGTTGCTTGCCTTTATGATATGAGTTCCAGAATGTCTTCATTCCCCATACAGAAACTCCAGTCTGTTTAATGGTGCCACTTGGATCTGGTCATTTTCTTTACACTCGAAAAGCGAGGCAAAAATCTACACATACACGTGATGCTACAGGGTTTGTAGTTAAAGCATTTTACGGGGCATACATTGCATTTATTATCTTCCAGATTTCCGCTGTATTGATATTTTGCTCAGCATAGCCTCCGAGTCTTGTCTTCTTTCCGCCGGGGTCCGCACTTTGCATAAGAGAGCGGTTTGATCAAAACAATAAATGTTGGGGTCACCACTGATGATGATCCAGGGGTCATGCCACTACTCTGACTGACTGTCCAACAGTTCAGTTATAGTTTCCGTTAATTTCCGTGTTTCTGGTGCTTCATGATTCCAGGATATGTTGTATACAATCGTGACTCTTTGGTTTGCAGCCTTGCCTTGTCTAACTTCTAACGTTATCCCTTGGATGAAGGGGTTAGGGTTCTCGGATGACAGAAGTTAAAGATAATTCCGTTTTTTACTGCAATTAGTAAACCTGACATTGGCCTGCCTTTCGGGCCTTTTATTGCTGGATGTAACCTAGTACGGACGTATGCTGCAACCATGTTTCCTGTATGCAAATCATGTTGAAGGTTTCGAAATTTAGTTTACCTTTGCGAAACAGGTAGGCAAAGCCTCTGGTGTTCCAGCTTCCAAATGAAAGTGGCAGCTGGTTCGTGGCGTTAAGATTTTTTTCATTTTCTTTCTGACAGCATCCCCGCAAGCCACTTGCAGTTTTCTTCTCCTTTCTTGATTCCTGTAGTTATATCAAGGTAGTTTTCCATCTCCATCCTGCTGTTCCCTACCGTGATTCTCATTGTTGGAACGTTTGCTTTGTTGTTACTGTGGGGTCTAAACCCCCCCCCCACTTTTGGTGATTATCTTTGTTCCCCAGTTATGGACAGTTTTGCTCGATGACTTCCCTGGTCTGTATTGGAGCGCTATCACATTCCGTCAAGTCCAAACCCATTGGAAGCAAACAATGGGCCTTGTTTATCAGCAGTTGTTTCACTATCGACGCTGTAAGGTAGATGATCACCTTGTCCAACCTTGCTCCTTCCGGCAACTCGATGATATTCAGATCATTGGTTGTCAGCAGCCTGAGACTGGGAATGTGGTGGAACAGACGTAGAACGTTGGCCCGGTTCGAGATCCGGCCATCGTTTAGATGTAATATTCTCTCCAGTTGCAAGCTGTTAGTAACTTGGGGTTTCGTTCCACGAGGGTTTCCTCTTGAATTTTGAGTCCAGCTCCTGTTGCTTTTCTCTTCATTTACTATGGAAGTCTGAATGTTTGTTCTTTGGAGCAGTTGTCTTCTGCTTTGTTCCATTGTCCTGAAGGGGGAGATTGGATTACTCTTAGTTCCTTTTCAATAGCATTCACCCTATTTGTTGGCGCTTTGTCGCCCAGGCTCATGGGGGCTTCCTCTTCCCGTTCTTCCAAGCACTCTCCCTCTTCGCGGGGTAGCCAAGGTTGATTAACTGCCTCCTTAAATGTATTGGTTCTCTCGTCAGGACACTGTGGTCTTCTTGGCTCGTTTATATTTGCATAGCTGATGCTACTGGTCGTGTCAGGGATACAAGGAGTATCTCTGGGCATCTCCCTCAGGTGCCTCCGGGGGCCCATCTTGATTGAGTCCTTTGATATAGTCTCAGAGGTCTTGCCCCGTTACCCGATTTCCTTTGTCTTGTTCTTGTGAGAGGGATGCAGAGTGTTTACAAGCTTCTTTGATTGTAGCGGAGCGAGGCTCGTCGTCATTCCCTTGCGTGTCATTCTCTGCAAAAGAATCCAGGACAGTATTAGTTTGTTTGTCCTCTTGAATAAAGGAGTTTATTGTCTCCTCCCCTTCCATCAACGTATAGGTGGAGAGATCCACTAAGTCCTCTTCAATGCATTCTGTTGGTCTTGCTATTGGACCATTCGCAAATTGTTGTGTGGCAGGTTCCTTAGACCTGCGAGTCATTGGCCAGCCTGTTGGATTTTCAGACTGGTGGTCAATCCTGTTTAGGAAAGGTTAAATCTCTTATGAAGGTATGACTCCAGTTGATGTTTCGGGATCAGGCTTGTGTTTTTTTTTCTTTTCTGTAAGACCTCTTTGCTTTGCATAATCTTTACATTGTTCTACGGGGCTTCTTTGAAGTCTGTGCGGGCTTTACAGGGATGTTTGGTGTGCTTTTTGTACCTTCTTGGATTTTTTTAAAGATGTCGAAGTCTTTTGCATTGGTTATATTGGTCTGACAGAGGATTCCCTCTTTATGCACTCCCTTTACTAAAATTTGAGGGCAGGACTCTTCGTCATATTGCCTGTCTGTTTCGTTGCTTTGTGTTGCCAGGCTAACGGGGCCATCAACAAGAAACGGTTTCTTCAGAGGCAAGCCCAATTCCTTCCAGTTTAAGTCCGTCACTGGGCTCAATATTGTGGGTTCGAGCTGTGCTGACAGGCTTGACATGGTCAAGCTCGGTACGGATAGAACCTCCTTTCACAATGGCATCGTGCCGGGCTGGTCAAGGTTTCTGCTAGCAGCCTGGTCAGACGACTTGTCTTCTGAAGAGTTCAAGCGGCCCGCTTCTCAATGGATCCTCTTCTTTTGTTTTTGTCCTTGATGATTGGGACTAGTATGCTATACAACAAATTAGTGACGTGGGCCGAATTTTGGTCCAAGTTGTTCTGGATCCCGGTAATTAATCATTTCACAAATAGCATCTTGGAGTGCATCATGGCGATGAGTGTAGTTTGATCTTTCAATTGATCTCCTATATTGACATATAATATCATGAAAGATGCCATGGTGATTGATAGTGACACAATGGTATTAGCGTCAGTCTCCTTTTCAGGGAGGGAAGCAGTCTGCTGGGGGAATGATTCACGATCGGCTGTTATCATGGGCTCAGTGGCGATGGAGTGGTCCACCACCCATGAGGCCACTATGTTTGGGTTGTCATGGACCGAAGAGGTTCTAAGTCTTTTGTTGGACCCATTCAGCTTGCGGCCGTGCTGGAGGTTTGCGAAAAATCTATCCTTTTCTTGCCGTGTTAGGTTTTCAAGTCGTGGCTGAGGGCGGTTGTTCGACTCTGCCGACCCCTGATTCGGTATCCCTAGAACAGCTGCCCAAGCTTGCAGGGATTCTTTGGTCAGGTTGGGGTTTCCTTGCCATGGAACTCTCAGCCCCGAGGTTCTCCCTTGGTTCTCTCCCACCTCCGACATATCTTCGCGGTGTGTCGATTCAGGTGCCTCATGGGGTACAATGGCACTGATGTTAATCTCTGCAGAGCTTGAACCCGTCATCGAAGCAATGCTAGGATCTAGTAAGATAGTACTCGAGTAGGGCACGATCCGATACCTCTTCTTGGATTCACAATTTTCCTCCATCTTGACTGGATTGGGTGCTGCTCAGTGAAGTTTTTCTGTAGAAGAAACGGTGAGCTAGCAGACTCACTAATGTTAACCCTGTTGGTTTCCAGATTTGTTTGGGAGGTAATTTGGGTCGATTTCTCGTTGATGCACCCTTTTCCTGCCCCCCTGTTGTTGCCAAATTATTCAGCTGTTGAAGAGACTTTTGCTGGCGCTTCAAAGTCTTCTGCATGAGTGGTCTTTCAGGGTGGTCAGAGGGCTCCAGGCGAGCGCCCCCATTCAGGCCTGAGCCCAACTCAGGATTTTCAATGGCTCTGTTTGTTGAGTTAAAAAAATAGACTGTGGAGTGTTATTTTAGTGGGGCTGTTTCTTTCTCCAGGAGGGAGGAGTTTTCACCAGCTCCCCCCTTGTCTTGGATTATATGCTGCTGGGATGTAGCTTCTGAGCTGAGGAAGGGAGCTACCAGTCTGGGCGGGGCTTCCGCACTAGCTGCCAATATATGGCCCAGAGCGTCTCCTGTTGGTGGAGATTGCTCAGCTCTGCCCGTTGTATTGGTTGTGTGTTCCTCAATGTGCAGAATGCCCGGTCCAAAGATCAGTAGGGCCTTTGCTACTGCAGGAGCTGCGGCTACAAATGTTTGCAAGTGCAGATTCTTTAGCGTAGCTGGGTCCGTTTAGGTTATCAATGAATGCTGCTGTACTTGTTCCAATGGTTACGCTAATGTTAAATGGGCAAGGCACTTCAAAGGCCGAAGCTTGATCGTTCTTACAAAGCCAATTAATCAGGTTAGAGGGAGCTTGCGCTTCGGGAGGACAGGCCATGTTACTCACGGATCCCAAGAACACTGATGCAGGTGCTGTCTCAACCTCCTGGGTTCCGGGTGGATCCGGGTGTGCATCGCGTACACTGCGTCCTCATCCATGGGCAGCTGTCCTTGCATATGCTCCTCCAAACACCACCAGACGCCTCCAGGCACAGACTGCAGCGACTGCCAAACTCTGCTGAAACTCTGCAAACGCCCTGCGTTGTGGAGCGCTTTTTCAATGGGAGCTCCTCCGACTGGCACGGTGAACAGACTCCTTCAGAGCTTACTGCAGAGACTGCCAAACTCTGCAGAAACTCCAGCACTTTCACAACCCATGGCCATCCTGGAGTGCATAACCAGTTAATGGTTTAACATTGCAGAAGACTATATTACAAGTAACCAAGGGTAATCCAGACATGGGCCCCCTTGCTCACTGTGCCTTAGAGAGGCCAGCTTCATCTCACTGATGAGGCCCAACAAGGCCGAAAAACATGTCTGGGATTGCTGATGGTACTCTTATTCAGAGAAGTACTGACAAGCATGTTGATACTGGACTGCCCTATTGGGTGGGACCAAACTAAATGCAAATGGATATTTCTCCTCTGTGAAGGGTGCAGTGACCTAAAACATGGTTGTTGACCCTCCAAGGGATATGCATATTTGTAGAAGATTTAAAATGTGCAGATTGTATCATGGAAGGCACTCTTGGCTCCTAAGAAGTTTCACTTCCATGGCCACCCCGGAGCCCATAACCTAGATTACAGCAGACTAAATTACTGGACCATTCTGGTCACCAGTATATCCAAAGCCAGCACACTGCACGTTCACTTTATGAATGAAGAGAATGCCAGACTGCTGAAAGTCCCCTGCAGAGCCTAGCAGTGGAGCGCCTAGCCTGGGCTTTCTTCTGGTCAGACGCTGCTGATTGAGGATGTGTGAAAATTGAGGTTTGCCCCTGCAAAGACCATACGTTTGGGGTACATTACAGTGAAGTGTCTTGTACGGTTAAGTATTCTGGTGAACCAGCAGTGCACAACTCCAGGTCAGTGTGGAGCTGGGTAACACACAGACGTCGATGCAGAGCAGTGGGAAGGCACTACAATACCACAGTGTCGAACTGCACATTTTCACCTTTAAGAAATTGCACATTTCTTTCACGCGTGCCAACATCCTCCAAAATTTGCTTTTTATCTGAGACATTCTGGATAGCACCACTTTGCTTTAAGAGGAATCTTGTAGCGGGGTCAAATGAAAGTCTGATACTGCAGTCAAGAGAAGTGAACTTCTTTACTAAGTGTTGGTGACAAGGTATAGACATCAGGTAAATCCAAAGGTAAGTAAGTAGGGATGTACACGGGAGACATCCATCGGTCTCCACTCTCACAGGCTGCTTCACTGCAACTGAAATTCATGAAGTTTACAGGGGCACTCACACCACAACATTCCACAGGCATGACATTCCATCAGGCATTCTCTCCGGCAAGTATTCATGCAGGACCAAGGCTGGGAACACAAGACACAACAAATCTCTAGTTTCTGTGACCCATATTACAAATGTGAATCATCCTTGTATTGCTAGCTTCTAGAACTAGGTCTGCAGTGAAGGCAGTGTCTGGATTATCAAGACAACTTCTGTTGAACTTTGACCTTCATGACAATGCCACGGTATGTCTAGTCACCAAACGACAAAGCTTTAACCCAAGTTAAAATGTTACGGATAACAAGCCTGGTAAGTTACTGCACTTGTTTGTTGAATGTAATGCACATGCTTCTGACAGAGAGCAGATGCACACACTCGCTTCAGAAAATGTAGTTTGCCTTAAAGCAAGAGGCCAGGAAATCATGGCTTCTTGTTCCAGCAGAGAACCAAACCGCAAGTGGTAACTTCCTGTCTTAAACTGCACGCAGCAGGTACAAGAGATGCCTTCACACCATTTACATCTGGTAAGCAGTCAAGGACAGGAAACGCCAATGGACGCGAATAGCACGCTCACGATTAAGGTTTTTTTAGAAGCAATTGACATGCCTTATCCCTTCACTGAACGAAAGCCCAGTTAATATAATGGAGACAGCCATTGAACACAGACCACACCTGTCTCTTATAGGTTTGCACATAGAGGATCGTATAACCAAACGAAGCAAAGGAACACTCTAAGCATTAAGCTTTTACCTCCCAAATGGCGGATATGACGCACAGACCAGATCCCTTTTTTACATATAAAGAGTAAGCTGAATTAAGGGAGAAGAGGTTCGCCCATCGACCAGCAGATTTACACAAGCTGCCGGGGCTGGGGGGAGGTCTGCCAGAGATTCCAGAGCAGAGACAATAGAGGTAGCCAGGCCCAGCTGAACAGGAAACCATAGCCCCTTGGAAGGTGTTGGTTCAGGTCCAGCACTTTGTGCTGTAACGCGTTAAATGTGGGGCCTTGCTAGGTGCATTTGAGACTATAAGGCATATAGCATAGCTCAACATAGTATAACTCCCATGTCACTCAAGCTGTTTAACCAAAATGACCACATGTTCCATTTCCTATTAATGCAACCATGCTTTTTGCCTCTAATACAGTTTTGCTCATAGGCGTGATGATATGTTATATTTGCTTCTGTTTTGGCATGTGTAATGCAAATTAGAGCTTGTAGAAGATTTGTATTTGTATTTATTTTATTTATAACGCGCAGGCCCGGAGGCATCAGGGGGCAATTTATACAAGGTTACAGAAATGCATATACACAGGAATAGCAATACATAAATTTACACAAAGGAATTTACACAAAAGGAATAACAATACATGATATAAACAAGGACATTAGGTGACTTAAAGGAGTCTATATACATATAATACAGTGGTACCGGAGCCGCTGAGTAATAACCGAGGTCGGCAGGTCAAAGTAAGACAAAGGCGCTGAGTGGGACTTAAAGCTGGTCGAAAAGCCAGGACCTAGTATTGGCTTTGAAAGTGTAAAATGACTCTTCAACTCTAATTGTAGCAGGGAGGGAGTTCCAGAGCTTGGAAGCTAGGACCGGGAAGCTTGAACCCCCTGCTTTTTGCAGTTTAAATGTAGGGATGGCTAGACAGTGGGACTGGGCAGTTGTTAGTGGACGGGAGGTCGAGTGTCGCGACAGTCGACTGCCGAGGTAGATGGGGGCCTTATTAGCCAGGCATTTGTGCGTAATGGCGAGTGCTTTGAGTGAGATTCTTTGTTTGACAGGTAGCCACTTTAACTTAGTTCTAGTTTCTGTGATATGGTGGTTACGGGGGATGTTTAAGGCGGCACGAATGGCATTGTTTTGGGTAGTTTGGAGTTTATTTAGGTTCTCTTGGCTGGTGCCTAAGTGAAGAGCACTGCAGTAGTCAATTTTAGCCATGATGAGGGTTCTCGCTAGTGTGACACTGTTGGCGGTAGTAAGGAAAGGTCTGCAGGCTGCAATGAGTTTGCATGTGTATGCAGTAGCCGATCTGACAGCATTCGTTTGTCGGGTTAATGATGAAGTAGCGTCAAGGTAGAACCCTAATGTTTTAGTGTCTTTTGAGACTCGAATGTTATTACCGTCTATGGTGAATGACTGATATGACGGTTCTAGTCTGCTCAGGCGTTGTGCAGTGCCCAAGATCAGGAGCTCCGTCTTGTCGTCATTTAGGCACAGCTGGTGTTGGGCCATCCAAGCCTGGATGACCAAGTAGACATCATTGAGGGCCTTAGTGTCAGCTAGATAATCACCAGTGATGGGAATGAGTATCTGGGTGTCATCCACATAATTAGTATAGGGGACACCCAGATAGTCCAGCACATCCAAGAGTGGTTTTGTGAAGATGTTATAAAGTGTGGGTGACGCACAGGATCCCTGGGGTACGCCACAGTGAATTGGGGAAGGGTCGGCAGCTGCGGATGGGGCAAAGAATCTCATGGATCTGTTGCTCAAAAAGGATTTGATCTTGGCTGCAGCCGAGGATGAGAAGTTAGCAGCGGAGTGGAGTTGCTTGCAAAGGATTTGGTGATTGAGCAAATCGAAAACGGCCGAAAGGTCGAGAAGTAGTAGCATTGCTAGCTTGCCCTGATCCTTTAAGACCTCGATTTGGGTTTTGAGGTCTATTAAAGCAGTCTCCGTCCCGTGTCTGGGACGGAATCCAGATTGTCGTAGACCTAGCATGTTATTGGATTCCAGATAGTTTTGAATCTGGAGGTATGCAGCACGGTCTAAAATCTTAAGCAGAAATGGTACTGTTGTGATATTAAATATATATGAACCTAATACCCCCAGTGTCAAGCGCATAATTCTGAGTAATGCAGTAGAATGGTGTCTCTTGACTCTAAATAACTTCACACATTTCCTGTCTGTATTCGTTTAATCATGATGATGGGCGCAAACACTCAGGCAGGCTGTCTCATAGCGCTATGACGCTGCCTGGGGTGTGTATGATCATGAGCATGACTACTGACCTCATGTCCACTCTTCACAGCCTCACCCGAGGTCGAGTTAAGGGTCATAGGTAAGGCCTGACCACAGGCAATGATGACAAAAAGACGCAAATGTTTCCGCTGCAGTTGTGATTATTATTATTTTCTTTTTTCTTTTAGTTTTATCTGTGCGCTAGCTATGTGGGTTGCTTATATTACAACAGTTAAATGTGAACCTATCCCTCTCTGTCCTAGGACACGGATCTCGCTATTCTTTTCTCTGTTGGCCCCGGCTACATTAGTTGAACCAAGAGGCCCTAGTCTTGCTTGCCCATTTCTATTTTGTTCTCATGTTCTCTTTCCCCAATTTTAACCAAGTGCACAACTGTGTCTGCTCCGACTGTGTTGTGTCCTGCCATCTGGTATTCTTGTACTCCAGGGGAACTGCCAGTCCCGTGGGAACACTAGAAAGATTGATTTAGATTTTATGTTGTAGCATATGATGGAGAGAGATTTTCTGACTAATTTACATTTTTAACGCTCATGTGCTGCATGGGGTCAGAGGCGGTTAGGATTTTAAAGAAATTACCTGATGTTGACAAGGTAGTTTGAGGAGGGGGTGATGGTAGAGGGGATGGTGGTGGATTATATGGTAAAGCAATGAAGAAATTGGAGGCAGAGTGTGGTAAACTGATGAATGCGGGTGGTGTTCGAAAGATGTGGGTGTATCAGTAGATTAAATTGTAGCTTATTTGAGTGGACACCATTGTGTGAGTTTCTCTGGGAGGGAGGATGAATATATTTGTCACCAATTAATGATGCATACCTCGAATCCTAAAATTCAGGAATGCTTATGACGAGCAAAAAACCCACCATTGCAGGATGCATTGTCTATTGCAAAAGGGATCGAATGAACACACATGTGCTTTTGAAGGAGGTGATTTCCAGAGCGAGCAAGGAATGCGTGCATGTTTTGAAGGAAGTGGACAGTGATAAAGAGTTGGGGGAGAGGAGGCAAAGGGATGTGTGGTGAGTAAAACAAATAGAATGGGGATGGCTGGGTGGGCAAGTGTCCTCACAAGAGCTTTGCAAAAGTCAATGCACAAGATGCAGATTTGAAAAGCATGCAGCATGCCATGAATGCGAAAGAGTGCCCAGCCATGAGGGTGAAGTGTAGGAGGTGGGGGAAGATGGGACATTTTGCTAGGTAATGTTAAAAAAACAAAAGTGGCGAAAATGACAAAGGCATAAAATATGTGGGGCAGGAAAGGGGGGAATGGTCAAGTATAAAAGTTCATATTGTTGGTGAAGTGGGGGAGCATGAGGAAGGTGAATATGATCCCCTGAGATGGAGATAATGATGGCAGAGTGTATTGTGAAAGGTTTGGGTTCACCATATACTTTCATACCAGAGGAGAAATGCAAGGAGATTTGGTCATGCAAGAAACGCACATTACACAACAGTGATGTATACGGCTGAAGGCGTATGGAGGTGGTATGAATGACATTCTGCGTTTTGTGTGGGACACAATTACATATGGTATGAAACCAGGCATCCAGGCATAAGATATGTATATCTAAAGGTAATTGTTTGCTTGGGTGGAGACACCAGGGCAAGTTATGATGGGAGCTACATCCAGGTAAGGCACTGCAAGAAAGAGCAGTAGGGGCAGATAGATCAGAAACATTTGCACAGTAAGTTGAGGAAAGATTTCGAGGTGTGTTACGAAAGGTATAGGGAAACTACGTGGTTACAGCCCTAATATCCAGTTGTCAGCTGAAGCTGTGCCATGTGTGCATTAGGTGAGGAATCTTCCCTTGTCTCTGAGAGAGAAGGTCGGAGATGAACTACTAGGATTATGCAACAGGGCCTAATGGAATAAACGGAGAACAGTCAGTGGTTATCCCCAATTGTGGTGACACAGCGTCCGGATGGTCGCATTAGATTGTGTTGATGTAAGAGATTTGAACTGGAATATGTGGGTCAACAGGTACCTTTTGCCCGACGTAAATGAAATGTTGACAACGATGGAAGAGGCGGGATCGTACAGCACCCTGGACCCCTTGTCTGCATAACATCCGGTGGTGCTCATTGCATGACACAGGCATGGACAGCGTTCATCACTACCATGGGGACGTACTAGTTCAAGAGAATACCATCCGGTCTGGCTTCGTCGTCGGCCGTATTTCAGAAAATGATCGAGGATTTATTGGGGGATGTTCCTGGTGTAAAATCTTTTAGAAACATATCATATATATCTCACCCGCTCCCGTGGGTTTCACGCTGCTTGAACACCAGGACCAACGTCTGTGGCATTTGGGGCAACAAGCGCTCCGGCATTCGCTGCAGACTTTAATCCCCAACAAGCTCCGCTCTCACGTGAGGTGTTGTGTTCTTTCCTCCCGTGCTACCCAGAAGGTACTGCTATTAAGCAAACAAAGTCTGTCGGGTGGTGCTCCTTAACCGTCGCACTTCCCTGGCAAAGCAGCTTCCTATTTTCCTGCTTCCTTTGCCTTGAATCCTGCCTTCTCGACCATCTGGCTTCTGTTTCCTGGACTTTGCCTTGGTCTCGTCCCTCACTGCTTCCATCGCTCACCCCCTGGGATTGATCTCCTGGCTCCCCCGACCTCATCACCACAGTTTCCTTGATGCTGCAATTGTTCTTGTCCCTCACTGCTTCTGGCTGGTAATCATTCTGATCCTTTCACTGGACTCTCCTGTTGTCATCTTCTGGGGATTTTGGTTTTCTTCGCCTCTGGATTACATTTTCTTTTTTCTTTTCTTTTTGCTCCCTGGAATTGAACTTGGATTATCTCCTAGATATATATTTTTGGGTACTTTTTGTTCTTCCCCTAGATTGTGCCCTTGTGCCGTCTAGGTCAGGTTTCACGTACAAGAAAGACCTTGCACGACTTTTCCTGAATTCTCATTCTTTTCCTGGAATCCTGAACCCTTTGAACTACTCTTGGCTGGAGCTTTGCAAGTAGGTTCATCGCTTGCAACTACATCACAACAGGTAGGAGTGGGGTATTGTCTGAGGGAGGCGTGGTCTGTAACAGGCTAGGGTAAGAGGGTATACTGACCTGTTATATTTGTTTGGTCCCTTTCTACCTCTGCTATTTGTTCCTGCCTTTTCACCTGAGCCCCTAGCCTGACAGGTTTTTATATCCTCTGCAAGCTGCGCTCTTGGAGGGGAAAGTCTCCCTGTGAAAGGAGACCCCAGTTGTCATTTGAGACTGGGTTACCCAAGTTGGCCTCGATCCTGACAGATTAAGGAGCCACCTTTGTTAGCCTGTGATGGATCCAGGAGCATGCTGTTTTACAAGCTTTTTCTGCCCTCCGCACAGACATGGCAGCCGCCCGTGTGTCTTTGCACCCGCGCAAGGACGTAATGCAGAGCCTAGTTCACCCACTGCCCTCAGATGATGAATTTGGGGCTTGCTTCTGTCGTTTTGCCAGGGCCATTTCCACTAGCCCCACCAGAATGCTTCACAGATGACCCCAAGACCTACATGATGTTTATCAACCAGTGCAGGTTAAATTTTCTTTGCCGTCCTTTAGCTTTCCCCAATTCCACCACTAAGGCCGCTTTTGTGTTGTCACATTTGGGGGGTACTGCTGCTGCCTGGGCTAAACCTCTTTTGGAGACAAACGATCCCGCTTTGTATGATTTCGAAGCCCTATTGGGTGCCATGAATCTAGTCTTCGACGCTAGGTACAAAGCACAGGTATCAGACCTGGAATTCTTGGACTTGACTCAATGAAAGCAAAGCCTTTTGTCTTATATGGCCCGCTTTAATCAACTAGCGGCAGAAACCACATGGCCTGAACGAAAAAAGGCATCCGTATTTTACTGAGGCCTTTCTGATGAATGGAAAGATGCCTTGTCGGTGGTTCCATCCATACCGTCCGTTTTCCAGGAGCTCTTGGATTTAGTTTTACAGGTCGATGCTCGCCTTCTACAAAGATGAGGCAAATGCAGGACCCCTGAAATGCGACCTGGCAAAGCCGAAACTGTGTCTCCAACTATAGGGAAAGCCGACTGTTCCATCCATACAGATCGGCACCGGTCATTTCACATAACCAGCGTGTGTCTACATCGCCACTGAGACAGCGACCGTATATAGACATTTAGGGGCTGCAGCCCCGAGTGATAGCATGACAACACTAATCTGTCACGTCACCCCTTTCCCTATGGTCCACTGCGCAACACAGAAACCGCACTGGGCCGCATGCGTGATCACCTAGGTGACCGCACATAAACAACTAGCTGCGGCGCGCACGTCTCCCTGTAATTTTCCAGCACTGTTGGTACGCCGGCTGCAGCCGATACACGTGAGTCGGATGCGGACAGGTAAAGACATTAGAGTTGCAACTCGATCTGACGCACATCTTTCTGACAGACCAACAGCTCCCATGCATCGGTCACGCCAAGTCCAGCATGACCATGCATTTTTTACAAAAGCTTCAGTGACCGCAGCATACAAGCACGCCTTCGTACAAAGAGCAGGTCCACAGCGACCATTAAATTGTACATGGTCTTAGTTACCCGCACATACTTGCAGACTTTAGTAAGCACAGAAGGCTCCCACTTTGGGGAATTTATATTGTTATTACATCTACCCCTTCGGAGCACTCGCTCATAAGTTCCACATTCAGTTATTTTTGCAGCATGCGAGTATAAATCGGCATGTGTCTGAAATGATAGAAGGCTTTTATGCAACGTAAACAATGATAGAAGAATTTTATGCAACGTAAACAAATATTAAATTTATGCCTTAAGAGCACCCATCCATATGCTCCACACTCAATTACCAGGACAGCCTGCGAGTACGTGTAAGTAAACACAATATGGCATCGTTATGCTGCGACGAATGCCTAGGCTCTTCACTAACTATGGCCTTTGGCTTTTTGCCTCTCCATACAGAAAAGGGCACCCTGGAGCAACCATTGCAGAACTGTCCTTCTCTCTGATACATCAGGGAGATGTTTCCACGCCAAAACAGGAAAGGGGGAACCAAGATTTGCAGGTAATGGGGTCTTTGGCACTCGTTAGGACGCATGTTGTTGCCCATTTGGTAGGGGCACCACGACAATACTCTGTGCAGTCACTACAACAAGCCTCTGAGTATTGCCCCTCTGCAATCTGATTTCTTCACTCATATGCATAGACTTATCCACAGGTTGAACACAAACAAAACCTGGCCCACCCTGTACTTTGGAGAAACTGCAACCACTGGTTTCTGGCAACCCGTACCAAATCATTCCAACGGTTACCACCAGGCTGATTGTCATGTCCCCTATCATTGATCGGACTTGAATATTGGGATTTACGCCCCGGTTGGTAAGTTTTACGACTGATGGTTTGAGAAATAATAAATTAACGTTTATGCCTAGTAATTACAGGCATTCTATGAATTAATCCACTCACTCCGCATTTGTCCTTACCCCCAGGGTCCTTGACTAGAAGCCCTGAAGAAGGCGGCAGTTGCATAATTCTCACCCGCCGAAACGTGAAGAACACAGGGAACCACCGCACAGGATAGGTTCCCCCACCATGGGACTTTGCCACATAATTTGTTTTTTTCCACGTAGGCAAATATATCTTTAACCAGATGTCAGTGAAACAACATTATGCAAGGGCCATATTGCGTCCTTGATTGTCCCAGTGCTAAACGGACATATTAATTACCAGTTTACATCGGGGAAACACAGTTGTGTATAGTTTAAAGTTTATGGGCTTGTCAGAAATTACAATGCACAATGTACATCACAATGGTTATTTTACTTTAAATGCTGTCAATTAACTGTTTACTATTTGCAAGTGCTGATTTAAAGCCAGTCACAGGCTTAATAACGTTGCAAATTAATTGTGGCTCTAAAGCCAGCAACAAGCTCATTAATTAATTTTTAATGATACTTTCATGTTCTTTCTATTAATTCTATTTGCTTTTTCTTATATTTTCATTCTTTGGAAATTAACAAATTGATTTTGTTTGTTTAGAGTAAATACAAATTGATTCTTACTCACACAGAGTCCAACAAATTCCTTGATTGTTTTTATTCACTTCAAAGCTTTTTGTTGAATTTGGATGAATGGTACTGATGCTATGGGTGGATTTCCATAGACTCCACTACATGGACCTCCAACTATGGAGACCCGACAGCACAGAATAAGGATAGTTTAAATAATAGAATCTATCCATTAAACTCACTCCTTTATCTTTTAGAGAGCACAGGGGTACACCTCTTTGTTGACGCCCTCCAACTCTGGTTGGCAACACGAAACCAATGCAGATTGGAGCTACACGAGGCCCTTTGACTAAAGAGGAGAGGGAGAGGCGAATGGCCAATAACCTCTGCCTTTACTGTGGACAGGTCATTTGATTTGTGTCTGTCCAAAAAGGTCTGTTAAGCGCTCGGGAAACGCCAAGTCTCATCCCTAGACAGGGCCACTGGGATGAGCCCATTTTCCACTGGCTCTGAAAACGCCCTGTCATCCATGCATATATACCTGCCTATGTCCTTTTCTCTCCTTGACTCCTTAGTGTTCACCTTTCCTGTAATGATTGATTCTGGGGCAACAGGTAACTACATGGATTGCCAGTTGGCAAAGAAAACTGGGGTTCCTACTTGTGCTAAGCATATCCCTGAAAACGGTGCACACAGTGGATGGCGCATGTCTAGTGTCCGGACAGGTGACGGAACAGATGGAACCCATCTTGATAACACAAGAGGGGCATTCCGAATGGGTTGTTTTTGACCCGATAGCCGCCCCCCCCAGCTTGGGGTTATATTGGGCCTTCTTTGGCTACAACACCACAATTCGGCTCATGATTGGGTAAATCAGAGTGTACGCTTTTCCTCTCTGCATTGTCGAGAACAAAGTTTAACTTCAAAAACATAAACCACCTTTTCTCCGTGTTTATCACTGTTGTCCGGTATGTCCACAGTCCGCGTTACCAAACAGGGTCCTACGACTGACTGACCACTGGAATACTAAGACATTGCGGATGTATTCGACAAAGGTTTGTCTGAACGACATCCTCCCTACCGGGATTATGATTGTCCCATAGATCTGATACCCAGTGCCTCCATTCCTCAAGGTCGCATTTACTCCCTTACACATAAAGAGGAGGAATTCCTCAAGGACGACATCGAAAAAACAGAATGTCTGGGTCACATACGTCCATCCCGATCCCCAGCCGCTTCTCCCATCTTCTTTGTGCCCAAGAAAAATGGGGAGCTGTGGCCCTGTGTAGATCTCAGAGCACTGAACGTAGTCCTGGTTAAAAATCAGTACCCGCTGTCTGGGATTTCAGAACTACTAAATCAATTGAGCTCATCGAGTGTATTCACCAAACTTAATATCCGGGGGGCGTGTAACTTGGTCCGAATGAGGCATGGCGATGAGTGGAAAACCACCTTCAAGACCAAGTACGGTCTTTTTGAATATCTCATCATGCCTTTCGGTCTATGTAACGCTCCCGCTCCATTCCAGCACTTTGTCAATTAATTTTTTCAGGACATTCTAGACTGCTTTGTCCTGGTTTACTTGGATGATATTCTAATCTTTTCAGAGTCTCACAAGAAATATGTCCAACATGTACGTACATTACTTGAAAGGCTGAGGGGGGAACGCACTATTCACCAAATTGGAGAAATGTGTTTTCCATGCTTCCTCAGTAGAGTTCTTGGGATTTGTGTTGTCCTCACAGGGAGTTCAAATGAGGGACACAAAGGTCTGAGCGGCGCTTGACTGGCCAGTACCGACTACTGTAAAGGTATGAGTTGTTTTTTTGGGGGGTTTGCACATTTTTATAGGTGCTTCATTGTCTCGTTTCCTAAGAAAGTTGTACCACTTGTCTTACCAGTCGTCTGTCCCATTTGTCTGGAGCTGGAGGCGCAGGCAGCTTTCCAGTCTTTAAAGGACGCCTTTACATCAGCCACACTACTGCAACACCCAGACCCTTCCTTGCCGTCTATAGTGGAGGCCAATGCTCCAGCCGTAGCGGTTGGTGTCATTCTTTCACAGAAGTGCCATACCATGCAACGTCTACATCCAGTGGCCTATTACTCTAGAACTTTGTGTGCGTGTGAAAGAAATTACACGATCATGGAGAGAGAACTCTTGGCAATCAGAGCCGCTTTCAAGGAATGGAGCCATCACCTTTTCGGTGCCAGGCGCCCGGTAACAGTGTATTCCGATCACATTAATCTTTAGGCCTTGTCACACGTGAAATGTACCAATGCCTGCCAAATTCGTTGGCATTTGTTTTTTTTGCCGTATTTAACTTTATTGTTACCTATCATCCAGGTCCTCTTCATGGCAAAGCCGATGCTTTATCCAGGATCGGAAAGGATTTTGAGGCCACCCATCCTATCACTCTGCTCCTACCTAGGGGTTCTGTGCACTGTGTTTGTACGATATCTTCCCGTTTGTTGAACAGGATCCGACATTTGGTGAAAGAGCATCCTTCCGATATTATTTCCCGAAAAGCACAACTGACCAACGGCTTGTCCTACGTGCAATGACATATATATATATCCCTGATGCCTGAACCTGACTCTTTGCACTCGAATGGTCTCATGACACTCGACTTGTTGCTCATCCAGGTCAACAAAAAACCTTAGAACTTCTGCGCTGATGGTGCTAGTGGCCCCGTATGAAAAGGGATGTTGCAGACTACATTTCCAAATGCTTTTTGTGTACACAGTGCAAGACGATCCCGGGTAAACCTATGGGCTTATTACAAACCTTATCTATTTCCCATAACCCTGGTTCAGGATCTCTATGGACTTTGTGGTTAAAATGCCACCAGTACAAGGTATGACCACTATTCTGGTAGTGGTCAGCGCTTTTACCAAAACGGCATGTTTCATCCCCTGTCGAGGTGTACCCTCTGCGTTGGTCACACTGTTCTTCGCCAATATTGTTCGATTCTTTGGTCTGCCCTCTGTATTCCTTACAGACCAGGGATTGCAGTTTTCTTCCCGCTTCTGGTTGGCCCTGACCGTGTCTTTGGGTATTGATGCACGCTTCTCTTCATCGTATCATCCCCAAACTGATGGCCAGACCAAGAGGGCTAATGCCACTATGGAATAGTATCTACAGTGCCTTTGTTTTCAGTATCACCCAGACTGGCTCTCGGTGCTGGGGGCAGCCGAGTTTGCATATAATGACTCTTGGCATTCCTCGGTGGGTTGTTGTAATTTTTATGCCTTGTATGGTCAGCATCCGCAGATCCTGCCTCTTATCCTACCGAGTTCGGTGCATGTTCCGGCTGCCAATGCTGTGGTACGTTCAATTTCTTCCATTCGCACAGCAGTGGCTCAACAGCTACGTAATACCCAAGAGCACACTAGGCAACAGGCCAATAAACATTATTCTGTGGCTCCTGATTATCAGCCTGGGGATAGGGTCTGGTTGTCCACCAGATACTTGCGCATCCCAGGGAAACGTAAACTACTCCCACGGGATGTTGGTCCTTACCGGCTGCAGTGCCCTGGGCGGTTTGCCCCACACCCCTGGTCAACAGGGGAGGTGCTGGGGTGGGGGGATGGCACGATGCAACACATTTATTTTTTCTACCTCCCCGCTTTGGCACCTTGCAGCGGGCTAATCACTGGAATAGGACGCTCATGCAGATGCATGAGCGCCCTATTCCAATGCAAACCGCCTCGCTCCCGCGTCGGAGCGGGAGGTAATCATGTGAATAGGGTGCCAATGCAAAGCATCAGCACCCTATTGGTATTCCACAGCGGGCGTATTTAATGACAAAAGGGCGCCTCCCGCGCCTTCTCCCACTAGGCTAACTCGAGGAAGCCCTTGAAAGACTCCCCCGAGCTGGCGTGGCAGGGGGCTAATGGTGCCCTTGGTGGCTTGGCACCCCAGGAGAACAAGTTTGCGATTATTGTGGTAGATTATGCATCTAGATGGTTTGAGGTACAATTTGTGGAGAACATTACCACGAGGTGTGTGATCGACTATATGAAAAAAGTTGTTTACGAGGGAAGGATAGCCGAGGAGAATTGTATCTTATAATTGTGGGCAACTTGTTTCACAGGCAATGCGGAAATATCTAGAGTCTCATAGAATTGAAAATCACTGTACTGCATGTAATGGCTGGAGGGGGGGGGGGGGTATCTGTACTTCGGCCCTCTATATGGCATAGTGGAGGCAAAGAGCACCCCAGCCAAGGTTCCCTATTGTGGTAGCAATGGACGAGCAACCACGGCTTAAGCTCTCAGGAGGTGATACGGGCTGGTTCTTAATTACGGTGTAGTCCCCAAGCCCCCACAAAGGAATGTCCACACACTGTTATGTGCTAAAACAGTTCTTTATAGAACACACTTGTACTCTGGTAATTCTAATATGGCAAATATATACAATGTCTATGTGGTACCAGAAGCCGACAAGTATGTACATCAGTGGAATGGAGGATAGCACAGGGGCAACACGCTGGTCTTGGAAGCAAGACCACGCAGAGCAACAGGTTCGAATCCCGGATCCGCGCTTAGAAACCGAGCTCGGGTACGGTATTCGGTGCGTTCTAAAAAACAGTTAAATATAAATAAAAAAATACCACACTTGGCTATTGATTAGCATCAACTGCTGACTGTTTTAATGACATACAAATCATGCAGCAGTGTGTAACAGCATAGATCATAGGAAGGAAGGAATGCAAGGCAAGGCAAGGCAAGGTTAGGTTAAACAATGACAGAATGCTTTCGCCAGCTACCTAGATGCAGTTCTGAGTGAGGATCCCCCCACCTGGGCAACCTGTAATAGAAGTATTAGCAAGCGCAGTCCATAAATGTCTAATTAGTCTTGTTTCCTGGTCATAAAGTTAAACCACCTCAATGTACCTGAGAAAGAAGAGTTTCTTTGAAGGTTCGTCGATTATGCCCTCGCGAGTGACCTCCCTTTAAAGCAGGAGCCACAGGGCGCCGAGATTCCTTGAAGAAAAGTGAACTCTTGCGTCGAGACTGCATCTTCGACCTTCGCGGTGCTCTTCGATCGATCGTGGAAGTCCTTTCAAGATGAGAAATGCGGTCCACCTCAGTGCAAAGTGTTTGGTGCCGCAAGGAAGACTCCGTGATGGATGTAGGCCCAGCAGCAGCGGGCGTTGGGAGATGCTTCTGCGTTCCTCTGGCCTGTCGGTGCTGCAGCATGTACCTAGGGATAGCTTCGGCAATCAGGACTCGACCACGGGCTGGACTTCGGATCTTCACTTCGTCAATGTCCTCAGGACGTCTTTGTCGGCTTCTGGTGGCTGGAAACCCACCGGTGGACTTTCCCCGGTAACCAATGACCTCGATTTTCTCTGGTGGTACAAAGCGGTTGACTGTGCTGACAAGGGAGCCCTTCATTTAAATATTCTTAGGCAAGGTGGAGCGCTGCAACTCCGGTTGTTGAGCATCACAGCGCCAAGCTGTCCCCTCTTCTGGGCAACACGACTCGACTGGTTTCCAGCAGTCCCGGAAATCCTTCGAACCCCGGATGATGGCAATGGACTTGGATGTCCTGGTGCTTCACTTCAAGATTCTCGGTGGACCACTTCTCCGGTCGACAGCCTTTCGGGACTGGCTTCCAGGGTACCTCAATGAACATCAGCTTTTGCACGATGTTCCCTAGTAACTCGGGGAGAGGTCTCCTAGCCAGGTATTCTCTTGGATCAGTCCTCGACAGACTCGACAGCTTTTAGATTTTGTTGAAGGAAAGCAGCAGCAATTCTTCTTCCAGCTGGGCTTCAAGGATAAGCAGCTTCAAGTTTCAAATTCAGCTTCTGAACAACTTGGGAAGTGAGAGGTCCCCAGATTTATGATATGATATGGCATTTATAACACGCCTATACACAAGTGTTTCAAGGTGCGACGAGGCAGGGAGAGGGGAAAAAGGGAAGACAGACACGATCTTACTAGGCCAGGTGTCATTCAGATCACGCAAGTGCATGGAAAGAGGGGAAGGGAAAGAGCGAGGGGGAAGGGAGAGGGGAAAGTGCAGTACATGAGGTAGTAGAATAATAAGATAAATAATAAAGGGCCAGCTGGTGGCAAGTGCAAGGTAAGTGCAGACAAGTGCTGGGAGGGGGGCTGTAGGGATACAGAGACAGTCCCGCAGTGCAGGGGTTGCCAGGGAGGCAGTGCAGGGGGCAAGTGGCTGGGCCAGGGACCGAGATCAGTGAGAGTGGCCCAGTGCAGATTCAGTGCAGTTTCAATCAGGAATTTAGCAGGGGAGAGGGGGAGAGAAAGCAGAAGCAAAGAGGAAGGTTTTGAGGTGCTTATGAAACCAGAGATGGTTCTCCTCAAGTTTCAGGGAGGCAGGAAGGCTGTTCCAGAGGGAGGCCCCTGCCGCGGAGAGAGATCTACCCCCAACTCGTTGCTTGGAGAAGTGGCTGACCCTGAGGGAGTTGGAGGCGGATGAGCGAAGAGCTCGATAAGGAAGATATTTAGGAAGAGAGAGTTTGAGGTATTTCGGCCCCAGGCCCCAGAAGGCCTTGTGGACAATGCAGAGGGTTTTGAACTTAATCCTCGCAGCCACTGGGAGCCAGTGAAGAGATTTCAGTCCTGGAGAGATACGGTCCCTGGGCTTGAGGCCAAGGACAAGTCTCGCAGTCCTGTTCTGGATGAGTTGCAGAGGGCGGAGAGTAGAGGCAGGCAGATTTAGATAGAGGCTGTTGCAGTAGTCCAGCTTAGAGAGAACCAGGGCCTTGGAGACAATGAGCTTCTGGGGGAAGGAGAGGAAAGGAAGAATACCTCTGAGGAGGTGCAGCTGGTAGTGTGACTATTTTGAGAAGTCAGAAATGTGAGGAGAGAAGGAGAGTGTGGAGTCGAAGATGACCCTGAGGTTTTTTGCCTTGCAGGTAGGAGCAGGACGAGGGTCAAGAGAGGCCGGCCAGAGGGCTGCAGGGAAGGAGGGAGTGGGTGTGCCGATGAGTAGAATCTCAGTCTTACTGGCATTAAGGCAGAGGTCATTGGCGGCACACCACTCCTGGATAGCAGACAGTCAGAGATGAGGGAAGGAGAGGATGAGGCCGAGGGTAGCCTGAAAATGAGCTGGGTACATCCGCATAGCACTGAAAGTTGGGGCAGAGAGCGGCGATGCGGTGGGCAAGGAGTGCCAGATATTGGTTGAAAAGCCAGGGAGAGAGGTTAGATACCTGGGGGACACCGCAGGTAGAGGAAAAGATGTCAGAGAGGAAGGACCCAAGTTGAACCTGGGAGGGTCGATTTACACGTCTGTCCCTTATTCACTCTGCCTGAGCCAGGCTCAGTCAGCCAATCACACAGAGGGCATTCATGCAGCCACTCAGGCTCACAGGTACTCAGGCTATTCACTTCTATCCA
Source organism: Ambystoma mexicanum (assembly GCF_040938575.1). Classification (NCBI taxonomy): domain Eukaryota; kingdom Metazoa; phylum Chordata; class Amphibia; order Caudata; family Ambystomatidae; genus Ambystoma; species Ambystoma mexicanum. The sequence goes on from NC_090927.1 coordinate 797,003,804, forward strand.
GACACCCATAACAAAGAATGTGGATTGGGGCAAGCACCCAGCCTTTCAGCACACCACACTGCATTCATATCGGTTTCAGGCAGGGCTTTCTCATTCATTGTGTCACACACACAAACCAGACACCCATAACGTAGAATGCATATTGGTCAGTCTATTCACACAGGTCCTACCCCAAGGGTGTACCCACAATATACAGTCACTGGGAAGGCTCCAGCCAGTCTGGCCTGGACCCCCCCCCCCAAACAATACCATATATGGTGCTTCCACCCAAAAGCCAGTCAGTGGAAGGGACAGAGTCAGGGCTTCCCGGGACTTTTGGTTTCTATTGCCTGTTAACTTGTTATCCCAGAGGCCACAGGGGCCATTTTGCCTTCTATCAGGAATCCACTGCTTCCTATGGCAGGGGCTGGGTATCCCAAAATGGAGGATACTCGGAGCACCTGTCAAATTCTGCATGGAGCTGCCACCAGCCCATATCCTGCTCTGTGGGCCATACACAGGTACCCAAAAACGCACACTAGGGGTACAGGGTTGTAACCCCACCCATGGGTGCCATAACAGTATCCCAATGGTCCCTCTTCACCACAACCAAAAAGCGGAAGAGCTGCACTGCCAGGAGTCTCAGCTGGACTCGTGTGCAGAAAACCACACAGAATGCACATAAGGGAATACAGGACAAGGACATGGAGGACCTGTCCCTCCAATGCATTTCTAGCATCACACGACACTATATAATCAAAGGCGAATAGGCTTGTGGAATGTACAAATGGTATAAATAAGGAGACCATTCAATTGGTGCATGCAAATGGTATGGAGTGGAGAGTCTGTGTGCGAGAGATGTTGATGGCATACAGGGATACCCTGCATGTGGCGACTGGAATTACACTATTTGAAAAAAATGAGGGGTAGAGGAATGAGGTTTGCGGTATTTCTGCATTGGTTGGTGGAAGGAGAAGAAAGGGCAGCTTGTTGAGATGTGACAAGTGAGTCTTCTGGTAAGGTGGGCGATGTTATATGAGCGAAGAATCCCTTTTCGGTTCCTAAAGGGTGTTCACGGTAGTGATGGTGGACAGGAAACATGTAGTGACAAGTGATGGTAGGAGATGGAGTATGAACCGTGTGGCTATTGTGAGGCATCCTGAGCTAGGGAGAGGTGATTTGGAGAAGTTTAACAGCAGTATGTAGGGGGATGGAGACAACAAATGGTACACAGAGGGCAGCGTTGGAGGCGGGAACATTGATACCAGGAGACTAGATCATGAAGAAATTGTGAGTTATAATGTGGTTGGAAACCAAAGTAATGTGTTGGAAGATTTGTGAGGAAGTAGCAATGGGAATACAGAGAATGGTTTGGATGAGAGTGGTGGAATTGGAGGGGAGGGTAGAGATGGATCTACTGACCGAGTGAGGATAAGGCCTATCACGTTGGATGATTATGAGGTATATAGATAATTATATTTAATTTAATAGATGATTAGCTTAAATCAATGGAACCACTGTTTCTTTACAGTGGGCATGATAGGTCCTTTGAAGGGTGTTAAAATAATGTCTTTAGTTGAGACCAATTGTTAACCGTATTCTCTCGTTTATCTACATTTCAATTCTAGTAGCCATGTCTCTATTCATTTTTGTGTTCTACATTTATCTTCTGTATATGTGCGGTAGACCTGTGGTATTCTGTGTGGCGTGCGTGTGATGTCATCTCAAGGTTCTATTTTGGAATGTCCTCGTGCACAGCTCACGATAAGTTATTTTATACGCAGGGCGCTACTTGAATGTCCCATGCTGTCGGGTTACCCTACCGAATATGGCGTGATCATTTACAACACTTAACTAAGTTTTCGATGAGGTCATAGCTGAGCCGGGCGTGCTGCCCTTTCATGTAATCATGGAATCATCCTCGGTCTGCTGTGTTCAATCAAATACGTTCTCTCATTTAACAAGTGTGACTCTTCTCTGAGCGGTGTACAAACTCAGTAAATACTGCAGCGTTTAAAACTGCAGGTTTTCAAAACTCATTTGGAACAATTAAATACGGACATGTTGCTCTCTGCATTCGTGTCCTGTTAAAAATGTGACCTGTACCTTCGTTTTATTATTGAATGAATTTACGGTTTGTAAAACAGAAACCGAATTAAAACTGGAAAGGAAGAAAAGCATGAAACTTCTTTATAAGGAATCCTTCAGAGCATGCGCAAACACGCGTAAATCTTGCCGTACAGCTTCCAAGTCCAGTTAACTTTTTGGTTTTGGCGCATTTTGGTGGTGTAACCACCAACATATTGCCAAAACATTGCTACTATAAATCACCTGTAAAGGGGAGTTCGGGAGCAGCGTATGGTGTTGGCATGGCAACATGCCAACGCTTGCCGATGAAATGGGCGAAGCACCAGCTGGGCCTTCACCCTCTCGCCCACGTCTGCTGGCCTGCTGCTGTTGCCGGGGAGATGCGTGTGCTACCAAAGTAAAAGCAAAATGAATGTATTTAACTAATATGCCCATTAGATTTTCATTTGTATGCACCAATGTTTTTTTGTTTTGTTTAAGCGACAGACTGATCTCTTTCCCACTCCACCCCACCCACCCTCCATAGCGCCGCTCTCTCCACCCCCACCCACACTCCACCCCCACCCACCCTCCCTAGCGCCGCTCTCTCCACCCCCGCCCACCCTCCCTAGCGCCGCTCTCTCCACTAATAGCGCCGCTCTCTCTACTACCCCACCCACCCTCCCTAGCGCTGCTCTCTCCACCCCCACCCTCCCACCCTCCCTAGCGCCGCTCTCTCCACCCCCACCCTCCCTAGCGCCGCTCTCTCCCCTCCCACCCTCCCTAGCGCCGCTCTCTCCACTAATGGCGCCGCTCTCTCCACTAATGGCGCCGCTCTCTCCACTAATGGCGCCGCTCTCTCCACTAATGGCGCCGCTCTCTACTAATAGCGCCGCTCTCTCTACTACCCCACCCATCCTCCCTAGCGCCGCTCTCTCTACTAACCCACCCACCCTCCCTAGCGCCGCTTTCTACTAACCCACACACCCACCCTCCCTAGCGCCACTCTTTCTACACCCACCCACCCTCCCTAGCGCCACTCTTTCTACTAACACCCACCCTCCCTAGCGCCACTCTTTCTACTGCCACCCACCCTCCCTAGCGCCACTCTTTCTACCCCCACCCTCCCTAGCACCACTCTCGGGGTCTATGTACAACCTAGTTTTCCGACGCCTTTGGAGAGCGTGGGGAACAGCTGTTCAATTTCTGCTGAGGAGTCAAGGTACTTATGCACCATGAGCCGATACGGTACATGTAATAATCCCATGTCTAAAGCTGCCTTGATGTTTAGGATGAACATGATCTCCATGGCGGCCTCCAGCACATGAATCGGTAGCCTTTTTGTGTGTGTTTTTTTTTTTTGCACTCTCCCATGAAGTATCCCTTGCAAGGTAGCGGGGTCTTCGGCCCGTAGGGGTAAATGTTCACCTCAGTTGGTCTGAACCTGTGGCGCATGGAAAGTTGCTGGAGACATCTGCTCTAATGACATTTACTGTCGCCCCGATGTTGACCAGAAACTCTGCTGGCAGGCCATTCACTTGTAGTATCAGGCACTGTTCCTTTGCAGTGGGAATCCCTAAGGTGTAGAGATGACCTTTCTTTCTTGGTTCTTCCACCAATGACTGGCTAGACCCGCTGTCTGACTGAGATTGCTGCCCCAGGCACCGGACGTACATCTTGTGCTTCCTCTTTGGACACAACGTTGATGTGTGGAGTGTCCGCCACTCCGGCGTTGCCCTTAATATGGTCTCCCTTACGCCTTCTTTTCCTGGTCTCCTCTGAGCTGTCTTGAAGAGTAGAAACATTCCTGCTGGAGACCCATTGGTCTTCTCTCTGGTTCGAGGCATTGCAGAGCCACCCCCTTCATCTCGGTCTTGACTGCGGGGCATCCGGCAGAACGCTTTGAAATTGTCTCCACACGCCAAACATTGTTGACCAAGGGCGGGGCATGCAACCTCATGCAGGAACTCCTTCCCGTACCTGTAGCATTTGTATTTGCAGTTTCCCTTATGTGATGGGGTAGATTCTATCTTGTTGATCACCTCTGGCAGCACACTCGAGACCTTGACGTTGCCCATAGCTTCAATTTGCAGTGTCAAGGCCACTTTGGATCTGACCAGTCACAGTATCTCCTCCTGGAGCTTTCTTTTCCGAAAATCCATAGACTCGCAGCCTGCAATGATTTGGGAGCACAAAAACTCTCCTTGTTAGAATAGTTCTTAAAGTCAGTGTTTTAGGCATATGTGGAGACACATCATGAAGGCGTCAATCAATTCTCCTTCTTTCTGTTTGGTTGTGTGGAACACGTGGTGTTCATTGTCCATTGTCAACATTGGTGTGAGGCGTGAAATATTATATGAGAGCAGCTCTCAGACCCACATATGAGTCTGTTGTGCCTGTTGAGTCTGAGTGAAGGGTAAGGAACCAGACGGAACGGCAGTACACCTGACACTCAGCACCCTATAATTCAGCATCAAGGATAGATTTTTTTTCTTAATATCACACTCAATAATGGGGCAGGTAAAAGACGTGCGGATCCTTGCTCGAATGCTGTCGGACCACGCCCCAGTGATACTTGAAATGGAACTAACGGGTCGAACAAAAGGGAGAATCCTCTGGCGGTTTAAAAGCGAAGGTCTCAAAGACACGGTGTTCCGAGAGGGTTTAACATCAACCATAGACAAGTTCTTCGACATTAATATGGGCACGGTGCAGTCTGCAGGGACGCTATGGGAGAGCTTCAAATGCATAAGGGGCGCATGCATATCCAAGGAAGCCGGGATTCTTAAATTGATAACATTAGATGGGCTGGGACAAAGGCGCGTTGCCAGCCCTAGAAGTGTTTTTATACCACAGACTAAAAGGGAGCCTAAGTCAGGCATTCACCACATTCCCAGACCAACCCCCAGTCTCTCACAAATTGGACATAGCCCACCAACAAGAGAAAGACTGCCAGTGACGCTGATAAGCATCTGATAGCTTGTTTTCTAGCTCCCTGAAGACACAAGCCCACCCCCTTAGAACAACCCAAGCACTGAAATCCAAACCTCTCAATAACCATGCTGCTAAATCGAGGTTCTTTAACGTGGGACTCAACAAGGCTAGGTAAGATGGTGGATGAGGATGAAGTGGGAGGCTCCAAGGGCCATGGCCTGCCAGGAGAAGCAACAAGGGGAACCAGGGTCGCCGAGGCCATACAGGGACCACCAACATGTGGCCCTGCCCACCTGTTCTTGTTCCTTGGAACTAATGGAATCTGGGTGGCAGGGAGGGGTGGGAGCATACAGGAGACATTGTGGCCAAAGTAGTGAAAAAGCATCTACCCACCATGCCTGTGGGGAGTAGACCGCTGACACAAATCTCGGGATCTGGTGGTCGAGGTCGGATGCAAACAGATCCAATGTCAGAGTCTGGAATCTCTGACACAGGAGGTGAAAAGAGAAAAGTTGCCCGGCTGATGGTCCAGTGAACTGAATATGGGAAAGGCCTGCTCAATTGATACGCATGCGTATTCTCCCTCCCCGGAAGATAAGCTGCAGACAGAGCATCTAGGGTGTTCTCCGCCTAGAAAATCTGTTGGGCCACCCAACCTAGCGTATGGCAGCGAGTCCCCACGATGGCGATTTAGACAAGTCTTCGTGCCCTGATTTTCTGTCTGAATCAACACTTTTGTCAATTCTGGGGAGACATTTTCAAGGGGCCCTGAAGACTGCTTTGAGCGCTCCCAATTGGAGGACTCAATAGACTCCCACCCCTCCAGTGGGCCTGTACTACCATGGAGTCCAGAATTGCACGCCAACCAAAATGATTGTCATCTGTCGTCAAGATGCAAGGAGGCGGAGGAGCCAGGGGAACCCCTTTTGAGTAGATGTCCATGATGCAACCACCAACTCATCTCTTCCCTGAGAGATGTTGACCAAGGAATCAAGTGATTGAATTTGAGAGAATTTGGGGCCCATTGATGCAAAAGGTTTTTTACTAAGGGTTTGATGTCTGCTTGTGCGCACGGAACCACGTGTGTTATAGCATAGAGATCTCCCCGCATCTGCAGGCATTCCCTCGCCGAGGGAGCCTTCATTGCTAAGAGGCCCCTCAATTGGGTCTTCAATTTGACCATTCTGTTGGCTGGGAGAAATACCCTTGCCCTCCTTGTGTTGAAGAGTGCCTTGATGAACTGTAATGTCTGAGTCAGCTGGAGCGTGCATACCTGAAAACCAAACTCCTGGAAGGTTGTGCATACCTTCTGTACATCCACCATGGCCTTAAAAAAAGGAGCAGCGACTAGCCAGTCATCAAAGTACGGGAAACCTGTATAATACCCAGCTGGTGTAATAGACATACCACTGGGGCCAGTACCTTGGTTAGCACAGTTCAGGGCAGCACTCTGAACTGATAGTGTTTTTTTGTTGTATGCAAAACTCAAAAAAAGTGGTCCTGATCATGGATGGGGACATGCAGATAAGCATCCCTGCTAAATATCTTTTTAAATTTGCAAGAATGCACAAATCTGTTCAGCGGCTTCAGATTCAGGTGTGGGTGGAAGTCCCCTGAAGATTTACTCCAACTTGTACCTGGTGCAGAAGTTATGTTATATTATTGTGATTTATACCGTGCACCGCAGGGTTCAGAATTTAGGCAAGCTATTTAGCACCTTCTTCTAACCTAGGAGAGACTAGTTAGCTTAAAACCAACACTTACCAGGCTCCCAAATACACTTGGTGCCTTACAAACATGCATATATGACATTAACTTTTGAGAATGCTTATAAAGAAGATCTAGGGCACATCTGGTACACATTTAAACTTCACGAATCCTACAAAATGTTAAAGTGTGCACTTAATGTGGAAGTGAGATATGCGGTGCGCTGGGTACTTGCTCCTGGCTCCTCGGCGGCAGCCCCTGCCCACTGGGTGATGATGCCTGACACCCAGGAGCTGGTTTTAGCTCCTGGTCATTGAATCTTAATTTCGAGCGCTGGTGTACGTGTGTGATGTTTTGCTATGCATCTGTACTAAGTCTACTGTCTGTCCAGCCCTGTTTTGAAGTGCCATGTCATGTTTTAAGTTGTAGAAACATGTTTGCAATGTTTTGCTCTGATGGAATCGAAGTGTTATTTTCCCAAAGTTAAATGCAAGTTAACTAGAACCTACCCGAGTGCTACTGCATGTACTCAATCACTCTTTTTGTGGGAGGGCTGGGGTATATGATTCCAGTTTCGTGTTAACTCGCTGGTTAGTTCACGTTCTATTAGGGTGAGGTTTGTGGCGACCAAGAAGAACGACTCGGACAAGCGTAATTCATAGTTCAAGGGTTTTATTCAAAATAAAAAGCTTAAACTACTAACTTGCCTTATTTCTATGAGGGAAGTTCGCTACCTAGCAAAACAAAACTAATGTTCGATGTTAAAGTCTAAAATTAAGTCTCAATCCTATCCAACTGGCCCTAACACTTTAGAAAACTCCTAACTAAAAGTAAAAAGGGGAGGCTTTGTACAGCAGCCTCAACCAGGGTTCTGCCTAGCCCAGTTCATACGTAAATAGTTCATAGTCTTCAAGGGTTTCTACCTTCCAGCAGGTTATCTTTCTTGGTCTCAAACTCAAAGTAAAGATTTGAAAAGCAACGGTTTCTTGATGCAAAACGATCCCACTCCTCCAACATGATTTGAAAACAACACGAAGAATGATTTTGCTTTTCCTGCTTCAAGATGTTGGGATTTCCCTAACGTTCTGTAGTTTTGCAGTTTGCTTGGCTTTCTTAGCCTCCTTTCAAGTATTTGTTTCTTTCCTTTCATGTTATTTACATCCTTGGGTTTCTCGGGCTAATATAACCTAGACAGCTTTTCTCAGCCATTTATACACAGTTAGTATTTTTTGGAATCCTTCTTTCATAGGGTGTTCTTACTCTCAGGTTTCTCAGGCTACAGTGACCTTTTTAGCTTCCTGAGCTCTTGTTCACAATTCTTGTTTTACTTCCAATCCCCCACTCGTAGGGTTTTTGCAAATCTGGGTTTCTCAGGTTCCCGTAACCTTGATAGTTTATCCAATCATTAATCACAAAATACGTATTATTGTCAATCCCCCCTTTTATAGGGCTTTTGCACTTCTGCGTATCTCAGGTTCCCTTACCCTTGATGGCGTTCCCAGCTGTTAACAATGTTGAGATATTTCTTGATCCCCATTTCATAGCGTGTTTGCACACTCGAGTTCCTCTGGCTGCCGTAACCTTGTTATCTTTCCCATTCATTAATCACAACGTTTGTACCTTGTAGCTGTAATTTTCTGTAGGTTCTCTCAGGCTCCTCGTAACCTCATCAGCTCTCATAGCCTTCACTCAATGTCTGTCCGGTTTCTCAGGCTCCTGTAACCTTGTCGGCTCTCCCCATTGCTTATTGGCTCGGTAGCTACAGTGTGACATCTGAGGAGCTTGGGGACCCGGGCTCCCTCAGGCCATCTTGTCTCGGTGTTCATTACAGACCAACCGGTCCACCACAGCTTCTTCGCGGTTGCGCCACCAGAAGAGACGGTTGTGTTTTTGTCTCTGCCTCTCCTCCGACCTCGGTTTCTTGGTCGGGTAGAACGCCAACCATCAGCCGTTCAGCTAGTGCTTGTCTCTCCCACCTTGCTGCCACAGGCTTTGTGGCCCCACCCCTCCAGGATGTCGCTTTTGCTTCGTCTCGTCTCTGCATAGCAGTTCTCCCCCCTCGGTAGGAGTCTCACTCTGATTCAAAGTTCCTCTTGGTTTTGTACAAGGGTGTGTCCTTCTTCGAGTATGGCACTCGGACAAAATTCAGCATTGCCTGAAGACGGAGTTTAAGGAAACCTCATTATTCGGGGAATCCACATTAATGGTAAGAGGGTTCGGTTGATGTTCTTTGATGTTGGTGTTATGCCAGATCCAGAATTACCTGAAGGCAAAGAGATAGTGTCTCTATTTAGTGGTTTCAAAATAGGACGCATTCAAAACAGAATTAACAGCTTTTTCAGTTTTCATATAGGTAGACCATGTATTCTGGACTGAGAGTTCCTGTCCCCGAGAAAGGAGTCACTCTCAGTGAGGTCCCACTTGCCCACACCCCTAGGGAGGGTCTTGCTAAAGGGGCTCACCTCCCTAGCCTCAAAGGGGGTGGCTTCTTCCTGGGGAGAAGGGAACCTGTATTCATGACAGGTTTCATTGTAATGTCTTGCTTTAAATGTCTAATTTTCAAGTGCTTTTGAAGCAGCCATAAGACACTGAGTAGCAATCCTCTAAACACGCACACCCAAAAAACCCAGAACTTAGACCTATAAATCTAATCTTCTAATTAGACCATACACCCCTATTTTGACCTAACAGTCGCATGATGCCCTCTATCAATAGTACACAGTAACGGCAGACCTGGTTCAGGGGGCTAGTCAAAGGCTGGATTTATGTAAATTAACTCCTATAAGTGGCCAGTCTCCACCTAATAGGATTCCTGCCTCACACACCAATATAATCATTACTTTAAAGGCCAGAGCAGGCCTCGGAAGACTCCCAAAAGGACGGACTGTGTTTCTGCTTCCAAGAAAGCCATGGTTGAAATACCACCACCATCATTTAAATGTGCCCATATTTCCTTCCAACTTTCCCAGATATAGAATCTGCCCATTCGTGGCCTATGGGAATAAGTAGAGCGGCTTTTCATGTTGTGTTTTCTTGGGCATAGTTTTCTACATGCCTTGGCACACCGTGACACTGTAGAAGGCTCAAAGTCTGGCCATGAGCACTTTGCAGACGAGCCTAGGTTTTTGGTAACCATGACAAAAATGAGGAAACCAAAACATGTGAGGGTTTATTTGTTCGCTTTTCAGGGAGTTTTAGCAAATTTGCATTTCCGAAATGCAACGCCTCCCAAATGTTTTTGGGGGGGCCTACGGAAGTAAGTGTGAGGGCTTTGCTGCATGCGTTTTCTTGGGAATGGCTTAAACATGCCCAAGCTCATTGTGCAGTTTGTAATTTCCAGACATACCCATACACCCCTTGCTCAGAGAACACCTCCTCTCTACCTATCTTTACTCTGGGCGCTGTGCCCCATAGAATAGAGTGGATTCCCACAATAGATTTGGTCCAGTTGTACACATAGCTTCCCTACCTTTTCCTTCTCACGCCTTCCTGTGCATCCTATCGCTTGCCCTCATCCCTACTATCTGCACGACTTTGCTTCTCCCTCCCACTACTGAATGTTCGATCATTTTCCTCCTTTGCCTCTGACACCATACAGCATGGCAGGGGGTGCTATACAAATGCCAGATAACATGTGTGCTCCCACTGTGCCTTTATACACAGGTAAATATAATGATGTACATACTGTCGTTTCTCAGCTGATGAAAGTGTTAACTGTGTGAAAACATGTTGTGTTAAATGCAAATGCGCTAGTGTTTGTAGCATGGAGCACATTTTGCGCGTACTATACACTTCAAATCTTTTCAGTAGTGTGGATAGTCCTCTGGTGGTGGTGGTGGTTGTTGCTTTTATTAGCTTTGACATATACAAAATCTACAAATTGGGAGCTTTTGGATGCGTAATACCAGAGTATGGTGTAACAAACTCTGTCAGAAATTAATGTAGGAGTAGAATATACCAGCACTTGTTAAGAACTTGTATAGCATGCCTATGTTTACTGTATGATGTTACGAATCGTATTGTTTAATCGGTTTACTTTTGACAGCACTTTCTCCAAGAGATGTTCATGTGTTTGATGTTGAATTCTGATGAAATTATCTTTGAGCACATTATCACTGTACCTTCTATTTTACTGTTGATGTAATGAGTTCACATTCTTATGTGACGAGGTTAACAATGTAGTTTTGTTACCTATGTATAAACTCCCTATGGAACACTGCTGTCCTTGATGAAAGTTCACTGTCGGGCGGTTATTTGGAATTTGCTGCTTTCAGTTTCCCGTGCAGTCTGGTGTGTTTCTGTCTTGCTCAGTGTAGATCATTATTTTTGGATACGTTTGTGGATAAAACATACACAATTTTAAAATAAAAATACAAAAACCTGTCAAAAATGTTGTAAGCCTTCAAATTGCAGTTGGATAAAGTGATATTTTATAGCTGATAAAATGATGCTGTTTTATTATACAAACATTGGTACGGTATCGGATTCTCTACCTTAGTGTCCTTCTCCAGGCCAGTAATATTAGATTAAACTACACTAGGAGCTGGTCATAATGAGAAGATGTCCTCTGACCTAACTGGCAAACATCAGGGCCAGATCTCATTTCGTTGGGCGTCAGTAGGGGTACAAAGCAGGATTGTCACAGATCCCGATATAAAGGGCAGAGGGGAGAGGGAGTACGGGACTCTTTCCACACGGCTGGTGCCACAGACCGACGGGAGATTTAGCATTGTCCCACCATTTTCCCCACAACCCTTTCAGTGCATTTTGGTGCTGGAACTTTCACAGCTATATCATGCATGTAAAAGGCAGGGCTGCAGGCATAGGGGTTAGGGGTACAACGGACCCCCCTCCCCCTCATCCCATTTAAAAACATAAGAAGGATGTGGTGAAACCGGTATGGTTACTTATTGAAAGACATTCCAGAGTACAAGCAAGGCATTTTTAATTCTGGTTCAGCTGAAGCATAACAAACCATGTTCAGCACTTCAGTTAAGCATGTGGCTACTGCAGCTAGGGGTATGCTATAGAAAGCTGTTGCCTATATCTTCTTTCACAGCTCCTAATGTCGCTGTTATCTCTATTTAGGTCCTGATCTACTGACGAGATGACCACCACACGAACACAGTGCTGTTTTTTTATCCGAGTAAAGCGTAATTTAGGTGGGTAGGTTGAAACGTGGACACACCGTTTAAAAATTGCCTGAAGAAGCAGGCTTTATAAGCAACATTTAGAAGACAAATGTGACTGGTGGCTTGTGAATTGTGGAGTTTACCGTTTCACACAATGGCAACCAGGAAACTGAGATCTGTATCACCCAGGCCCTGCTGCCAAAGTGCTGGATGAAATTGAGAAAGGATGGTGCTAAAGAAAGTCAGAGGCAACAGGTGTGGCACTCCTAGACAAAGCGGTGACAAATGAAATTATTCAGCAATTGTTTCATGGAACTTCCTCAGAAATTAAGGTGAGTATTGCAGAGTTGAAGGAGAATTTGCTTATTCAAATTTGAAGAGCTAAAGAGGGACACTAATAGTTTAGATCAAAGAGTTGCTGATTCATAAAATAGACTAGTTATGCAGTCCAGTGACTTGGAGGAACTGGAGATCTGCATTTCTTTAAAATTAGAGCAGCAAGTAAGCAATCGTGCAGATGCAGAAAATGGGCAGGGGCGGTATAACATTAACCGGACTATCCACACTACTGAAAAGATTTGAAGTGTATAGTACGCGCAAAATGTGCTCCATGCTACAAACACTAGCGCATTTGCATTTAACACAACATGTTTTCACACAGTTAACACTTTCATCAGCTGAGAAACGACAGTGCATTAAGGGAATGCATTAAGGGAATGCAGGGTGCCGTTTGAGATGAGTGTCGTGGACTACACGAGATCCCTGTTCTCGAAAATCCTTGGTGTTTCTGAAGACTGCGACGTATGTCTGGTTCACACTGTGAGGGATCTGTAATGCGAGGCAGATTACTGTTTGTAGTTTTCTCAAGATTAGACATTTTATTAAACAAAAATGTGCAAATAAAGCCTTGCTTGCCCTACTCTATCAGAGAATTCCCTACCTAGTCTAGAGGCTAAGGAGACAACTCCTAACATAGGTAAACTGGCCCTAATCAAACAACATAAGATATTAAACAAGAATTGAACAATATCTGGATGACCTTCACCTGTCCCGGGAGAAATCCTTCTGCAGGGTTTTAAAGTCAACTTCAAAATGTTGAAAAGAAAAGAAGGCTTTGAACTTTTGTTTTGACAGGGAACTGTTCAAACACAAATCCACTGGTAACAATTCCCCAGTATTGGTTGAAAAGATTCCCTTCCAATTCCATCCAAGAAAATAGCACCAATGGTAATCCTGGATATCTTCTCTTCAACGTTGTTGAACACAGTTCAAAGAATAGAGTTTCCTCATCTACAACTTTACAATTAGTTGAGACCTCTCCAGTACTCTTTGTATACTTGTCAGGATGCTTCTCTTTGGGTTGTTGCTTCACTCTTAACAACCACCCCTCTACTGTTATTACCATGAGATCACTTACCTTTGTCTCACACCTTTCTACTACTCCAAACCACTTCACTGTGACGTCCACTGACCAGTTTATACATTTCAGTACTTTAGGATTAATGGGCATGCAATGACAAGACACTTTATCCTCTACAGGTAGGCAAGGCACTCTTCCTTTCTATACTCCAGAAAAGGGCAGCCTCTTTGCCTCTTCCATCTGTCTCACTGCCACAAATATAACCTGTCTCTGACCCAAGATTGGCTTCCTCTTAGCTTTAGCATTGCATGTTATTTCTCCCATGTTCTTTCCAAGCACCCAGTTCCCCTTCCCTAGACTTATCCACACCTTTCCTGCTCAAGTAATTACCAAGAAGCCGTAGTGCCACTCTTTCAGATAACAATGCCACACTTAGACTTCAGTCCACACGACTGTTGACGACTTCATATTTCAGGTGGAGGGGTTTTAACAGTACTTGCATCACTGGACAAAGTGTTAGCCGCTTGGCCTGGGTACTGCTTGTTATTTGCTTCTTTATAAAATAAAGAATGTCACTTGAGAATGTTACAAGATTTAATCTTCAAAGTGAAACCATAATTAGGCACACACAACCACTTTTTAAGGTAGATTTTCGACCTAAAGACTTGCATGTAATTGTATTCCCATGTAAAGTTAAAGAGGCAACTTCTGGCTCATTTCAGGGAAACGTAATTGGTCTCACGTGACCTTCCTTTATGCTTGTTACACTAGTAACACTTGCAAGACAGTATCTCTGCGTTTTCAGAATGGAAAGCAGCCTTCCTTTTCCACAATTGAATGCAGGCGACCACTCTGGTAAAACGAACAAGTGTTCAACGATGAATGAAAAGGTCTTTACGTTCCAAGCCAGCACTCCGGCTTTTAGAATAGACGGGCGTGTAACATTTTCATTGTTAACACAGTATTTGAAAGTAACAAATAACCTCTACTTGCTTTTAATTAGTTGTTCTGGAGCTGGTTACAGGGAAGGCTCTAGTGTTTTCTAAGCACCAAGCTTCACTCACCGGCCTCAGGGACACTGTGGTTGTGGGTTGCTACGCAGTCCCGACTTCAACCTCTTCTGCTTCTTTGGGCTTACTTGGGGCCCACGCCTTTCTGCAGCATGGGTGTCTCCGGTCCGGCCTTCTTAATTGGAAACCGCTCTCGCTCCCGAAACCTTCGGCTTGCCTTCTTACTCTGGCATTGGGTTGCTGCATGTTCACGGCTCTGCAATCACAGCAACTCAGCTCACATGAGGAAAACACTTCCAGCACGTCTTCCTCTGTGTGCAACCTCTGCAGCATAGGTTTTGAGAACACAGGACCCTCTCAGAACTTGCAGGTGAAATCTGCTCTCCGTTCTCCGGCGTCCCTTCTGTGCTCCCACTTTTTTGTGAATTGCCAGCCTTGTGCTACTCCTCTGCCTTCAACTCCTGCTCCAGCTCCTTCCTCCTTTTCTCTTCTGCTGCAGCCTTTTATGCCCCACAGATTTGAAGATTAGCTTCAGGTGTAAGCCATTTTCGTCTGTTGCTCTAGGATTCTGGGACATGTAGTTTGTTTACCCAAAATTAGGTTTTTCTACTTGTTTGGCAAAAAGCCATCAAAAGGGTTCAATTATGGGACAAGTTAAAAAGGGGTTCATCCCAGTCCTCCTGGTCTGTCCCCCCCCCTCATGTGATTCTCCCGCAATACACCACCTCCAGGAGTCGGGATCAGGAAGCACCTGCCTTTCCCAGGCCACATGGGGAGGGGGGGGGTCCCAAACCAGGTTTCTGGGGAGAATCATATCAAATTCTTCACAACACTCACAGAATTTACACCAGATACTATTGAGACGCTTGACGTCATTACTAGAATGCGTTTTCTTTACCAAAAAAGATCAAATTATGCAGAAAGCCTGGGCGAAAACTGACATCATCTTTGAACGTTACCAGAGTCTCTTTATTTCTGGATATGGGGATAACCACTATTAAAAAAACATAATGTAGGACTTTCTCAAGGAGTGGAATCTGATGGTGGTTGTTGAAATTACGGGCTTATCTTCACAAGAAGATATTGGTTAATTGAAATGCGCCCTCAGTTAATCAATGTGTATTTCTTTCCTTTTAACATCATGGATTTAAGCACTCTAATGGACATGGGAGTAATGTCATATGAGACATGATAAAGCGGGTGTAGTTAGGGGTAGTGGGAGCAATTATGGACAGAGTGCCTGCTGTGAGACGGGCATGGTATCAAGCGACACAGACTCAAAGATGTTTGTTTTAAAAACCTTTATTTACTAAAGTTCCTAGGTTGCTGTAACGCCTAACTGGTCCTAACACTAAAAGGATGGTTCCCTTAACTGATGTTTCTAAGGGACGTCTGAGTCTGGAAGTCCAAAATAAAAATCTGTGTCTAAACCTATGCTTGCCCTTACTCTTTGACAAAAATGTGTTGGGAAGTCTTTCAAAAAACAATAAGTGGTGGTTCCACAAAAATAGGAACCCAGAATGGGTTTCAGGTGGTCTTCTCACCAGGTGTAGGTTGATCCATTTCAAAAGAATGCGTTCAATCAAAAGAGACTGTTCATAGGACCTTTTCCATAGTTCAAACAATGTCCATGTCTTTAATGCCTTGGGGTTACCTTCCCCAAGCTTTAGCCCTTCCAAGTTCAAATCTTAACTAAAACAAAACACAGTTCTTCATTAAGCATCTCAGCGTTCCCTTCCCCAAGCTTCAGTTCCTTCAGTAACACAAAATAATCAAGACTCCACTTTGATAGGCCTCTTAGGGGTCCCTTACCCAAGCTTAGGCCTCCTTCAAGTTCAAATAAAAGTTCAGCTCTTCGGCCTTTCAGGGTTCCCTTCCCAAACCTCAGGCCTCTCTTGAGTTTCAAAACAGGATGTACCTTTCTTTCATATAACGGTTCTTTCAAGGGATAGCATCAGCGACCACTCTGAGCTTTAACCCCTCTTTTATTTCCTGCTCTTCCTTCTCCTAACCTTTTGCCTTCAGGGGCTTTCTGCATCCCCTTCTTGTTCCCCTCTGATTTCTTGACTTCTTTCTAGTGCCCACTGGCACCTTCCTCGCATTCTTGTGCCCACTGGTACCTTCTTTAACTTCCTCTGTGTACACTGGCACCTCCTTTGTCCATTTTTTGCCCTTGGCACTTTCTCCAGCTTTCCCTTGCACACTTTCCACTCTGCTGGGTGGCTTGCACCCCTCTCTCTCGGTTCTGGTCGCTTGCGCCCTCTTTATTACAGTTCTTTCACTTTGCGCCGCTTGTGCGATCTGCTTTTCTAGCTTTCTCTTTTTCTTGATCTTATCACTCTTCTTTCATTCTATATTGCTTTACTAGTTCCTTTCCCTTTTTTCCTCTTTTCTGATCTGTGCCGCTTTATGCATTCCTTTCGCTCCCTCTGCTTCAGTCAGCCGCATGCTCCTGTGTCTCTCTTTCTTACTTTCATGAGACTCAGCCGGGCAGCAGCGCATTGACAAGCGGTCCCTTCTGGTTGTGCGGGCCTGAGGTCAGGGTCTCACCACCTGTCCCTCAGACATCTTTGGGGCCGGCACAGGTCTTGAGGGAATGAGCTATGTTCCGACCGCCAGTAGCAGCCTGCAGCTTCCTAGTCTCGCTCTAGTCCCTCACAAACACCGGGCAAGCATCTCAGCACGTAGTTCTCCTCTGGGCCGTAGATTTTGTTGCTCTCTTTTCCTTGGCTTCTCTGGTCTGGACAACGTCCACAGATCGCCCTTTCACCTGTGTAGAACCCCACCTTTTGTCTTTGGAAATACAGTCAAGTGGAGTCAGGTGCGAGTGATAATTAGTAAATGCCTGAGACTATCAATTGCGACAACTGAAGTTCTTTGTACAGCCGGTTTCCATTACATGCCCCATGTTTTTTTTTAATAAAACTTTTTATTGTTTTATTAACAACGCACCAAACTTTACCAACGTGTAGGACATTCACATATATGCTTCACATAATTATTTTCACATGTTTTACATCAGTCCCCCCCTTAACTAGAACCCCTACTTCAATACCTCAGAATTCGTTCCTTGGGGTTTATCCCCCTTCTTGTTCTCAAGCGTGTCATCTTCACTAAGTTTGGCGTGAGAAAGTCCCGCCATCGTGGCCACTAGTTGTCTCCACACTATCAGGGGTCCTGCCTCCTCCTCCCCTCCCCTAGTGACAGCTTCATACCATGCCGCCGTCTCTGCCTCTGCCCACTTCAGGAGGTCGGTCCACCACACCTCTATTCTGGGTCTTTGGGCTGCTTTCCAGCCCATTGCTATTCTCTGTTTGACCAAGATGTAAGCTAAGTCTTTCATCTTACTGATGTGCTTCAGGTTGTGTGGTCTGGCAAAACCCCCCAGCATGCATGCCCATATTGACTCCATCTCCAACTGAATCCCCTTATGGGACAGACGTTGTTTAACCTCCATCCAGAATCTGCCCACCTCCGGGCATGCCCAGAACATGTGAATCATCCCAGCATCCACCTCCCCACACCTGGGGCACTTCTGTATCACTGAGCTTCCAAACCTGGCAATTCTGCTAGGGGTCATATATGCCCTGTGGGTGACGTATAACTGGATCTGCTGTAGCCTCGCATTCCGGTACACCTTCTTATGATACCTCTGGGCCCTCTCCCATTGTCTGTCTTGCATAGGTTCTCCCGCCTCCTCCTCCCAGTCCCGCCTCCGTTGGAGTAGCTCCTTGCCCATTCTGGTCATCAATAATTCGTAAATATTTCGTGCCCGCCCTCTGAAATATCGTGCCCGCCCTCTGAAATATCGTACATCGTCTCAATGACTATATCAGGTTGTTCCGCTAGTACTACCTCAGGCCACCTTTCTCGCAGTTGCTTGATAATTCTTGTTTATGTAATGTATTGTCCCTTGTGTACCCCGGTGTCCTCCATTATCTTCTGGAAGTCTAGTACCTCCCCCTCTTGCCATGTGTCTCCGAGGGTCGCAAGGCCCATCGGTTCCCAGTATTTGCGGATCCCTTTTATAATTTGCGTGTCCTCCCCGCATAGCGCCACTAGCGGCACCTGTGGGGAGCATGGGGTCGGGTTCCCCGCTATTTGGCATGCTCTGCGGCACATTTTCTGACCCTGCTCCAGCAATCTCGCGCTACCTTCCATCTCCGATTGGGGTAGCCATACCAGTTCTCTCAGAAAAAATGGGGCGGAATCCTTGCTCAACAGTCTAGCTTAAGCCGTCTCTTCTTCGGACAGCCACCTAACCACATACTGGAGCTGTCCTGCCAGGTAGTATATCTCGAAATTCGGCAGGTTTATGCCCCCCTTATCACATGGTTCTGCAACTTCCAAAGGGCCACCCTGTTCGTGGAATTGTGCCACATGAAGCCCCTGCATAAGCTATGGAGCTTCATGAAAAGCGTTTGGGGAGCATGTATGGGATGTTCGTGAAAAAGTGTAACAGCCTGGGCAGAACCAACATCTTGATCATGGCCGCCTTTCCCACCATGGCCAGGGGGAGCTTTGCCCAGAATCCCATGCTGTTCTTGATGCCTTCCACTGCCCTTTCCGTATTGTATTTATGTTCGTCCGTGGCCATATGATATATGTTAATCCCCAAGTATCGGAATGTCCTGGTCTGCCAGCGTATCAGCAAAACAGGTAGGCTCCTCTGCAGGGCCCCTCTACATCTCCCCAGGGGGAAAATGCTTGACTTCTTGGGGTTTACCGCTATGCCCAAAAGGGTCACATAGCAGTCCATCACTTCCAGGACATACTGTAAGGGTTCCTCTTGGAAGCACAGGTACAGCAACACATCATCGGCGTACAGTGATATCGGGTGCGGTCTCCCCTTGGTATGGATTCCTATCTCCCCGTACTGTTATCTGAGACAGATTGCCAGTGGTTCTAATGCAAGAATGTAAAGCATGGGCGACCAGGGCCAGCCCTGTCTAGTGCCCCTACCAAGCTGCCATTTGTTTGAGATTATCGCACCATTTTGACCCTGGCTATTGGGGAGCTGTATAACATCTTAACCCACCTCAGGTACCCTGGTCCCATCCCATATTCTTCCAAGGCCGCCAACAACCACGGCCACCTCAGAGTCGAAGGCTTTTATTGCATCCAGCGAGACTATAGCCATTTTGCCTGGGTCCTTCTCTGTCTGTTCTATAATGTGGTGGAGTCTCCTGTGGTTGTCAGTTATATTCCTGCCCGGGACATAGCCTGTTTGATCGGGGTGTATAAGTTTGCCAATTACCCTTTTGAGTCTGTTTGCCAGCACTGCTGTTAGAATTTTGCTATCTTGGTTCAACCTTGGATAGGGGTCTGTGTGACCCACAATCTGTGCTTGGCTTGCCCGTTTTTAGTAGCAGTATAATCACTGCCTCCCTCAGAGACTCCGGCAGCCTTCCCTTCTCGAACACTTCATTGAGCATTGCTAGCAGCAAGGGGAGTACTTTCTGTTTATATGTTTTATAGAATTCACTAGGGCGCCCGCCCGACCCCGGGGCTTTGCATGTGGGTAGGTGCAGAACCACTGTCTCTAATTCCTCTATTGTAATTGGGGCATCCAGGTTCTCCCCTTCATTTAATTTGGGTAATCCTATATCTTCCAGTGTTTCCTGAATCTCCCAACCCGACTCCTCCCCCGTGTCCTCATAGAGGCGTTTATAGAATCTAAGGAAACCCTCCTTTACTCCCTCTTGGGTGTCCCAGGTCTGACCTTCCTCTCCCTTTATCTCTCTGACAACTGGTCTCTGTGGCTCATTTTTAGATAGCCATGCTAGCAGCCTTCCTGCTTTATCTCCCCCTGCGTGTTGCCTTTCAATATATTTTTTAAAGTTCAATTTACATAGTCTTTCCCAGTGCTCCCTGCTAGTTTGTTGTAGTAAATTCACCTGTTCGGCGTCCTCCTGTGAGGTGCCCTCCTTCTGCATCATTTCTTCCAGTTTCTTCTCTGTCTCTTGTAGCTCTCGCTCTATGCCCCCTTGGAGCCCTCTGGATTTGATGATGGCTGCGCCTCTTACTACCACTTTAAGCGCCTCCCATAAGGTTCCCTCTGACTGCACGCTCCCTGTGTTAATGTCAAAGTACTCGATAATCTCCTCCCTTAAATCCTCTCGGAATACTGGGTCCTGCAGGGACTCGGCTCTGAGCCTCCATGTCGGGATTCTTGCTCTGGGGGGCTGGTATCTCCACTCCAAGACCAAGGAGGAATGGTCCGATAATACGCTTGCCTTGTATTCTGAGCCTATCATTTCCCCTACGTCGTTCCGAAGCAACAAACATATAATCCAATCTTGTGTACAGGCCATGTGGGGCAGCGTAGTGTGAGTAGTGCCTATCCTTCGGGTGTTGCTGTCTCCAGATATCCTCTAGTTCAAAATCTCTCAGCAGGGCCTATAGTGCTTTTGCGGCAGGGGTAGGTAGGCTTATCTAGTTTGACTGACCTATCCATTTTGGGATGTAACGTGCAGTTAAACTCCCCCCCCATATAATCGAGCCACCCAAATGGAGGCTGATTTTGCCATATAGAGTCCTGAAGTAGTCCGCCGTGTCTTGATTAGGGGCATAGGTATTTATAATACTTCTATATTTTCCAGTAGCCCTCGCATCAGTATCATCCTCCCATCTGGTTCCGCTGTGGCCTGCAGCATCTGAAATGGCACATGAGGTGCCACCCAGGTAACCACCCCCCTAGCATAAGCAGAATACGTCACTCCTATGGAGGTCCCTTTCCACATGTTTCTAACCACCTCTAGTTTCTCTCTAGTAAGGTGGGTCTCCTATAGTAGCGCTATGTCCACTTTCAGCCTTCTCAAGTACATCATTATTTTGTTTCCCTTCAGGTAACTATTAAGGCCTCTCACGTTCCAAATTACAATTCTAAGACTTCCCGTCGCCATGCATGGTTTGTCCCTTATCCCTCCCTCTTTGTTCCTCTCTCCTGTCTCTTTTGGCATGAATATGGGCTCGTACCCCTTCCAATTGCAACATTAACTCCCCAACTAACCCCCCCTCCCCCTCATCCCCAACTACGTTCACAGCACAAATTCCCACCCCTCCCTCCTCCCTACCCGTCCCCAGCTGGTGCCCAGCTCCATCCCTGGATCTCAGGCTCACCCGCATTTGGTCCTCTCTCGGAGTGCCGAGATCAGGTTCCCAGCAGGGTGTCACCGGTCCACCGGTCACCTAGCTAATCTATTTATGGGGGTATGAGAGCAGGTTCCGTTAGGCTCCTATATTTTGCACTATATTCCTGTGCTCCAAGGATCATGTTTAATACAACCCTTATTGTGCCTATCTCAGCAGTTTTAGCTCGGTCTTATATTCTAGTCCCCCAGAGTCTGAGTCTGCGGCACCGTGAGTACCGCAGCCTTCCTTCTACTTATCTGTGCCATCTTCCTTCTGGATACCCGATTCCGGTGGGCAGCTTTGTGCGTCAAGCCACTCCGCCTCCTCTGGGGTGTTAAAGAACAGTGCTCTGTTTTTGTGGTACACCTTCAATTTCGCCGGGTATATTGACATGTACTTGTAGCCCGCTGCCCGCAATCTTTTCACTGCGCCATAGTTCATGCGTCGTCTTTGTACCAACAGTGTGTAATCTGGGTATGCCGTTATGTTTGCCGATGCCCTCTGTATCGTTCCTCCCTTCCGGAAATGCTCTAGGATTTTCTCCCTGTCTCGATAGTTCAGGATCTTGGCTATTATCAGCCTCGGGAGGGCTCCTGGTGGTGGCCTCCTTGTCCGGGGCCTGTGCACCCGTTCCACCGCAAATTCTTGGGTCATCACCCCCAGGTTATTTCTTGCAGCAGCATTGTTTCGATATATTCCGTGGGGTTTGGTCCCTCAGCTCCTTCCGGCAAACCCACAATGCGTGCGTTATTCCTCCGGGCACGTCCCTCCGCTTCCTCCGCTCTGTTTTCTAAAATGCTTACGCGATGTGGATCTCTGCTTTTTGGGATGCACTTGCAGCCGTATTTGGGGCTACTTCCTTTTCCAATTCGCCTGTACGTTCTGCTAGCGTTCTGACATTCACCTCTTCCTGCACCGCTCCTACTTTAAGTTCCAGTGCCGTCTTCAGTTCGACCTTAGCCGATTCCAATTTGGTTTCCCACGCCATTTTCAGATCCGCTATTGCTTCCAGGATTTGCTGATCTTTGCTCGTGGCATCAGTGACCGCGGTGGGGGTCCTCTCCTTGCTCCTGGCTCTTTCTGCCGTTAGCGGTGTTCTGGCATATTGTTCCAGCGTGGGTTGTTTGCCCTTTGCTTTATTTTAAACTGAAATAATGTGAGATATATGTTTTTACTCCAATGCGACAACCTTATGAGTTAAATTGAGTTCGGTGAGTATTCAAGATGTAATATAGTAAAAAACAAGTTCAGAAAACATATAATAATCTTCACAATCCAATGCTGTTCTGTTTACTTGTTTATTGCAAATTCCACATGTTATTTTTCACTCTCAATTTCCAATGTCTATTTCGCATTCTCATTTCCAATGTCAATTTCACACTTTCTACATGTTTCCCCATCGCTCTTTGCAATAGATCTTCAGGAGAGTAGATTCTAATCAGGTTACCTTTTAAATAGAAAGAATATATATAAAAATAAGGAAAAAACCAATATCACCTTTGTGTTTTACAAATTAGTTTGATTCATATCATAATGGATATACAGTGCTTACATTACTCACCTAAATAAATCCTTCAAGAAAAACTTTTTTTAAGGTACTTTCACTTATTCCAAATTCGTTCTGTGAATCAATCTTTATTTCTATTGACTGTTCAATTTTGTATAATAATTTATTTTGATCAGCTCACTGCT
Source organism: Ambystoma mexicanum (assembly GCF_040938575.1). Lineage (NCBI taxonomy): Eukaryota > Metazoa > Chordata > Amphibia > Caudata > Ambystomatidae > Ambystoma > Ambystoma mexicanum. The sequence goes on from NC_090927.1 coordinate 797,026,819, forward strand.
GCTGACTCCTTTCACATTCTGTAGAGACAGAGAAAGCTTAACTAAATTATTTAAGTTAAACTGTCTAGTTTTCTATTTAGAAAGAATGGCTTTGGAGTCTAGTTTGATGACCACCAATTAGAACTAAATATTCTCACCTGGGTTTCCTTTGGATTTCTAATCAATAACACGTCCTTCCTGGTCCTGGTTGCGCAACAGAGTGCTGCTGATTGCTTTCGCAGCTACTCTGTGGTTTTGTGTTTAATTTATACTAAAAGCACGGGTCGCGGTGACATTATCACACCACGCGCCACGTTGCTAACCGCAACGTGATCATGTCATTGCGTTCCTCTCGCTGCGGCGGCCATTTTGGTTTGCTTTTTTTCTTTCTTTATTTTTTTGTCCATTATAGAATTATAGACAGTTTAACTTAAATAATTTAGTTAAGCCTTCTTTGTCTCTACAGAATTCGAAAGGAGTCAGCAGCAGTGAGCTGATCAAAATAAATTATTATTCAAAATTGAACAGTCAATAGAAATAAAGATTGATTCACAGAACAAATTTGGAACAAGTGCAAGTACCTTAAAAACAGTTTTTCTTGAAGGATTTATTTAGGTGAGTAATGTAAGCACTGTATATCCATTATGATATGAATCAAACTAATTTGTAAAACACAAAGGTGATATTTGTTTTTCCATATTTTTATATATATTCTTTCTATTTAAAAGGTAACCTGATTAGAATCTACTCTCCTGAAGAACCATTGCAAACAGCGACGGGGAAACACGTGTAGAGAGTCTGAAATTGAGATTGGAAATGAGAATGCGCAATAGACATTGGAAATTGAGAGTGAAAAATAACATGTGGAATTTGCAATAAACAACAAAACAGAACAACAGCATTGGATTGTGAAGATTAGTATATGTTTTTCTGAACTTGTTTTTTTACTATATTACATCTTGAATACTCACCAAACTCAATTTAACTCATAAGGTTGTCGCATTGGAGTAAAAACATATATCTCACATTATTTCAGTTTAAAATAGTTTGTGTAGCAGCCACACATGAATTTCAGGATAACTCATGCAGACAACATTTAAACAAATAATTAGACATTTAATTTAAGTACTGTCGCCAGGGATAAGCTTAATATTTGGTTGCACGATTGCCCTTTGCTTTAGCCTGTGTGTTGGCCATCTTGATGTTGCCGTGCGTTCCTCCGTGGGCACCCGGGTTTGTGGCCTTCAGTTCCTCAAGTTAATTTTGTAGTCAGCAGTGGCCCTTGGGGAAGGCCGTAGTGGGGGTCTCCGTGCTCTATTAGTTTGTGTCTGGAGTGGATTGTATCCTCCCACGTACTTGATCACTATCGCTTCTTATTATCCTTATGCCCCGACTCCAGGTAGTTCAGATCCCGGTCAGCGCTCCCAGGGCTCGTGGTCCTGTTTGGACGTTGTTGCGGGCCTGGCTGTCTCTAGCAGTGGGTGTTGTTTGCTAGGGTTGAGCTTCAGTGGGTCCCCCACTCCAAGTTATGGCCCAGGTTGTGCCCTCAGCGCGTCTCGCGTGCACCAGGCGGCTTTGCTAGCTGCCACAGTCTTCCTAATATTGCAGCCCTCGCGGTCTTCGCCTCAGCCTCCAACATCGGGGGGAGCGGTCACTGCAGCCTGTGTGACCGTCCCTCATATGGTATCCGGTGTTATTCGTTTGCCAAGTGTCTTCCAGTCTTCTCGGAACTGCCCTGCAGAGCAGCGCAGGCAGGGCCCACTGAGCCTCCCCTGTGGCAGCTTCTCGCGTGTGTATTCCTTGTTTGTTAATGATCCACGCTCACTGCCAAGTGTGCAGCGCCACAATGTATCCACAAGAGATCTCCTCAGTGCAAGTCAGCGTGTGCATGTGTTCCCGGGCCCTGTGGGATGCGCTCGCTGTCCAGTTCAGCACGGTCACCCATGGCGTATGCCCGAGGTCTGGTTGCGAGCCGTAATCTTGGCGTGCTCCGCTCATGGCCGATTTTGCCGTGCCCCGCTCTCCATCCACTGTGTCCCCCGCAATGTCCCTCCACCTCGGGTGCTCCCCGATCGCTACGTCCACCCTGGCTCTCCCGAGCAGGGCTCGTTCGGGCAGCTCCGCCCCACGGGCGTCCCAGTGTTCACTATGTCCCCTTTACATGTCCGCCTTTCCGTGCACTACTCCGCAGCCGGCCTGATTGTACCGCATTATTACGCAAAGCGGGCGCTGGAGAGCAAGTCCTTCCTCACTGCACGTGTGTTCTCGCTGCAGGCGCGTCCCGAGGGTGGTCCGTTTAGGCGTCCCCCCGCTATATTCCAGAATCGGCTCCGCTTTTTCGTGTTCGTAAGCGCTGGCTCATCAGCGCCTGTACCAGCTGTGCGGGGGCACACACGCGCAGCACCTTGCAGCCGTGTCTGCCCGTCGCTGTTTCCTCACTGTCCTGGCACAGCCAGCTGGGTCCTTTGTCCTCTCGTCCACCATTTTGTGTTGCCTTTCGTGGATGTACGCGACCACAGCAATGTTCAGAACTCTGGCCCCATACATTTTACGGGCTCCAGAAGTTCGTCGGGCATGTGCACCACATTCATAAACGGGCATATGATTTTTCAAGGCTTCTGTGCATCTGTATATGCACTATCGACGAGGATCATTTTCAGGATCTCGGGCGCTCCAACGGAATGCGACTCCTCACATGGCTCTCGTAGCCATGCCCCCCCGAAACGCCCCATGTTATTCCTATGGGAAATCTTCACTACACCCGGTTACCTCTTCCTCGTCCCAGTATTTGTTGGAAAAAGGGAGGGGGGAGGAATGGGTATGGAACTAACCCCATGAAAGCTGAGGGTTTTGAGGTAGAATAGGAAAAGGGTGAATACCATATCTCGCCCTCGGATGTTCTCCTCCCAATCCTCCACTTAGGTGAGGCTCCCTGACTTGTCCACCCCCAGGGTCGGGATCCAAAAGCGATGGCCCTTCCCTTCCCTGGCCACCTGACTGGAGGATCCTGGGGTAGTAGGTGGGAGAACACAGTCAGGTTTCTGACACTGCCCACTGACAAAATCCGAGGCCCACTCCCCGGCACACACACATTTGTACACCATTCATACATTTACCCACACATACCCTTTCACCTGCACACCCATACAACATACTCTCATTCATGCATGTAACCAAACATTCATTCACTTGCAACCACATATGCATGCACACACATACATTTTTATCCTTACCTGCAGCCCCGGTCCACAATCTGCTCTGCCTCAGGCTCTCATGCAGCAGGAATGGGAAGCAGATAAAGCTTCCTGGTTCCTGCACATGTGCAGAGGAGACAGCTGCTCCAGCTCTATGTCCCTGGGTTACTGAATGTGCAGGAGGCAGAGAAGCACCCACCTCCATGGCCCTGCAGTATGGCAGCCATCATCCCCTGTGGACCAACAAGGTGTGGGAAGCAAAACTTCCCTGGGCCTTGCCTGGCAAATTGGGCATGTGCGCTGCGCTACTCCAATTTCAAAGATAAATTATGTTTTCCTGTATATATAAAGCCAGCCCAGTAGCTGCAGCTGAGGGAATGCTCTGTTTTCAGTGTGCTGGCTTGACTTGTCCATAATGCAGAGAAGTACATGCTCTCATTGGGAAGGGACCCCCTTTCCCATTATTGACGAGCTGATCCTGCCTCTGAATAAATATTTAGTCGCATTACTCTATAAAACCTTAAATACAGTTAATTTCCTACAAACTCAAGAATATACTAGTTTGCTAAAAAGGACTCTGGGGGTTGAGATAGTAGAAGAAAAGTGGGAGGAAATCTGACATGTCCGACACATGTAGAATGCTTCCAAAATCTGCTTTAGATGTACATAAATGTGGGGGGAACCTCTCGGCTTAGAACAACCCTGGCCAAATAGCCTGTACAATGGAATAGTTCCCATTCAGGGAGGTGTACACACATGTTTTAGCTCCCTGTCCCTTTGACAGAGGAGAAATATCTGGGACTAGGCTGATTGCAAATGAAAGTAGGGCTCTTAAAATCTACTAGTTCACACACATTGGCGAGGAGATTTATGAAGGGCGAGTACCATTTGCATGGTACTCAACATTGCTGGGGATGTTTGAAACTTTTATTTGGCATTTACTCCAAACAAACACTGTTTGCAGTAAATGCCAAATATGTTTCACTGTTCACAGTTGGCTTTTGGGTGGCAATTTCACGACATATGAAATGTGCTTATGAAATGCACCAATGTACTGGAAGCACTGGTAAATATATTGTCACCTGTCACATTGAGGCAAGGGCATTTCTTTTTTGTCGCGTATGCAAACTAAGGAACTAGTGAGATTTTTCTGAAGTAGAGAGGCCTTGTGGAAGGGGCTGTGAGCTAAAACATGGTTGCTTAGCCTCCTGAGTGTTAACACAATTTTGCATATCTTCTTTAAAAAGTGGGCCGAAGGGGTGTTGGTCCAATGAGGGAAGTGGAACTCATGTGGAAGAAGGGGCTTGGCTATCCCATTTTGGGGAAACTGTTCGGGTCAGAGTGCGCAGGTGCCGATAAAGATTATGCAGGTCCCTGCTTGAAGTTTGAGGTGGTGGAGACGGAAAAGACGATAAAGCTTCAAGCGCATAACCAAGCCCCGGGTCCGCACATGATCCCCTTAGATTTGTTTCAGGATCCCGTTGACATGTGGGCACCACTTTTAAAAGTGGCATTTAATGCCTGCTTAAAATTACGGAAGTATCCTTCGACCTGGAGAAAAGCAATAATCTTCCCAATATTTAAAAAAGGGGATATATCCAGTCCGGGTGCATTTAGGCCAATAGCTTTGTTGGATTCATCCTTTAAAATTTTTTGGGAAAATTCTGTTGGCCCGAATTGAAACCTGGATTGGCGAACAGTCGATTCTCTCGGATATCCAATTTGGGTTTCGCCCTGGAGTGGGTACAATAGAACAGTCTCTCAATCTCTACATTTTAGTGGCCAACTCAGTTTTTTGTAAGGGCGAGTCAGTATATCTAGCCTTCATGGACCTAAGCACGGCCTTTGATAAAGTGGACAGAGCTAAGCTCTGGGCTGTGCTTGGGTTTTTAGGGTGCCCTGGTGTCATAGGCGGTACTCCCGAGGGGCCAGGACTGGCCCAGCGCCCTCGGAAGCAGACCCGTCTTCCACTACTCCAGACCCAGCAGACCCCTACAGGGGCCCTTCGGACCGTGTCCTGGCGCCTTTGGCGCCAGGCTCATGAAGGGTTTCAGTCCCGGCGCCATAGGCGCCAGGCTCATATTGATAAACAGTGTAATAATGCTTGGGTGGACTTACCTGAGGCAGACCATGCTGCATATTTACCCAGAACAATCCATTCTTGTTGAAGTCCCCAGCCATCAGGGCTGGGAGGAACTATTCCCTCCATTCAGGAACTCTTTTCTTACCTGGGTGGAACCGGTGGAAGAACACACACTGGAAGCACTTCTCTGCTATTTAAACCACGCCCGATGGAAAACACGTGCTTCGCGTTATTCTGCAGCAGCAGCAGCAGGACGCTCACCGAGTCGGCTCCTGCATTCCAGGTCCAGAGTCATCTTCAGCTTCCGCGCAGCGACCTGTGGATGAAGAAAGACACAGAACAATACCCGGAATCCAGTCACCGGCAAAACCTGCAAAGAATAAACATAAGGTTAGAAAAGTGCAACTCGCCCGCAGCCGCGCCCGCTTACCTGATCCATCCGTGATTGCAACGGAGCTAACCGCGGCCTTCTCTTCGGCAGCTTCTCTGCACCTGAAAGGCAAAGGACATAATTAAAAAGGGGTTCGGGTGAAGGCAGTCGCATTCATCTTAACTTACCAGTTTTTGCACGCGCAGAAGCGGCCGCATCAACCGCAGCATCCCGGCACCTGAAAACTAGAAAAAGGACATTATTAGAGGTGCCATTAAAAGCGGCCAACGATCATTATACTTACGTGCATCGGCACGTGCAGTGGCAACGGATATAAAGCCCGCAGCATCCCGGCACCTGAAAACTAGAAAAAGGACATTATTAGAGGTGCCATTAAAAGCGGCCAACGAACATTATACTTACGTGCATCGGCACGTGCAGCGGCAACGGAAAACTACGCCCACAGCATCCCGAGGCCTGAAACAAAGGAAAAGGGACATTATTGAGGTGCCCATCTTTTAAAGCCTAAAGACTACAGTATACTTACAGGCATCCGCTCGTGCAGTAACGGCGGCATCGCTCTTCGGCATCCCAGCACCAGTGCCACAACTAAGGCCACAAAAGACTTGAGCCTCAACACTGAACTCATCCAGTGACATAACTGGAATCCACGCACCCCTGCACCAGACGCAGGATGGAGAGCTCAGCATTTATACGCCTAAGGTGAGAGCTCGCCGAGACAAGTAGAAAGCTAGGCTGTGGGAGAAACTGGTATTGGTGGGAGAAGGAATCCCATCAAACGGTGATTAACCCTTTTTCTTCCACTTGCAGAAAACTTACCCTGCAAGTCAGACATTCGATAAGAGGAAGCCCAGTCCTGAGAGTCGTCCGAGCTCTATGCTTCTCAATTGAAGAAACGATAGCAGCCCAGCCGGGATCAGCGCCTCCGTGGGAATCAGTTGAGCGTTACACCTGGGAAGATTCTGCGGGTATTGGTCGATCTTCACACTGATAGCGAGGCTTGTGTACCTAGTGGGCCAGGTGGGCATTGCACGGCATGCTTTAGGGTGGGGTGTGGTGTAAGGTAGGGTTGTGTGTTGGCCCCCATTTGTTTCTGCCTCTATCAATGGCCTCTCTCGGGACCTTATTGATGTAATGGCCGACATTTTGGTATTGGGGGGGAAGGGGCTTCCCAGTATTGGCCTATGCGGACGATACAGTCCTATTAACAAGAACCCCTAGGGCCTTACAGGTCTTGATTAACGCCTACTCAACTTTTATGAACAATTTGGGCCTAAAAATTAACACTAAGAAGTCAGCAGTAATGGCCTGTGTAGGAAGAAAGCGTCCAGTGCCCATGAAACCCATGTTATGTGCTGGGGAAATAATCCCTAGAGTCAAGGTGTTTGACTATCTTGGAATCAGTTTCTCTGAGGCCTTAAATGGCAGGGCCCATGTGGCAAAGCATTCTGTAAAGATGAGTCAACAGATAGGTGCCTTATTTAGATTTATGTCAAAATGTAGGGCTCAGCCCCTTGATGTGATCATGAAGTTCTATGGTGCACAGACTGTGGCTATCACCATGTGTGGTGCAGCCATTTGGGGTTTTCAAAATGTGGCCGACATCCAGGGTAAAGAGTAATTTCTTAAAAAATATGCTGGGGCTCCCGACCAGTGCTTCTGGAATAGCTATCCACAGAGAATTGGGGGCAGAGTTTTGAGAGGACCAGAGGGCGATGGCACCTCCCTTTTTTTTCTGGGTGCGGCTGTGGGCCAATGAATACGGCACTCTTTGCCACTTCATCATTCGTACAGTGTTGGGCAGACCTGGCTGGAAAAAAATCGCTTGGCTAGCTTATGTTTCGACAAATTTGGGGGAGGTTAATCTAAGTGCCCTCTTCCCGCCTGCTTCTCTAATAACTAAGCAAGAGGGGGTAGCTTACACAGCCACACTGGGAGAAAGCGTAGTAAGGAAAATAATTCTCCTTGAGTATGGTCAGAAACGTGGCCCATTTCACTCTAGTATCAGCAGACTCACCGGAATTCAACCTTATTTGACATGGAGCCCTCATAAAAAAAGATAGATGGCTGATTACGAGGGCACATTTTGATTCTCTTCGGCTACAAGGAAACACAAATAACTGGAATGGTTTTCCTAATCATGCGGGCCGCCCGGTTTGCGGCTATCAGCGCGAGGACCTTCCACATTTGTTTTTCTGTACAGGGTATGTTGGTATACGCAGAATGACTTTGGTCCCTGCCCTAAAAAAAAACAGCGATCTGCTCACATAGGGTTGCACTTGTGTTTCTCTTGATTGCTGAGACAGTCTTTACATCCTGGGCTCTGTTGACCTTTTTAAAAAGAGCGATGTATTTCAGAAAGAGCTTACTAAAACTGCAAGGTGGTGGAAGCTAGGGCTATCAATCATACAGCCCTCTGTATATTGGGTTAATAGGTTGAGTTCTGTCTTCTGCCCAATTTTATTTCTCTATTTTAATCTGGCCACCTAACATGTAACTAAGTGACAGTCTATTTTTTAAATGTACCTTGCCTATTGTAATATCCATTGACTCACGTTTTCTTTTTTTCTTTTATATAATCGTAATTTTGATATGTGCACAATTGTACTTTTGTTGTTTAATGGAACTTTTTATATTTCCGAATAAACTTGTTTGATTGTTGATATCATCTTCAAATGATCTCTCATTCTGCAAAGACTTCATGTGCTGTTCCTGAATTATTCTGAGATTTGCCAGAAGGGGTGTGGAGGAACAGGGTCTGTGTGTAACGTTTAGTCTCATTATCATAAATTAGACTCGTACTGGAAGAAAATCCTTTCCAGTGTTGATGAGATTAGATATCTCGAGGGACATGGGGATGGTGTTTCTGGATGTTCAGGATGACCAGGTACTGCATGTGTTTGCATATAGGCAATTTAATTGCACTTTGTCTGGTGGCTGTTCACCGAATCATCTCATAAAAGTGGAAATGTAGCCTCCTGTGTTGGCACATTGGTAGACTAACCTCTCGGAATGTCAGTCACAAAGTGGAAAGAGAACGGCGATGAGCAAAGTTTGACTACATACATTTCTGGGAATATGGCAATCTTTTATAGATTTTGTAGTTGATAACGCCTTGGATTAGTGGGTGCTATTATTAATTTTGGTATTGAATGTAAACAAGACTGGGCTATAAGGGGTTGCTTGGTTCATAACAATGCAGAGACCGTAGACTGAGAAGAACAATATGGTATGCAGTGGATGTATTGAATTGGTGACTCTTTGGACCCTAAGACCTCTGTACATGGATCATTGGTTTCACTCCTCGACAATCCAAAACAACTCTTTGAACCCTTACGCAAGCAAAACCAAGGAGTACCTCAGAGTGTACTGCTACCACGACTTTAAACGCCTCTGGAAATGACTTGCAACCATTACAATGTGGATTTCCAGTGCCTACCTTAAGCTCAACCCAACTAAAATATAATGTGTTCTCTTCCGTCACACTTCAAACAGGAAATCATCCCAGGATGCTGAATTATATGCACTTGGGTGGGTTCACTCCTCAGCTTGCCCTGTTTGCCAAATACCTCTGGTTCATCATAGACCACAGCATCCTTCCAGCTGCATATTAGCAAAAGGACTCAGACCACTTTTTGTCAGTTCTTGCTGCTCTCCAATTAAGTACTTCCTCCCACAGGAGGAGTTTGGCCCATAGTACAGGCCCTCATGCTTGCACATGTTGATGTGGGAGAGCGCCAGTGTCACTGGACTGCCTGACCATTCACCTGGCAACTCTCAAGGGGATCTATCAGGCTGTAGCACTCTTCATAACAGGTTCCAAGAAATTCAATCACATTACCTCAATTTTCTTCCACCTATGTTGGGTACCTATTTGCACTAGGTTTCTCTTTAGAATCGCATGTATCACATACAAAACAACCACCACTTAAATGCCTGCCTACATTACTGCCAAACCTTTCACCTCTTTGGCACACACTCCCCCAGGACGCTGACCATCGCAAGGCTTGAAATGGAACTGGCACACAGGCAGAAGCCCAGGAAACAGTCCTTGTTCGGCTGTGCCCCAGTATACTGGAATAACCATCCAGGTTGCGATTTAGACCACTCCAAACACTCTTGTAGTTTTAGTGAATTCCTAGGTGTGGCTTAAAATCCACTGTCCCCGGATTACCACAGCTCTGGGATTGTCTAGTAAATGTACCCATCTTATTCTCTCGCATTCATGTATGAGCTAGGTTTACATCATATAGAATCCAAATACAAATGAGGCATTGGTCTCTCCCACATATTTTGGGGCTATGATAGAAACGATTCCAACCTTGCACCTAGGAGTAGCTGAACTCTCTCGGTAAGAGTTGAAGTGGATATTCTTTCTCTTCGTCCTCTCTCCTACCATTCCATTGAGTTCTACTCCACAAGTCGGCTCTGATAATTGGAGCGCCTGCCTCGTTCTTTATATTTAAACAAGCTGTTCTTTGGAGGAATGGGATGTCCATCCCTAGACACTTGCATATGATAATCTATAATGAGGGAGGTTGATAGATGCTTATATCTTTAGACCAAAGATTGGGGTGGGAGGGCATGTCAAGTTAATTAGAAGTATTTATTTGACCTGGTTCTCTGCTCTGTGTTGAAATTGTAATGCTTTGTGCAGACCGATGCATGGCTTTTAGTTTGATGTATTTAAAAATTACAAAGGGAGTTTATCAAGAGAATGGATTGGGACCGCGGGAGGTAGGGACTCCACTGGGGAAAGATTGATGGGCTATAATGTTGAGCGAGGGTAGAAAGGTGAGATGTGAGAGACTGACCTGATGGACACGAGAAAGACTGAAAAGGGTCCGAGTGAGAGCAAGAGACGGGAACAACAGAAGAAAGTGGCACATTGTTGTAAGGCTAAAGATAAAGGGGCGCAGGAGACTGGCATGGGGGAGAAGATGGCAGGGAGAGTCCAGTGCTTAGTTTGTGCCAGAGGTTGCTGCTACCCAGCCCTGGCACTATTTTTGGATGCAGGGATGATCACCAGGCAGCACTTCCTGCAGAATTGCTATTGCCACTGCAGGCCCATTATCTCCTGTTAGTTTAGAAGCTTTGGATATTTGGTTTGGTGTCTGTTCACCAGTCACCAAAACACATCTTCACACCAGGCATGGGCTTGGGAGGGCTAAATCCCCCCCCCCACTTTGCACAGCAGGCATCACTGCTGTGACAAGAACCTGTGACATTTCTCACCTCGGAGAGCGGTGTATTTGCAAAATACAGTCATTGAAGTGAACGTACAGGCTGAAGAGAAAAGCCTGCCATGGGGATATCAGTAGATCCCCCGCCCATGCGCCCCCTTTGTAGCTAAAGGCTTAATTGCTGGCTCAGCTGTTATGAATGCATGTGTGCATGAGGAGTGTGTAAGTGGGTGTAAATTTGTATGCTAGGAGGTGTCTGCAAGTGCACACATTTTGAGTGAATGTAGTACATGGGTGTGATGAGAGCACAGTGTAAATGTTCTGGGCGCTCGTGTGAATGACAGATCCGCTGTGTGGGTGACTGACTGGTGGGCGAATGTGTATGAATGTGTCTATAACTCTGTGTGTGTATGCAAGCTGGGGCATGGGCATCGGAGCATTAACATCTTTTGACAAGAACATGACATGTTTTACTTCCGTTTTTGGGCAAATGAAAGCCAACTTTAGTGTTATGTGATGATGGGGTTGGAGTGGGGCGAGAGGAGGGCAGTACAGTGGGGCTGGCCTGGCTGGGTCTTACTGTGGCATGGAATGTTGTACTCGCATTAAGGGCAAAGCCAACATGAGTATTCTTGGATGGGTTTGGCCATCTTTCCTTATTTTGACTTTTTTTTTTTTTTTACTGCTGTGATGGTCAAAGGCATTTATAAAACCGAATTCAAAAAGGCAAAGAAGAAAAATGTTTAGCGATCCTTAACGTTCGTCCTCTACTCTGCCATCGCCCAGTCTGTGGTCTATCTATTTAATTGGACATGCACTGCTGTATGAGAGGTTAACCTTCCTAGAACTACATCAGTTGGGATGGGGGTACGCGGGGAGGGCGGAATAACGGGCAGTTACGAGGCACTGCATCTTCGCTATAAAGTGACAGCAGCAAGAGGTATATCTTGGGCATGTGACTTAAGGCTTTTAGATGATATTTTAACAGGAAATCTGTCGAGGTATGACGCTGAATCCATGCTTTATTGATGTGAGACTGCCTGCTGGAGTGCGAGACATGCACCTGTCTACTGAGAGAGACTCTGGTCTCAGAAGGTAAAACCCATCCAGTTTGTCTGGTCTACAATGACTCTGAAATATATGATGTTGTTAGTTTTAGAAGAAACCCAGCTCGTTTATGGTGTGGTGATTATGTGAGGAGAATGTCCAAGTTCTTGAATGTAAGCCTTATGGTGGCCAAGAAATGTATACTACAGGGCTGGAAACGTCCCTGCCCTCACACGTTTGGTACGTGGTTGAATGCTCTCACCTGGACTCGGACCTGCGAGGAGAATACGTTAATTCCCTCTCTGGTCATTCTCGCCCTAAAAATATCTGGACTGCGTTCTGTAGCTATCTTAGCAGGCAAACCTATGGAGAACCAGAATCCTCTGAATCACCGACCACAGAGGGGGGAACTGAACCCCGGAGTCCACAGGCTACAATGGCCTAAGCAGATACACTTGTATGTGTGGTCCAGTATCATGTATGATTTATAACTGTGTAACGTGCACCTGCTACTACTTTCGCCATTAAATAAAAGTTTAAAAAAAAGAAGAAACCCAGCTCAAGACTGAATGTATGTTTTAATGCTAGAACAGTTAACCCCATCACCCGATCTTCACAGTGATGTTCAAAACAAACTAGTCGCGTGACTTTCCATTTTGGGAGGAGCCTAAGCAGGGTTATTTTAGGATGTGTGCGGGCGGGGCCCTGTGTGGCAAGATGTGCAGGGATCCCAAGTCTGCACATGTATTGACATCACTAAAGTCATATCACAGGGAGTCACGTCAGTCTTTAATACTCAAAGGACATCATGGGAAGTTCTGTTCCTAGAAGTCAGCATGTATAAGCCGAGAGACCAAACTTTGCAATGTGCAATATATGAATTATGTTGGAAGCAATACCGTGATTGGTGCCTTGCTTGAATAGTATACAGTGTGACCTGGCACACTTCGTGTAACATCTATTTTAGACAGAGCAGCCAGGATGAAACTATTTAGTTGAGTGGAGAAGATGTAATTTGTTCCACTCTGCAACTTGGACACTTGACCACATATTTTCTCAGCTCTAGATGGTGCAATAAATGTGTAAATGTTTGGCTTTTAATAATACTGTTTTATTATCAGGACTTGAAACGTACACCAATCACATAATCGATGAACCTGACAAATGCGTACATCCCGGGTGTTCTAAATTAGTTTCACGACTTAGACAGCAAATTGTACATGAGGTTTGTCACAGGAATGCAGGTTGTTATATATTATGTGGGGAAAGAATTTAAAGTCACACAAACATATAAGGACTCTTTGTGTATTGAATAGATGTACATCATGAAAATAAGTGAGACAGTTTTGGAAAAGTTTTTCTGTGACTTGGTAGAATTGTCTTCGATTGGCCTTTCAGAGGCAAATATGCCGGCCACGCTTGTTATCAGTTGAATGCAACTCCCAAACAGTTGAAGGGATTTTATTGAAGAATTTGAGAAGCGGATTACTAAGGGCCGTCTCACACTCGCTCTCTCCCTCTCGCTCGCTCTCTCTCTGTTTCTCTCTAATCTGCCCTTGGTGGTTCCCTGGCTAGCACAGGTATCCTCCAACCCTTGGATGGCCACTAAATGGCTGTAACACCTACTGTCTAACTACTGATTGGCTGGTCATGATGGCCTAAGAGCAGAAACCCTTTCTATGTATATGACTCTCTGGGAACAATCTAGATGAAGCCTAACCTAGGTCCCATTGTACACTTGGTACTAGAAGTGCCTTCCAAACACTTGGGTCTCACTCAGTCCTTTCCTGGCATGCCCTTGTGCTCCTCCCCGTGATGTTCTTTCCTTCCTCTCTCCTACACTCCTCTTTCTCCATCGCCTCTCCTGCTCTTCACCTCTGTCCCCCCAATGCTCTTTTTACTCCTTCTCTCTTCCACTCTCTACCATGTCTGTTCCCCTCGCTGCACTATTACTCACATCTCCACAGGCCTATGCTCCCCTCTCTGCACGGGTACTCTTCCCACTCCAAATGGCTTCTCTCTCTTCTCCACTGCCAACATTCTCCCCTCTCCACTACTACTCTCAACTCTACTACTTTCGCCTCCCCACTATACTACTGTTTCTCTCTCCTCTCCATTACTAATCTACACCTCACCCACAGTCACCCTCCTTTCACTCTGTCCCTCTCTACTCTGCCTCTGGAACCTCACTCACACACCTTGCAAGCACACTTGCACCCTGACATTGCACACTCCTTCACCCATCCTTGTCCATGCTCCTCTGCACCATCCTTCCTCTGCTTGGTCTTTTGGTTGTTCTCCTTCTCCTCACTTGACCTTATCCGAACAAGCCACACCTTCCATTTTCTTATGCCTCTATCTATCCTCCTCTTAGCCCCTCCATTGGGCCTCTTTCTCGGCTGGTTTTCCATATTTATATTCAGGCCATATTTAGGCCATTCTGATATGGGGACCGCACCGCGGTCCTATCAGAGGTGAAGATAGCATTGCAGTACATGTCTAAACGAGCGTCTGGGATGCAGGCTTGATATGTGGTCTGTCCCACGGTACTTTTGAAGGCAAGAGAAATGTCAGTCCCTCTTGCATGGAGTGATGAATTGCTGGTCTGATGTGCTGATTGCTCCACCTTCCCATAGTTCCTTGCTGCATTTTTCCCGTTTCAGTTGCTTGTTCCTCCAAATGCCAGGCCTTCTGGGTGATCTGGTCCTAGAGGAGAAACATAGAGAAACTATAGTATTGTCAAGTACAGGTATGGGGCAAGAAAAGGCGGTACTCGTTGCACTCATGCAGGCAAGACCGGGACTCACCCAAATCACACCACCCCGCCTCTGGGACTGGACTGGTTCTGGTGAAAATCTTGGGAGGCCTGCCACCCCAGGTGGTTGAGAGGGGTCCCCATCCCCTCTTGGCAGGATCAGATCCCTTGCCTTAGTACAACACTTATTAGGGTCTCTTGCCAGAGACTGGGTACTCCATTGATCTGCCACTTACGAAGAGCTTTTCAATTAAATGCCCCTCGAGTACAATAAGTGTAAAAATAATATTTGCAAGGCTTCTCTGGTGGAAGAACCTGATGAATTTGCTCTGTAACAGGCATGGTCTCGCAAGGCTACATAGCCTGCAGGAGTGCGATGTGCCAAACACAGGCCACCTCCACTATGTGCAAGCAATGTTCCTAAACTTTTACTTACCAGTCAGTGGCAGCATGAATTGCTGGGCCTCAGGGGTCAGGAGGGGAGGAAGGGGAGTGGGCTTGGACCCCCCAGACCCATATTTATCAAGAATAACAGACCACTTGATATGCATGGAAGATCGCTGATCACGCACCAGCTCTGTCAAACTCCAGATTGTAAATTTCCCTGGCCTTTAGCGCCCACTGCTGTTCACCTGGAAACTAGGCCATTTTCCATCCCATAGCCAGACATGCACGGGCTGCCAACAGCAGAAAGTGTACCTTGTGAGGTCATTTGGTAATTCCCCCCCACCCCGATCACACCCTTAAAGGCCAAACAAAACACCAATAAGGGGTCCAAGCAGCACCCTACCCCATCCATATTCTTTATCCAGCCGAGGACCTCCTTCTAGAATCTTCATGCCTCCACACATCCCCACCACATATGCCAGTAATGTGCCTTCTGACCGCACCCCCTGCAACTGGGATCTACTCCTGGAAACATTTTGGAGAGGCGTACAGAGTCCCACTGGCATCTATAAAGTCATTTAAAACCGTGCAGTTTATACTGCCACGCTATAGACTTCCTGTGGGCACTTCTACACAGCAGTCTCCATAACTCATCACAAACTTCAAATCCCAGGCCCAGTTCCCTTTTCCTCCTGTGCCTCCCAATGTCTCCTCCTATTGCCGCCAGGAGTGTTTGTTACAGCATAGAGATCAATTGCTTCATGGACGTCTTAACGCTTAGCACTTCCTCAGTTGCCGTTAGCCCTCTCTGTATTTTCTCTTTCCATTTGACTGGCATCAGAACTCCCTTCAGTTGGAGGTACTTATGCACTGACAGTGTGCCGATGTGTAAACTCTCCTCAAAAACCCTAATCCCCACAAACTCATCCCCTTTCAACACCTGTCCCACCCTCTCTAGCCAGTCCAGAAACCAGGATGGGTCTTGGATATGTGAGAAACCTGAAGGTGTCTCCCCCGTTAGTCCCCAGGGATTTATCATTCAGGTGGCCAGGACACGGCAATCACTTTTGGATCCAGTTCCTGGGGGTGGACCAGTGCGGGAGGATCACCTGGGTGAGGGGTCTTCTGGGAGTGGGACACCGGATGGTGAGACGCGGTATCCCTCTGTCCCCTGTAACTCCTTTACCCCATCCTACCCGATGGGATATTTGAAAGCTCAGCCCCCCACCCCTTTTTCCTGCACGAACATGTTTACACGGACAGCTCCTTCTGGGAGAAAACACTCACGCCGAGCCGTGAACCGGACATGTCCCAATACTATGGTCTGGCGTGGTTAGGCAATTATCAACAATCATACACACCTGACTTCCATTACACTTCCCCACACGCATAAAAGGCGGAGCACGAGAGCACAATTCAGGGCGAGGCAAAACACACAAAGGTACAGCATTTTCGAGCTGGCAGCTGAACGAGGGGAGAATGACGGCCAGGCACGAGAGGTTTCTGTGAGGGGCAATACCCTTAACATAGTTGGCAGGAAGCCGGTACCTTCAAAAAACCTTCAAGGCAGAAAACGTAAGACCAGGAAACCAGGCTGAAGAATCATGCATTGTGTCAGAGATACCGAGAGTCCTCCCGTGTAACTGATCAATGCGGGGAGCAGATGCTGTGGTAACGTCATTGGCTCCAAGAACAAAGAAGCGACAGAGAAGAACACAGCCGGTGAGTTGGGGAGACCAATGCCAGACCATTCTGTGTTGAAGCTTGTGCTGAAAGACGCAAGTGAAGCTAAATTGCTTGTGAATATTTTACATTAAAAGGAAAGATAAGATACCGTTGACAGTGGTCTGGCACTGTGAATGTGCTCAGTAAAAAGGTCTCTGTACAGTATCACTACATGTGAAGTGTAAATTGTGTGAAGTGATTCGAAGTGGTCCTGCGACGGTTTAAGCAAAACCCATCGCACATTTGAAAATCTTCGATTCTGGTAGCAAAAGGGGATCTGAACAAGGGGGATCCATGGTCCGAGCCCGAATGAGGGAGACTATATTGTGAACATTGTAGAAAAGAGGTCTGAGCCCAGTTGAGGGGGTCCCGTGGTCCGAGCCTGAAGGAGGGAGACCAGTCTTGAATTCGAATTGAAAACCCTGACAAAGCAAAGTAACCTTTGTGTTTTGTATGTTACAACCGGCCTTCTGCAGAGACTGTCATTGTGACTTTGGTTAAGGCCCTGATGCGTATGTGTTGAACTGTTACCTCGTGGCCAAGCAGCGAGAGTGTATGCAAAGCCGGCACGTACCACCTTGCACCATGCTGAAAACGTGGGGAAGAGAAGCCAACTGCTCAACTATCCTGACATATCATTTCTTGAACACTTTATTTTTGCATACATTGGGCCTCATTACAAGTCTGGCGGTAGCCGAGCCGGTATAACCGACAGGTTGCCGCCGGACCCGTAGGGATTTATCGGCTCTGGACTTGCCGGAATTACCGGGGCATTACAGCCGCGGTGATCCGGTAAATCCGGTGCCGGCATTCTGTAAATCCCCATTCCATAGGACTCTACGGAAATGGGGAAATGGAAACACTGGCCCCATGTTGCAAGGGTGCCGGTGTTTCCTCGTCCGTCTGTGGCCGTGTGGCGTTACGCCCGCCAGGTCTGACCTGGCGGGTGTACCTCCACACGGCCATAGAACTCGTAGTTAGCCGGTCCAGAAAACGGTTCTGGTGCGGTTTTACCGGCACTGTTATATCCGGACCGGCTAACTTGTAATGAGGCCCACTGTTATCCCACACTAGTTTCGTATTTAGATGTAAGGATTGGCAATAGGTTAGTGTAGGCCATTTTATTTTGACAGACTCCACTAGGACTGCGTTATTATTATTTGATGGTCGTAGCTTGCTCCCATCTTTAGATTTAGGTTTAGATAGGCATTCTACCAACCTATTGAAGTTCAATAAACACGCTTGAACTGTGATCACTTGTGTCTTTCTTCACTGTTTGATACCATGCCTTCCTTACAGATATCATCGCTAATTGAGGGGCGGGGGCACAGATATGGCTCAGCAGGGACGACCACGTTGTTACTTTGGCCATTTCTTTCTTCCACAATGCCAAAAGCAGCCCAGGATCCTTTGTGTCCGGATTGATCTGAGGTGCGTTCTATGCAGTGCCCAGAGCCATTCCCCCAGTGTTACTGGTCTCAGCCAATGGTTCTCTATTTGTACCCACTGTTTGTCCGTCTACCCTCATGTGAGGGACTATTGCCCTGAACTGCACAGCCCTAAAATACATGTGCATGTCAGGGAGGCCAACTCCTCCCTTTTCTTTAGGTTGCACCAATATCATGTAAAACGCCCTTGGATTCTGCCAAACAAATCTCATGATCCTCCGTTTCACTTCTGCATTGCAATGGGTAGCGCCTGCTATAGATTCGTGAGGAGGATCATTTTAACCGCGTTCAATCTACCCAGCCAAGACCGGGTGAGCCGCGACCAAGCCTCCATATCATCAAAGAGCCTCTGCACTACTTGGGCGGGGGGGAGGGGGGGTGGGCAGTTGGGGGAAGGGGAGTTAAATAACAAAGTAAAGATCATCAAAGTTTTCTTGGTATTATCACTCCCAGGTATTTAAGCTTGTGTCGCTCAATCGGAATCCCCACGTCCCTCAAATCTTCATCTAAATCCCCTTCATAGTAACAGAAGGGGAAAAGGGTTGACTTATTGGTGTAGACTTTAAACCCTGACACACGCCCATAGTTCCCCAGAACGCTGACTACACCGCGGACAGAGCTGGCGATGTTACCAGAATGAAGGAGGACATTGTCCACATACAGGCTCAGCTTGTATTACACTACTTTTATACCCTCAATCTGTGTCTCCCGTCTAATTTTTAACCCCAGAGGCTCTATGGACAGAGCAAACAAAAGGAGAGAGAGTGGGCAGCCCTGCACGTTGCCCCTCGGAAGGTAGAATTCCCTAGAGGCCTTCCCATATACCACCACCCTCGCCACCGGGTCTGCATATATCACCTTGATAGTCCATATCATTCTGTCCCCAAATCTCAATTTATGGAGCACTGCAAATAAGAACCCCCACTCGACTCTGACAAATGCTTTCTCAGCATCTAGGCTGAGAAGAGCATAGTCACGACCCTCTTTATATGCATATTCCATAAGGTTACGAGTTTAACGTATGGCATCTGCACCCTGTCGTCCGGGCAATGAAACCTACCTGGTCCACAGTGGACCAGGCACAGCATTGCCCTCTCGAGGCGAGTAGCCAATATTCTCGTAAAGATCTTCTTGTCAACATCTAATGGCAAGATGGGGCGATTGAGGGGCACTGCATAGGGTCTCCCCCTCTCTGGATATCACTGTGATCAGTGCATTATTGAACAACATTGACGCTACAGCCGTGTCTAATATGTTATTATATAATTTAGTTACAGTATATCCATCCTCCCCTGGGATTTCCCATTGGGGAACCTGTGCATGGCTGCCTGCGGTAATCTACTCTCGAGCAGCTCCACCTCAGCATCCAAGATAGCCATCATTTTTACCAATGTAAGGTATCCCTCTGAGTTCTGAGCTGCCCTAGGGAATTCTGTGCCATACAGATTTTCATATCACGCAAAGAATTTTGCTATTGCCTCCGATCTGTCTCTACACTGCCCTCCCTCGTTGCATGCTGGCTCAACCCATTTTTCCACCCGCTTCACTCAGAGCCTGGCCGCAAGTAGCACGTCTGCTTTGTCTCCCTTTTCCTAATATTTTTTATTGAGGTATTTCAATTTCTGCAGCGTCTTGCTTTCAACTCCCCCTCTCTTCATCTGCACCCGTCTGCATCGCTAGGTCTTCCTCCTCGTATCCTTCCCCTGCGTGCATTTTGTTTTCACTGTTTGTAAATATCCTTCCGCAACTTCTACTTTTTCCTACAAGCTCCCACTCTCATTAGTGTCCCCCAACCAGGTGGCCTTCCCTGCATCCCATACCACTTTAATATCCACTTGCCCCGTGCCATTAATTTGAAAGTATTCTGATATGTCAGCTACACGTTGCTCATAGAAAACTGGGTCCCTAAACAATGAGTCATTGAACTTCCAATGCGAGTCTGCCCTGCTGACCTCCCACATCCATTTCCATCCAGACCATGTAATGATCTGACTACCCAATTGGCCTGATCTAACATTGCATAACTCTTCCTCTCTGGTCCCTGGGCAATAGCAGATAATTCTCCTGTATGCGGCGTGGGACACAGAGAAAGGTGTAACCCTTCTGTCCGGAATGCATAGCTCACCACACATCCGGCAGCCCTCTGGTCGCCAGGGTTCTGCCCAGATGCCATTCCATCTTCCATGCTCCTCTGGTCGTCTCACCAACTTCCTGTCCACACTCATCAGCCCAGGTGTCCTCCCAGCCCCCATATTATGAAGAGATCACCAGACAGAGCCAACCCTGAATCAAGAGCCATTGCTGTAAACTGGGCCTGACCCTGGTTTGTATTGTAGAGCAACCCCAACACCACCCTCATCCCACCATGAGAGCCCTGCACAATGAGCAGTGACACCTCCATCAGGCACTGCTGCTTATGCATGAGTATTCCCACCCTGCACTTGCAGGGCCAGGAAGCCCAGTAGACCTACCCAATCTCTGCCCCTCGCAGCTGCCTCTCAGAAGCCACCAATCATGTTTCCTGGACAAAAAGCACATCCAGAGCTGCATTGTGGATGCATTGTGGAATTTGTGCACCAGTAGGGACCTCTTAGTGGGGGAATTTAGCCCTTTCACAGAAATAGTGCCTACTCTCGGGCACATACCTCCCTTCTTAGGCCCCGTCATCCTGCCCCCCTGTATATTTGTGCAATCATAGTGCCCTGACCCACAAGCTCCATTCGCATAATAAGCAATGGCGTGTCCCAACATCCATCCCTGCCCCTTTGGGCAGTGTGTGCTCCCCTTCAATCATTCAATTGACACAAAAACAATAACATTTTAAACGGCCACTCGTAACCTGTGAGCAAAACAAACGTAGAGATGCCCTCCTTCCCACTCAGGGCCACCAAGTTTGAGCAAGAGCTGTCCCCAACCGGGCATCAAGATGGAAGCCACCCGCTCCCCTACCCAAGAGTCAAACTCGGCTCACACCTTCCCTCCCGTCTCTGTGCTAAGGTGAAGGCTGCCCTAGATTCTTCCGTGGGGACGGCCCATTCAGCTGCATACGTTTCCACCCAGTTCGTCCTTCTTCTTCGGGGAGCCTGCTTGCAGAGCTAGCTGCCCTCTGGCACGGGTCGGGCTCTCCTGCTGCCCACCGCCCGCAAGCCTGTCTTACATCAGGTGGCACATGGCTTGTACCGCTTCCTCTGCTGATGTTATCTGATAATCTGTTGCGTCCCCCTTGAATTGCAGAGCAAAGGGGTACCTGATGCCTCTGTCTGCAAGCCACTTCATGAGCAGTCGACCATCCTTCTAGAAAATGTTAGGTTGGATAGATGCTGGTAGATCTGTATGTGCAAGCCTTCATACTCTAAGCCCTGTTTTAGCCATGCTCGAGCCAGGACTCAGTTGTTGTCCGATTCACAAGATACAAGGACAAAGCAGATCTCGGGCCACTACCATATGGTTTGCCCCCTATGTGCGCCCAGTCCAGTTGCACGACTGAAGCACCTCCTCCTCCGCCGAGAACAGGAGGTCGACTATCCCCTGCACCTTTCGCTCCACATGTCCTGGAGTCTCCCCATCCTCCTCTTTTAGACCCAATTTCCGAAGGTTATTTCTTCTCACCCGATTTTCCAGATTGTCCATCTTGAGGATGACCTCCTCCCCTCGCATTTCCAGCTCAGTCATCCTGACATCGAGGCGCATCTCCACAAGGTCGGCATTCAGCTGGTTACTTTCCCAATTTTTCACCTTGTTCTCCACTGTGTCACTCTCCCCTTAAGGTCCGCCAATGGTGCCTGCAGATCTCCTCGGAGTGCCTTTTATTACTGCCAGAATTCCCCCAGTATCATACTTGGTGGCGAAGTGTGCCAGATCAGTTCCGTCAGCCTCTTACTGCCTAATGCGCTGTTCGGGACGGCGCTACCCATCTTTCTCTGGGGTTCATCGCACATTTGGGCTGGGACGGGTCTGCACTGGGACCGGCCTCATGTACCTATCCCTGGGTTGTGGAGGCTGCTGACCCTCTCCTCTGCCAGACCTGTGGCCACTCCATGGGTAATTCTTTTCTCAGGCTGACAGCGCACAGGGGTGCTGCGCATCAGCTCTATGTGTGACCTACTGGGTCAGTTCCCCCAGCACACCACCTTACAATAACAGACCACCTATGGCCCTGAGTCAGGGTCCTCATTGCTCCTCTTGCTGGCCTCCTCCTCCTGTGGCTCACTGTCCACCCTGGGCTCTAATGCTCAGTCCAGGAAAATCCCAAAGCTGCCCACGCTTCCTTCACTCAAAGGGGCTCCTCGCTCCAGCCTCTCCTCATGAGGGAGGGATCACATGGCCACCAGCATGTCCCCTGGTCAAATGTGCCCCCCACTCCAGCTAAGCCACTCAAACAGGTCAAGACCACACTTGGTGGCTCCTGGCCCTCCTCGTTACATGGAGCGCACCACTGCTTTTCCACCTCTCTCCCGTTATGATTGGGCTGACACCCGGGATCCCGCCGCCTCAGCTCCAGGCGAGAGCTCCAGCACTAATGCTGCTTTAGGAGCTTGTCTTCCCGCCTGCACCAATGTGGTACACGACCCCCGCAACTGGCTGAGGGAAGGGGGGTGGGGGCTGGTGGATCAGTGGCATGCTTCCCTGTTGCAGACCGGAGCCCGCTCCTCTTGGCCTTCGCTTCGCACCTCTTCACGTTCAGGGGGCTGTGGCAGGCGCAGAAAGGGTCCAATGCCGGTGAGCAAGAAAGATAATCTCGTGCCTGGGCACTCCTCAGTTTGTCCTGTTCCCCCACACGCAGTTGCAGCAACAGTGACAGCGATGGGTCTTTACGAACCCTACAAACTGTAAGAGATTGATAAAGAAACTGTTTTCTGTGCGAACGGTTATATCAATTTCGGGTGAGGAATACCGAGGCATTACGGAAAACGAAGCCTTAAGCAGAGCCCGCTTTTATAGTGTTTGGGCAGGATTTTTTACTTCACTCCTACAAAATCATGCGCAGCACGATACAAAAACAGCAATCCCAAATAAATCAAAGGACCAAATATTTTGATGTGAACAGCACAAGGAAAATCGAGCAGCGCCACGGCTGTTTTTGCAAAATAATACAAAGCTTTTTCGGTAAAAACTTCACAAAGCAAGGAAACCAGTACCCTGCACACTGGGCACTAAGAATAGTCGAAATCCTATGAAAAACAGTACCCTGATTACGGGGCACAACATAGCAGTACCCTGAACACGGGGTGCATTTCAGCAGTACCCTACACACGGGGCACAACACAGAAATTCAATGCCACCCAAGAGAAAGTCTCAGAAGCCAAAATCACAACTACTACGGACTGCAGAAAACGCAGCAGAACACTATGGTTGGCAATGGGTCAGGGAAAACCTATATGGAGAAACAGGTGAAGAAGAAGCAGTCTCAACAGAGGGAGATGACACAGCACCCCCTGCAAAGAAACCCAAGGCACCGATAGCCAAAAAAAGAAAGGTAAAAAAGTAAAGCAATTATCATTACTGTTTGATGAATTTAAAGATAAATATTTAATGCAGTAAAATGTGAGCATGAAAAAGATTGAACAAATGATTTTAGCGATCAGGGACAAACAGGTACCCAAAGATCCACCAGGGGCCATCAGAAATAACATTCAGTGGGAACCCACAATAATCATAGAAAACAAGGCATCCACAGAGCTAGAGACCCTTGGGACGGTAGGAACAGAGGTGGGGGCAGCAGGCCCACTAAAAGCATGATCACCACCCAGCGCAACAGCATTAGGGTCAAATGTTATGGGCAAAGAAGGGCAGCCAGGACCCGCAGCCCCCAGCCCAGCAGCAGGAAGTACAATGATCACTTGTGCACAGCTGGATGAAAAATTAAAAGCTTTAGAAATGGAAATGGGTGGTCAGTGATAATCTCGAAAAAAAATGTCGAAAGACAAAAATGTAGAAAAAAAAGTCGAAAAAAAAAATGTTGAATTATTTTTTTTTTCTATATTTTTTTTGGCTCTAGTATATATATAGAAAATAGGTTAAAAAAAAGGGGGGTTTGAGGGGGAAACCCCCCCCCCATTTTCAAACAAAAAACGTCATTAAAAAAAATTCAACATTTTTTTTTTCGAGATTTTGCCATTCGAGATTATTACTATGAACCATGGGAATGCTAAATAGATACAAAATATCCCTCGCGTGGAACATAGACCAAACAATAAAAGAAGCAATATGGGCAAAAGAGTTAATTATTGAAGCACAGCGCAAGGGGAGGGACGCTTTCAGGGACCCCAAAAAAAGAAAAGACAAAGCAATAACCAGAAACGCACATATAGAGTGCACCTGGGACAACTGGAATAAAGCTTTCACCATTTTAGCAACCATTTTTGTGGAAAGATACCAGAGGGTTGAGATCAAAATCTTGCCATACATTGATAAAATCCAGGAGGTTAAAGTTGCCTACGTAGTGGATAGCTGGATAGCATATGACAATATGACATAAGGTTCAGGAGGAATATGTCGGAAAGAACAACCAGTGAATGGGATGAAGTTCAAAATGAAAATGAAAGTTCGAAACCCCCATCAGAAAATGATAGCCTAGGCATCCATCAAAGCAAGCAAAACACTGAAGGGGGGAGCAAGGTCTCAGCAAGAGATAACCCAGAGACAATGAGAACAAAAATTGATAACGAACTAAAATTGGGAAGAATAGGACGACTTTGGGAGAAAATGCCTTTCCAAAATTTCATCACATCACCACTAGGTTTAGTACCAAAAAAAGGAACCAGGGAAAATGAGGTTGATACAGCATTTATCATACCTCAAGGAATGGTCACTTAATGACGGCATCCCTGAAACAGAATCAGCGGTAAATTACACACCTTTCCATGAGGCCCTAAGAAGAATACAAGACTGCGGAAGGAAGGCTTTGATGGCAAAACTGGACATAGTCGGCTTTCAGACTACTGCCAGTCCACCCAAAATCACAACAATGGCTTTGTTTCACTTTTGACAATACATTTTACGTAGACCGATGCCTCCCCATGGGTTGCATGGTATCCTGCGCACTATTCGAACACTTCAGTTCTTTCTTCCAGTGGGCATTCCAAAAACAAGTACACTACTTGGATGATTTCATGGTAATAGGCCCAACTGGCACTGCGGGACGGCACTAGCAGAATTGGAAAAATGGCAGCCCAATGGGGCATCCCTCTGGCAGCCAACAAAACGACCAACCCATCACCTAACATAATTTTTCGAGGAATTGAAATAGACACCAGTGCAGGGTTATGCAAAATTCCAGAAAAAGTGGAAGAATTATTAGACAAAATTCAAAAAATGACCAATCGGGGGGGAAAAAAACCACAGTCAGGGAGATACAATCACTGGCTGGCAGTTTGAATTTCGAAGCCAGGATAATACCACAAGGAAGGGTATTTTCCAGGATCAGGGAGCTAAAAATGAAATCATGCAAAAAAAAAAAAAACACTTATACATCAGACTGGGGGAGAATGTGAAGGATTTAAAAGTCTGGGAAGGTTTCCTCACGGACTTCAACGGGGCCGCACTTTGGCGCACGCCATTGAATTTAGGGGACAAAAGGGTCCTGTTCACTGATGCAGCAGGGAGCAAGGGTTTTGGGGCCATGTTAGAAACAGAATGGGTGGCAGGAAAATGGCCAGATGCATGGCATGCAGCAGGATGGACCAAAAACATTAACCTGTTAGAAATCTTACCAATCTGTTTAGCCCTACACGTATGCTGCAGGCGCCTAGCAAATACTGAACTCACTGCATGGTCTGGCAACATGGCGGTAGTGGGGATTATCAACAAGAGAACAACCAAATGCCATTTGGTACTGAAAGTCCTACGAGCCATCACAAAAATCACACTTTATGAAAACATTGTTGTCAGGGCAAAACACATAGTTGGAGCAAATAATAAATTGCAGATGCTTGATCTCGCTTTCAGTGGACGAAATTTCAAGAATTGGCACCCCACGCCCAGAAAAAGATGACACAGATCCCAGGAGACTGCTGGCCGATTCTAGAGGATTAGAAATATTTGCATCTACGCCAACGCCGAACGGTCAGGGCCAGGATTCGCAACCTCATTCAAGCACCTCAAACACGGGTGCATGCAGTTTTCTGCCTACAGAAATTTCAAACCTTGACACGGGGTTCCTCGTAGAGATGGCAAAAACAGTCTTGGCTTGCAACACTACAGCTCAAAACAGTAAGTGCTTGCAAACAGTATTAAATGTGTCAGGGCAAAACCATGTAGAGTTATGGACAATAAAGGACATCATGCTTTTTTAAGGTGGGCTCACAATCAGGGTTTTAAGAGGGATTGGGCAAAAAGACACCTGACGGCAGTATCCTATTTCTCAAAACTGCAAGGTGACTCAGACCCAACACGAAGCATATTATTCGCGTATGCCCTAAAAGGCTGGGGCAGGGTTGAAGGACCGCAAACAGTTAAAAGATGCCCGCTAGATTTTCAAAAATTGGTTAGAATAACAGATTTGTTGGACAGCATATGCTCACATCCATATGAGACACTAATGTTCAGAACAGCGTTTTCACTCGCATATTTTAGAGCATTTCGCGTAGGCGAGCTCATAGCATCCAGCACCAAAGCCAACAATGGCCTTGGCATGATGGAGACAAGGGTAAGGGCCGACGCGTCACCATTGATGTCCAGAAATCAAAGACGGGTGCAAAAAGAGTAATAAATATTTACTGTATTGATGATGTGATCAACTGCCCTTTATGTATAACTAACCTCTACTGCACGCACCACCCCAAAGTAGAGCGATTATTTTTAATACATAGGGACACTTCGGCCCCGAGCCACTAGCAGTTTGTAGGAGTCCTGATGAAAGCCATAAGTAAAGCAGGTTGGGACCCCAAAGAGTTTGACACCCATTCCTTCAGAATTGGGGCAGCAACCACAGCATGGCAGGGAGGCATGGGAGCACAGTAAGTGAAAACCATGGGGGGTGGAAATCAGACTGTTTTAAAAAATATATTAGGCCCGAACTAATATAGATTTTTCTTTTCCTCCCACCTCCCGCCGAAAACAGATCAGGATGCTCTGCTAAAATCTGCCTGGATAGTTGGGCACTCTTTCGTATTCAGAACCGGGCAATGGGCTGAAGAGACAAGGGGCCATCTTTTAAGAACACAATTTCATCATGGTGGGGCTACAGAGGCCTCTGCTGGCCTGAAATACATGCTAAACTAGCTGACCTAGTCGCTTACAGGGAGGGACCCGCCTGAATTTTTAATCATACACTTAGGGGGAAATGATTTAGTAACCATGGGGAGGAGAAGATTGTACAAGGAAATATGTGCCTCACTGGCCGGCATTGCACACAATTGAGGGACAGACATTTTCTACTCTGCAATTTTGCCCAGAAAAACATGGCTGGGAGCCAATTGTTATAAATCGGTGGACACAGCCAGAAGAAAACTAAACAGGGGGGTTGAAAAATTCTGCACTGCCAGGCGCCTCGGGTTCATAAAACACACTGCCATAAAATTGGGCAACCCCAACCTTTTCCACAAAGACGGGACGCATCTATCTGGTTTAAGAATGGAGCATTTTCATAGACCAATAACAGATTCCCTAGCTACCAGAGGCTCTCACTAACCAAGACTTTTGGGGGAACCTGGACAGCCGGCAACCAGCCCAGGTGTGGCAGCACGGGCCAGAGGGGTAACCTTACGACCTAGTACAGTATACTATGATATGTGATTATGATTGTTTTGTTATGACCATATCAGTACAAATAAAATTCCACTGCCTTTTATTTGCCAGCACCAAAGCAATGTGTTGTGTGCTACTTTGGGTGGGAGGATAACAGCCTAATACACGCTAGTAGAACACTGTATATTTCTGCCTGCATATGGATCCACTGGTTATGGCCAACTCTGCCAGGCACGAAAGGGAGGCCGGGTAACCCGTGCCCCATGGCAGCAGGCTGGGAAGAGGGGCGAGCAAACAGCCCAACAAACTGGGCAGTGCTCCCCCTCTCCTCCACCACTGCTACAAGACGACACGCAGTCGCCGGCCGGGAAGAGAAGAAGGAAGGGCGAGGTGTGAAACACCTTGCCTTTCCTTCCAACATAGGTGCTAAGCACCCAGGATGCGCAGGACACAGGGAGGCAGGGCCCTAACAAAGAAAAGCACCCCAGGTGCTGAGACCGTCGGCGCCAGCTGGCCTGAGGGACTGGCACCACAGCCCCCACACTAACACAACAAGGACCCAGGGCCAGCTCCTGGGTCCAATATAAGGAGCTGCATTTCTGCAGAGAAACACGAATCAATTTGGGACCCTGCACGGGGACCCAAACAAACGAGTGCACCATGAATGCAGAGTCTCGTCCTTTTTCCTTTTCCACAAAGAACCCTCCCATCCTAGAAAAAGTGAGAGAACAAGGAGAAGAGAAGACGGGACACCGTACGGTGACCACACAACAAGTCGTGGGACAAGGAAGGCGGCACGGGCGAGAGGGGGTAACCTCAGGACCCGTTAGTCAAAAGTGCAGCATACTATGATATGTGATTATGATTATGTTTTGTTATGACCATATCAGTACAAATAAAGTTCCACAGCCTTTTATTTGCCAACACCAAAGCAATGTGTTGTGTGCTAGTTGGGGTGGGGCGGGGGGGGGGGCGGCAAAGCTCGGGACACCCAAGGTAGGATCATGTACATTCTGCCTGCATATGTGTCCACTGGTTACAGCGCCGGTGACGGCTAGGGTATGCATACACTCTTCCCTTAAGCTCCGGTGGGGACGGGATCTGTGATTCAGGCGGCCATTTTGTTGCATGCCCACTGGTGGTCTCCCAAGAGGTGTGTGTGTGTGTATATGTATATATATATATATATATATATATATGAATCATTCCACCATCCAGTGGCATGGAGATGTATATAGTGTTCTACGGACAGATCAGATGGTCATAGAAAATAAAGACGTTAAGCCGACGTTTAATAGGTAGAGCCAGATATGTCAAACACCAATGGGTTTGCTTTTCCAGCACTGCCAACACCCAGTTTCTCATATACTCAAAGTACACCATGTAGCTCCAACTCAGAAACCGTACTGGGTTACCAAGCTCTGCTGAATGTATGAAATGGTCAGAGAGTGAATGACAAAGGAAGGCGACAATGTGGAGAGGAAGACGTTGTAGAATGGAGGAGACTGACAGACTGTCATGTGATGCACAATTTCACATGAGCAATGATTTTGTGAATACCATCTGATGGGCAGGAACTTTGGACACTGCCACAGATCGGGCACCATGTCACTCGTGGGGCATTGCAATATTTGCGTTTGTTTTGCAATTGTTGCTACATGGCCCAGACTGCTCTGCACAACATACACTACTGTATGTCAGCCATTACTTTGTGTCATATTTTTAACTGGGAAATATGTCCGATGCCTCGGGTGCAATATTTTAAAACTGGAGAAAGTTCTTGAAATCACACTTTTAAACCATACTACTATAAAGCTGACTGCCCAGTGCAAAGAGCAATGCAATACCACCGTCATCTGACTTTCTGTACTGCATTGACAGTCATTAGCTTGGGTGTTAAGTTAATCATTATTTTGATCTGGTCCCAATATACACAACCGCTCCAAATCTATGTCGATTGCTGTAAGCATCCCCTGGTATTGATACTGGTGTGCAACTTGACATGTCCATCCATTAGGAAGCCCTGCATTGGCAGTGGGCGATGCCAGCTTGTGGCAGATGGAGCGGTAGTGAGTTGCTACCTTATAATCGGGATTTTGAGACCTACCTGGCATTTATGTTTTTGTTTAGGGAGACGGAGACCGTGACGATAGATTAGGAAGGGAGAGACTGAGGGAAGAGACAAGGGCAGGGAGAAATTGGTAAGGACAAAGAAAGCAGAAGGTGGGGGGGGGGGGGGGTGCATGTTAAGGGGCCACATGATTGTCTATGAAAAAACGAGCAGAGCAAGGCATGGCAGCCAAGTGGGTTGTGTTTATTCGTAGCGGGCATTGCTTAAGGAATGGAAAACGCACACTATCGAAATCGCCCGAATCCGCCCGCCTAATTTGAAAGCATGTGCGTCTAGCTATATTTAGTAACGTGCTTCTCTGGTAATACTGTAACCGTAGACCGGACACGGGCTACTCTAAACAGGCAAGAAAGCAGCCCCCTCGGGAAACCAGAAGCCCCTGCGTCAGAGGCGTTGCTAGGGGGTGGCCGAGGGGGCTATAGCCCCTGATCTTTTGGTTGTAGACCCTGATAGAAACTCAGGGACTACATCCAAAAGGCTAGCTAGCCCCGAGTCCCGACAGTCACGACATTAGCGTAGCCCCAGATCTTTTTCAAACCTAACACCCCTGCCCTGCGTGTTCCTTTATAATGCGCTATCGCTCACTGGGGTTCTTCTGGGAAATTGTCGACCAACTTAAGTCATAAGTTGGCATGTTGCCCTAATGCTTCAGTAGCATCTGAGTAGGTTTGTCAGGAGTTCATGAGTTACGTTTCAGAATAAAATGGACACATGCTGCCATGTTTCTGGCGGCGGGGAGAGGGCAGGCAGGTGGATAGTTGAATGCAGTCTAAGGTAAGTAGTGGGTATGAAATGAATTCTAGCCTATCGTAGAGAGCTGGCTAATAGACGAGGGTTAATAAATATATTGTTAAAAGATAATGTGAGGGGTAATTTCAGAGATCTGTACAGGGCAGTGTCTCATTTATTCATGTCCTCCGTCACAACTGTGAGAAGTCCACTTGGCGCAGCTATTGCAACAATACAAAAAAGTCAATTTGACAAATGGTTTCTTGAGGACCTCCCCAGTTGCTATAACGAGCATTGGCAAAGCCAATAGTTCTAGTTCTGCAAACGGACTTTACCAATGTTTGCTCTTAAAAATTGTCTCATCCTTGCTGACCGGCCCTGACTACTTCTAGGCCCCCTTCAGTTAAAGGCTGTTTGTGAACATCAGTTAGTAGAGTACTGAGCATTTGATCTGACAGCAGCATTCTTGCCTGTACCAGGAGTCCCGTCCCCTCTATTTTAATTTCACATATTTCCTTCATGATCTTCCCAAATGACACTGAGCTATTAGTGTAGGAAACAGAAGTGATAAGGGGGGGTCTCCTTGTCCCACTTTGCAGAGTGGGATGGCTAGGCAAGGACTTACCCGCTTCACTTTTCCGAGTAGAGCTTGGAGTGCAAAGGGCTCACAGGGTTTTCTGTAATCCACTGCTGTCCCAGAGATGAGAGTAGGGGGCCAGAGTTAGAGTGGGCCCTGCAGGCGGTGCAATGCATAGGCTCTCCGCCAGCTGCCCCGGCAATGAGCAGATGTCCCGTTGCCAGTGTGACGGGCACAGGAGGGATCCATGGAGTGCGGGAATTGCCCTGTCCAAGAGTTCCAGGCAAGTCTCTTTATTCACACTGAGGTGGTCAGAATCTATCTGCAGCCCACCAGGAGCTGCCCATTGTCTGCAAGGGCCAGGATGGCGTTCATCCCTAAAGTGTAGGAATGGCCTGCAATGGTGATTGCCCTTTCGTGATTAAAAGGAAACCATACCAGCTGGAAGCCAACATTTCTTTAAGATTGCAGAGTATGTGAATAAGCAGACATATGGAGAGTGATTATGTTGGTAATACTGGCATAGCCCCCTCCGCCTCCCCCCCCCATTAATGTAGTAATTCGACCTACAGCATTAAAGGAACACTCGTGTACTCGAATTTAGCTGGGGTTCAAATTGAATGTGTCAGAAGCACATATGCCCCTAATGCCGCTCCTCCCCGTGCGGTTTGTCTGCTCTGCCCCTGCTTTGCGGCCACCATTGCTCTAGTTCCTTTGACAGATGGGTACAGGAATGCATGCGTGTAAATCGCCGGGTGACTCATACAAGAGAGCAAGCACGTTAAGCACCTGGACCGATATGTGAATAGTAACAAATAGGAGGGGGGGAGAGGGTGGGAGGGGGTGTGTGTGCGTGTGTGTGCGTGCATCAGCAAATCAACATGTAGGAACGTGTGTGTGTGTGTACAGCAACACAAAGCGTGCATACATTTTTCAATTAATAAAAACTGCAACTTGGCTGAAGGAAAAGTCTGTGACAAATGAGGAGTCGCTGATTCACAGCGCTGTACCTCGTCGAGCAGAACAGAAGCACATGTTTCGTTTGGCTGCACTCCCAATGCTTGTAACACACTGCACAGCCCACCCATGAACAGCTTGTGGTAGCGCACTCAAATGCATAGTGTGGGTGTCCAAACGAACAATGCTGACAGTTGGATGCCTGCCTGCCTCGGTGGACTAACTCGGCAGCTGCAAAAGCCTAGATTCATGGCCCTATGTTTCACCCGGGCAAACGTTGCACATCACCACCCATGACCCATGTGGGGAGCTAGTCTATGGACGGCATGGGTTTGTTTGCACTTTTGCACACCAGTTGCTGGCGTCTGGCTCCTCGGTACTGCCTAATGCCATGGCACATAGATGAACATGGTGCCCTACCTGGGCACATCGAAATAGACCCTGATATGCCATGCATCGTGGGGCAGTCTGCTCCTTTAGCAAAAGCCTATGAATGCAAATAAAGGCAGCACGCAGATGGGGAAGAAAATCTACCCACTAGGCAGGAACGACCAAGAGAGCTCGTCTGTGTTGCACAGCTCCCTCTTTATCAGTTATATAACGTGGGAAGGGGGGAGGTCAAGCAATGTTGCATTTTCTGTTCGCAAAATATATTTGCTAGCGTTTGGCCATGCATTATTCATGCCAGGCTCCACAGCACCACCTACTAACCACAGGTGGTCCTGGACTATAAAAGCACCATGGCAATAAAGCGTACTTAAAACCATAATTCAACAAATCTCTCCACAGCAGCACGAAAGTGAAGAAAGCATCAGTGTGACGGGCAGCATCTAAACAAATCTTAAGCCAATTAAGGCCACGTTCACCACTTTTACACAGTAATGAAAAGGCATATAAATGCAGAAATTAGATAGAAAGAGTATTAATGCACTCGGCAGAGAAAAGGGACTCTTACAGGTAACCATCTACAAATCTTGTACCAGCGTAACCATGGCTTTTAGAAAATGTCTACATAGAAGCACTGTGGCGGGTCGGAAGAAGGATTCGGGCACGCTTTTGTCATGTTGATAGTTTAATCAAATTATAGAAGAAAAGGGCCCACCTTTCCCTTTTGCTAAATGGAATTTCTCTGCCTAACTAAAATAACCAAGTCCAAGCAAATGTCCTCAGTCCAAATCTATCTCTACCTGACCCTACCACCAATATACCTGACCCTACCACCAATATACCTGACCCTACCACCAATATACCAGACCCTACCACCAATATACCTCACCCTACCACTAATATACCTGACCCTACCACTAATGTGAAGAATTTAGTCGGCCAAAAGAAGGCCCCTGTTCTCTTGGTCGTTTCCTTTTGTGGCTTCTGGCTTTCCTTAGTGATCTCTTCCTTGTTTCCTTGCAGTATCGCCATACAGATGCCTCTGTGTGGAAGTACGTGTCTTATGATCATCTTCTGTGACCCTCTCTTGGGGTTTTATTCATGAGCACTTATAGCTCCTCCCAAATAGTCATAGGTAATGTCCTTTCTTTAAAAAATGCTTATTGTAGTTTTCCTTGAGATACTCTCTCAGGCTCTTGCCTCTGGTTTTATGTCTCACTTTCTGGCGGCCCAGCCCTCGCTGGGTTCCCTAACACTTCATCCAAATTGGGAATCCCACCTCTTCTGGATTCTCTCCACTGGATTCTTATTATTATTCAACTCACTTGACAGTCTTCGTTTACAACACTTGATGCACTTTTTTATGAAGTGCCCTCTCCCATCTTCATCCCGACTTCCTGGGGCTGTTTCCCTTCTTCCCAGGGTATTTGCCACTTTCTTCAATGGTTTTGCATATCTCCAATTACACTGGTTTATAGTTTGTATTTCACCTTTATGGTCTTTCTGAGTTTCTCTCCTCGTATCATGCTGCCCCGGCGGCCGCCCACTTCTCCTGCTCTCCCTGGTAATTCGTTTCTGCAGGGGAACGTCACAGGGCTCAGCACTTGCTTGGGTAATCCACCATGCCTTCTCGCGTCTCGTTCTCGGATTTCACTGGCGTCCCATTCTCAGCCTTGCTGCAGGATGTTGCCTTATGTGGGTGTAGGGGGTTGGGAGTGGTCAGCACACCTTGCTGCTGTGGCCTTGGCGCTGTTAGAAGGCTGGTCCGCCACGGTACGACTGTGGTCATGCCACCACTTTGAATGGGTCGTCTCTCCCCGTTCGTCCAACGGTTTCCCTGCCAGGTTTCGCCAGTCCTCCAGTGTATCGATTTGGTGTTGTTCGCCTCTCCGAATGTCGCAGGCTCCACAGATTAGTTCGGCTCTGCCTATCCAAGGTGTGATTATGTCAAGGGGCTTCCCCAGCACACCATACTCTCTCCCCTTCTTTGCTCTAATTGTATTCGTTCTATACAGAGCTTTTCTTAGAGATATCATCTTTTTCTTTGTGCGGTTGGTTGGTTGGTTGGTTGGTTTCCACAATGTCTGAATGCAAATAGGAGGATTCATTATTCTTCATAGAAGCCAGTCCCATATGTGCAGACAGGGTGTTTGGTCTAGGGAGTTCTTCGTGGGAACGGGAGTCCTTGTCCCCTAAGGGGGATCACTTACAATGGGGTTCCACTTGCCCAGATCCCTAGGGAAGGTCCTGCGGAGCAGGCTCGCCTCCCTTGCTTCAAAGGGGGTGGCTCCCCATCGGGGAGAAGGGACAAGCACCCTCGATTCATCACAGCACTCAGAATCTGTTTTGCTCTCTTTTCAGGGAGTTGCAGGCTTCTTTGTGTTGCATGCCTCCCTCTAACTTCATCAGTTCTACTTCGGGATGGATGTCTGGCAATGTTGTGTCATTTGCGGTCTCAAAATATATTTCGGTATTTAGCCATGCATTAGTTGTGCTAGACTGAACAGTGCCACCTGTTCATCGTGTGCAGTACTGGAAACAAAGAATGTGCCTAAAAACATAATTCAGCAGATGACAAGATCTCCCACATGTAGGCATTCGACTAGCAGCACACAAGGGAAAAACATCGTTGTACCAGGCAGCATGAAAAGGAAACGCAAGCCCTTTAACCCAGCATTCACCACTCCTCTCGCCAGCTGAAACGGTTCCAGTGGCCGCTGCTGTAACAGAGATTTGCGAAGGATGCACTGGTTAGGTGTGACCGAGCAGCTGTCTGCCAGAAGAACCCCTTTCTTTTATCTATTTTCATTATCCCTCTGGCAGTGAGCAAAGGGCTCTCCCAGCCAGACCTAATATAAAGGATCTTGGTGAGATTAGTGGAACAGAGGAAATACTGGCAAAAAAGAAAGATGGGCGAAAAGGTTTGCAAGGACGCAGGGTAGAAGTGGGGAAAGTAGGTATGTGACCTGGTTAATGGCCTGACATTGGGCACCCTTTAATTGCCTCCTTTGAGACTCCAGTCACTGCCAGTGACCTAGGCCATTACAGCTGGTTTCTTGTTCACCTATCTTTGATAAAGAGTGTGAGAAAGGGAGTGGGAGAGGTGTCCGGCTCGCTCGAAGTTTCTTTTTCTTTAAAATGAAATACCTTTTTTAGGGTTGTATAATTGGGGGCTAGGAAAAGGGAGACTCAGAGAGACTTGCAAAAGGGGACAAAGCAAGACAAACGGCAAAGAGCATGAAAGGGCTTTGGGGGGGGGGCGAGGACAGCAGAATAACTTAGAAAGGCGAAACCAAAGCTGGAGCAATGAAAGGACCACTTCACTGGCATATGCCACACACTCGCTGAGTGAGTGAATGGATCCCAGTGCACGCCATATCCTTACGCAGATGGACAATAGTCTTAACTCCATTTATGAAGAGTGCATAAAAAGTACTTGGGACCACACAACTATTTTTAGTAGTACATTCCACCGTGGTCATGTTCCCACACAAGTTTCTCAAATGAGTGTATATCTATACATATATAGTTTACTTCGGGTAGAAATGACAAAGGGTTCTGTCCATGTCGCGATCGTTTGACAAATTCTGTCCTTTATCCTGGTGGGCAAAAAGTCCCAGCGGGTCCACTTGGCAGAGTATCTTAGCAAGTTGGAGTGGTTTGAGGCAGCTCTCAGCCTGCCAACCAACAGTCTAAGGAGATGAATTGTGTTCTTCGTACCACAGGCAGTCCTTTCTCTGTGTCGGTCATGTATGCTTCCCATAGCCCTTAGTACTCTGCTTATGGTAAAGAGGGGGATTTCCAAACGACCTTCTCCACACCTCTGCCAATTACCAGCTCCTTCTTACACACTGTGTACACTGTAACTATTTGAGAGAGAAAGAACGACAGGCAAGGTGTGACTGTGGCACAGTGAAAAAGTAAACTGGCAGAGGCCAGTGACAGGAGTGCATCATACGCTTGGTATAGCCCCCATAGGCAAGGTACTAAAATGAGATGATTGATCTCAGAAATGGTGATTGGTGCTTCAAAAAAGCCAAATAACTTAACATAAGATAACATGAATAGTGCATAAAACCTCATAAGTTGGCATTTGAGAGACCAAAAAAAGAGCTGCTCTCTAACGGGGGCGTGTGATTCGGCCAAGTTCAAGATTCTCTTTAAATAATGTTGTATGTAGACTTCAAACCATGCATACAATTCCCATAAGATGACCTTTTAAAGGTCGAAGGATAGGCCCTCGCTATCAACAGAGTATACTATGAGGGGTGATACTATAATGAGGCTGCGTTATTTAAATAAATGAAGTTCCTCTAAAGGGGTCGACTTTACATGTCGGGGGCAGACGTACATCACATAAATACGTATAAACACGTATATATACTTATTCCAGGTGACATTTTGCCAGTTCATCAGCTTCACCCCTCCATCGGCTTGCATGAGTGAGTTTGTCCTCTTTGAGAGTCTATGCAGGTAGGCCTCTTGCATGGTGGTTTCTACTTCCTTCCTCCCTGCTCTTTCTTCCATATTGGTTCCCCTCCTTCACTTTCTTGCCCAGCCATTCCTTTGCCCCGTCACTTCTGACAATGCTTTTGACATTCCCAGATAATATACCTGGGATTTGCAGCTGGCAATTAAAAAAAAACGCTAATTGGTCTCCTCACTTCAATGTCTTCCCAAGCACATCTCTGGGCCCCCCCACAACCATGCCTCTAGTATTTCTAGTACTTCTTCCATGGTACCAGAAACGGAGCACCATCCCTGGAAAATGCGTGTTAGGAATGCTCTTGTTGCGCCTCTTACTAGATCCGCACTCCGCCTGATCCAATGCCTGCCATTGGACATGCAAACCTACTTATACAATCATGTTCCCTCTACCACAATCCCATCGTATAGTCTCAATTTGTTAGTTCTATATGTTGCTCTCCGGTTCCTGCTTCCCCTCCAGTTTTTGTTCTTTTCTTCTTTTTCCAGACTATGGTCTGGTTGCGCTGAAACATTTTCGTGGATAAGGTACAGGAGTTGTAAGACCACTATGGTGGTGACTGGCAGCGATGGATTGGCCCCTCGGCCAATCGGCCCGTGGCCGATACGAAATTGGCATGTTCCTGCCTGGGGGCCGGTGTCTGCCCATGCTGGGCCGGTATGAGGAGGGAAAAAAAAAGCAAAAAGCACTCGCAGCACCGCGACTGCAGCAGGAGCCTGGAAGCTGCCTGCAGGGCTGTGCTGGGCCTGGCTGGGACCACAGCAAAGTGGCGTCAGCGCACACATTAAGTTGCTTTCAACTTTGCAGGAAGCAACACATTTGTTGCACTTTTTTGCAAAGTTCAAAGCAACTTGTTGTTGTGCCTGGGGGCCGCCAGCGCCGGGCCAATAAAAATGGCTACAGAGGTTGGAAGAGCAATGAAAACATGGAGAGAAAGTGACAGCAATGGGGGAGGCAGTAATTTATGTTAAGAGAGTTTCACGAAGGTGGGGGCAGATATCTCACTAGAAAGGAAGAGAGCAGAGGCTCCCAGGAGCTTTCGCCTGTTCTCTGAACAATGGGCCATGACACACGCAGTAGGAGATGGAAGAACTGCTGGCCTTTGTCAGAATGGCGATCTTTGTCGGATTGCCCCTCCCCCCCACCCAGGTTGGCATCAGGGCTATTTGTGGCTGGAAGAAAGCAGCTCACCAGGGTGGTGACATTGGCAGCCTGGTGCTGTAGACACAGCTTTCACCTGAAGAACACTTGTTTGTTTGTTTTCACTGCTGCAAGTGCGGCTTTAGCAGGGAATGGCTGGGTAGGCTAACAGCGGAGACAGAAAGATTCTAGGATTCTGGCTGAGAGCTGAGGTAAGCATCCATTTGGGTCTCTGTATTTTGCTTTTTGCAAGCTGCAGTTATAGCATGTTTTTTTTCTGCCATTGTCTCTGTTACGATCATCACAAGACATTGCATCTCGGTGTCCTCGGTCACTTGACAAAATCCTTGTGCCTAAATGCACGAAAAAGCTTGTGCTCTTTACTTGCTCTGCTATGCCCAGAGCACTTAATGATGGGTGTTTGAAGTCTACACATGTGTCTCTGTGTGCGTTTGTGTGCTCAGGGTTCTGAACTTTGTCATACAAGCTGCAGTACAGTCGAATCCTTTGAGAGGGAAGTAGCTCAGTGTGTTAAGTGCCTGCTTCATGCATGAATTTGGTAAATTGCAGGTTCAAATCCAAATCCAAATGTGCTCACAATTGCGTAACCCGGGGCTCCGACCGAGGTCAATAACCCGAGTATCATGGAGCTAGATGCAGGAACGATATCTGACATGTAAAGTGCTTTGAAGCTGAAAGCAGCCTGTTTCAGAATATCACTGAGGCTCATGCCTGATATCTGACTAAATTAGTCACATTCCTGTCTGCTTTGCAGCGGCCTTCAATCCACACCGGCGGCCTTTTGGAGCCTGGAGGCATATGCCCACTTCCCAGAGGGGCCAGTGTTCCACAGTTCTTGTAAGTTTGACATTTTGTCATCGCAGCACAGAGAGTTAACTTTTCCTCTCTGCAGACACAGATTGGACCATTTCAGACTATGTATTTTGCTTTTCACAAGTTGCAGTTATAGCATTCTCTGCCGTTGTCTCTGTTACGATCATCACAAGACATTCCATCTCAGTGTCCTCGGTCACTTGACAAAATCCTTGTGCCTAAAAGCTTGTGTACAGTGTAGAAATATTTAACCATGCACATCAAGTGGCGAGGCCACTTGATGTGCTATGTTCAAACACTGACTTCATTGTGCCACAATGAACGCTTTGTTGTAATGTGTCTATCTTTCCCATCTCCCTGCCTGGCTTGCTGTTCAGGATGTTTTGTTTGCATGTATGAGGTAACGAGTGCTCAGATTATGGGATGTCCTGTGAGTGCGCTGCTTTCCCTATTTTGCCAACCTCTGATTCTGAAGCCTGAAAGTAGATGCATGCAGGCTTGACATGCAGCCACATATGCACAAGACCTGCAGATTAATTTAACTGGCCTGCTGTTAAATCTCAGTTACCAGTTTAATGGTATCCACCACAGAATAATTGCTCACTTTCCTTAGCCGATATGATAGTTCAGTGGGTTGAGCACGTGCTGCTGTGATGTTTGTGTGATCTGCAGGTTGCAGGTTCGAATCCCACCAAGGCCATCTCAGCCTTCCATCCTTCTGAGGATGATAAATGAGTACCAACAAAGGTTGGGTGATATTGTATGCATATTTGTTCTATAAAAAGCGTAAGCGCTATACAATAACATAGCACCCTTGGACGGCTGCTTGCATTCACAGTAATTTAATAATATGGATCAATACACACAGATATTAATTGTACATATGGTGGTCCATTCTTGTATGAAATGTATATCACATTAGTGAAAGCATAACCGTATTTTTCGTAGTGTACTTAGGAACGATGCTATAACCTCTCCCTAAACCTCATTCTGGTTTTCCTACTCGCCCCCCTTCCTATCCAACCATCATCACCCTAACCCTCCTTCCCTGCTGGGGTTCGGAACCCTGTGTAAGCATCGACTTGCAGCAGGTCCCAAAACCGCAGCTGGGTGGTAGGTTCATGTCACTCCTGCGCCTCAGAGCTGTGGACACTGTCACTGAACTGTATGCAAATTTATGTTATTTTATGAGTTGTGTTGTAATGTAACGGACACATAAACCCTCCATAAGTAGCATTTTCTGTAAAGTCGTGAATTGACGCAATTCATGGATGATGGGTTGAGGGCCATTTTTTTGAGGCGCAGGGTGGGCCACTTTCTTGAGGCGAGGAGTGGGCCACTTTCTTGAGGTTAGGGGTGGGCCACTTTTTTTTGGGTGTCCGGGCCTATTTCTTGTCCCAGTCTGACCCTGGTGACTGGCACAGTATACAAGCTTAATAACATGACATATAGTCCAGTGACGTAGTGCCCCCACCTTCCCTCCGGCCTCTCCTCTGTGTCTCGGTGTGCCCCCTCCCACACACACAGTGTACATATGACTGAGCCACTTGCATAGTAAAGAATTTGTCGAAGAGACTGGAGCACAGCTCTGCACACAGACCCTTCAGCTAACAGGTTGGTGGGCTACCAAGTTCAGATCTGTGGCCAGGTCCTGTGCACATATTTCAATATCTGCTGCCTGCCATGTAGGCTCAATGGATACTGCCCAGCCATGAGAAGGCTGCTGCAGATGTTGTTGCATGTTGGCGTCTGGTAGAGGTCCTAAAACGCAGGGTGAAAGCAGAGGGACTGCAGGCAAGTCCAGACTGGTTTTGATTAGTTTAGGGAAGGACATTTAAGATTAGGATTAGACTCTTTGGTTTACCACATCTTAGGACATTTGTTTTTTTATCTTAAGGTACCGGGGCTACAAGTTTTGTTAAATGGTTTGTGAACTTTTCTGATGTCCTCACCGTTTGGAACATTATTTCCCCAAGGAAAGCTAGAGTATTGCATGAGTAGGTTTGTACTTGTTGTTTGGACCTGTGGATATGCTTGGCACATTACATTGGCTCACCCTTGACATTGTTTACCTTAGAATCTCCCTCGTTTATA
Source organism: Ambystoma mexicanum (assembly GCF_040938575.1). Taxonomy (NCBI): domain Eukaryota; kingdom Metazoa; phylum Chordata; class Amphibia; order Caudata; family Ambystomatidae; genus Ambystoma; species Ambystoma mexicanum. The sequence goes on from NC_090927.1 coordinate 797,068,033, forward strand.
TTGTAGATTTCCTACAAACCGCAGTTCCTGTAGGTGTTTTGTCCAGCTCCTTACCTGAGACACGAGTGAATAAAGTCTGCTGATAGTCACAACTGTCTGTTTTCGTCCTTGCCACAAGGACAGGCTTTCGTTTTAGTTGCATGTAGTTTTCACTCCATTGGTTTCTTGTTTTTCTCTCGAGTTTTATGAAAATGTGCATCATTTAGTGTATGGCCATTCTGCTTTATGAATCGACCTCAAAGGTGCGTGAGCCAAGAGAGCCCCAATGAGCAGCTAATCGCAAGTAAAAAACTCGGGGTGATTTAACTTTCTTTGCCAAGAGACATGTGAATTTCAGTTATTTGTGTTATCGGTGTACCGAAAATATTCACTCTGATGTGCGAATGCTCAAGTTCGACTGCCTTTTCCTGTTTGTACCAATAGGTGGGCAGCTAAAATTAGGCCTTTTTTGCATGTAGGCTTGCCCCTGTCTTGTCCCACCTTTCCTCTTCCCTCAACCGTTTCTTTTTGTATTTTCTTTTTAATTTTTAAAATGGAGTATCCCTTCCAAACTCCCCATACTACCCTCTTCACAACTTCTCCTGCCTTCTCGCCTCCTCATCACTTCCTTTGCTACTTCTCCCCCTTCACTTGTTAACCTGAATCATTCTTTCACTCTCTAGCCCCCTCACTTCTAACCTCTTTGCTCATGTCCTCCTCCGTGTTCTTGCAGCACTTTGCCTATTCCTTTTTCTTAGCTTAGTCTTTTTAAATTAATGATGGACATTGCAATCTTGGCAAAGGCCACCAAGCGAGGGTTGCAAACAGTAAGGCTGAGCTTTGAACGGTCTCGAATTGCAGATCCTTGAGTAGCGCAGACATTAACATTGGTTGTTTCTTTGGCCGTTGACCAAGAAACGCCTTAAGCCTACTGCACAAACCTATCCAGAGACGATTTCTTATCGTCTGTCTACTTTTTCCAAACTGCCCTATCCATCCATCCATCAAACCCAATCCACTTTCACATTGAGGTCCATGTATTTATTCCATGCTAGCAACAATCGCTGGACTCTGGGAGGGTTGGTCGAATGCATACTATTTATTTGTTTATTTATTGCACATTTGTATGGCGCCTATACACAAGTGTTTCCAGGCACCACAAGACAAGATGAGGGGTTTTTGGGGGACATAGGAATCGCAAAAGTAAAACAGCAAAAACAGTTATATTGGCCTTGTGACAATCCTACCGTGCAAGTGCGTGACAAAGTGGTAAGTGCAAGGGTGGAGGGAGTGGAGGGAGAAATGCAGAAGTGGGGTGCCGCCAGGGAAGGGGGACGGACAAATGCTGGGCTGGCCAAGGTGGCAAGTGCCAGGGGAAAATGGGGAAAGGCAGGGGATGCTGTGGACATAGAGGACCAAGTTGGGCTTTTCCAGGAAAGGGAGCCCAAGGGCAAGTCCTGGTAAAGGATGCTGAGGGGAACTGGTAGGTGGTGTCTGGCCTCTGTGTGACTCTGAAGGGACCAGGCTTCAGTCGCAGCGAGAGAGGAAGAGTTAGCATGAGAGGGTGAGAGTGAAGGAAAAGGAGAATAAAAAAATCTTGAGAAGCTTCCAGAACTTAAGAAGATCTGACTCAAGTCTGAGGGGGGAGGTTCCAGAGGGAGGTGCTAGCCGAGGAAAGGGATCAACCTCCCACTCTCTGCTTGGAGAAGCGTTTGACCTGCAGAGAGTTGGAGCCAGTGGACTGAAGGACAGTGGCACAGGATGACAAATCATATATTTTTGGACTCTGCACACCTTACGAAGTCTTCTTTTGGTGGTCAGAATGTAAACCGTATACAGTATATTGTTTTCCTGCTTTTGGTTACATACATGGTTTTCTGCCAAAAGAAAAATAGTCCTGAAATCTATATTGCAGAGAAAAACACCACTAGGATGCTGGTTTGTGTGTGCAAGTCGAGACCAGAGCTCTGCAATAACCTACTAATGTCACACTCAAGAAAACCAAGGAAATTTGCATGCGTGTACCCCTGGCCTCCTAAATATTGAGTGAGATTTTTTAATAGTGTTTAGGGAATATGTTTACTAAACTCCTCACCTGGAGGGGCAGTGTATGATATGATAAGATACAGCATTTAGGACGCCCCTGCACAGAAGTGTTTCTAGGTGCAAAAAGGGAGGACAAAACAACAATCTTACTAGGCCTTGTGTCAATCAGATCGGGCAAGAGCAGGGGAGTGGAGAAGTCCTTGAGGGTAGGGGGAGGAAGGAGAAATGTAGGACAAAGGAGTACAGGGGAGGCAAGAGGCAGTGTAGGATTGCAGCTCGACAGACGGGGACCTGGGCCCGAATTCAGAGCGTAGCCAGGTGACCAGTGCATGGAACAGACAGGTGATCATCAAGGGAGAGAGAAAGAGAAGGCAGAAGCAAAGAGAAAAGATTTAGTTGCTTCCGGAACCACAGATGGTTCTGCTCTAGTCTCGGAGAGTTGGAGGTAGTGTGGTTCCAGGCCCCAGAAAGCCTTGTGGACAATTCAAAGGGTTTTGAACTTGATCCTTGCTGCCACTGGGAGTCAGTGAAGGAATTTCGGAGCTGGAGAGATACGATGCCTGGGCTCGAGGCCAAGGACAAGTCTTACAGTCCTGTTCTGGATGATTTGTAGAGGACAAAGTAGAGGCTGTTGCAGTAGTTCAGCCTAGAGAGAACCAGAGCTCTGGAGACAGTGGGCTTCTGGGGGAAAGTGTGGAAGGGAAGAATACCTGAGGAGACGTCGGAGATGTGAGGAGAGTTTGGAGTCGAAGATGACCCAGAGGTTTTTTGCCTCACAGGTGGGAGTAGGAAGAGGGCCAAGAGAGGCCGGCCAGAGTGTGGCACCACGTAGGAGCTGCCTCCTAGTTTGGCAACATGGCAGTTGCAGAGTAACATGCATTCCTGCAAAACAGTCTGATGGAACCCAAAGTTCCAATAGCCAGGCACTGCTTTTAACTGTGGACAGCCCTATCCCAAATTATATAATTGTGTGCTCCCAGGGCCTGGCGGCAGATTAATGAATACATATAAGCCATGTCTAGTTTTAACATGGTAGCGTCAGGCAATCTACAACCGTACTGGCAAAACCCTTTCATGTCATTTTGACAGTTTGTGTTTCCAGAACAGATTGTTGGGTCTAGGTTTCAGCACAAGCAAGCCCTGATTTCTCTTAGAGAAGGCTTGTCACCTTCCAGGGGAACAGTATTTGTCTGCCCCTCATGGGTCACGGAGCATACCTGTGCATCAAAGGACATGCCCGCCCAGTATGAGTGTAGTCACAATAGTGTGGTCATTACTGGAGCCTCTATGAAGTAGTCAGACAGGGGAGATGGCGGATTTAGAATAGCCTAGGGGAGTAGTTGCAGTGCAGAAAACGGTCCCACCATCTTGGAATCTCCATGGGTTTCGGTGCTTCCTGTGCCCATTCCACGCTTCCTGCAGACAGAGCACTCTTGAAGTCACCAGGCAAAGACACTGTTCAAAGCAGCCAAGATTGGACCCTAAAAGGCTTGCCATAGACCAATGTGCTGTGACAGGTTGCCTATATAATGGAATTAGACTGACTCTTTAATTTAATCATATTTGGACTTCAGAAGAAGGATTTCATCTAGGTAATTATCTGGGTATAGGTGCCAGGGATAGATGTGAAGATCGTCTCAAAAGGAAGGTGAAGAACCCTCCTCTCACCCAACCCAGTGGAACATTTGGGATGAACTGCTGTGTGGGCAACACCTACCTCCTGCCTGAACACTGGAACCCGGATCTTGCTCAGTGGAGGTTACGGCCCTCCAAGTGCTCTCTAGCAACCTTCCTGGCTGAACAAGGTCCCCCAGCAACCTATGAGTCTAGTAGTATTTCTGAACTCCGTTTCCCACTTGATCTGATTTCAAGTCGATACAACCCTTTTTGAGTGGTTTCTGAACCACTGCAGGCCCTCCGGCAGCTGCTTTTGACACTTGCTGCTTTACGATCCAATTCGAACCATCAGGCTTTTAACTTAACCATTGCCAGCTTGTTCTCCAGCCATTTTCAAGGGGACCGCTATTGAGGAACATCACATCATTGGACCTTGTCGAACTGACTTGACCTATTCCACACGCCAATTTAATCATTGTCTGCCTGATCTTCACCCAATTCGTGCTGATATGAACTGCAAGACCACAATGCATGGCCTGACTGGTTCAAGCCGACACGTCCCTCTTGATGCATTCAATCCATTGGGAATGACAATCTTGGTGCCTATTCTACCCATTGTAAAGTGACTGAAAGCCTGTCTTTATGCTGTTGAGCCTCATAAACAAGCATTAAAGGTATTTTGTGGTTCTATTCCCCTGGCCTGCCTTAAAGTGCACTTCTTACTTTTTAAAGACCTCTTTATTGAACTTGAACAATGTTGCTGAAAATATTGCCCATCACCCACTTTCTCCAGACCGAGAGGGCCTCTTTCATCTTAATTTCTGTATATTCTGTGTCTGCTTACAGGGGTGGGTACAGTGTTTCTGATCAGTGTGTTTGTAGTTTGTTTAATTCCACAATTTTTATTTTTTATTTTTTACAGAGCCTCTTGGTTGGACGTTTTTATTTTAGTATCCCAGTACTATTGTAGGGATACTTCTTTCCTACCCCATCCCCCTCATGAAGAGTATAACCTGCCCTCTACACAGGTTACCTCAGTGGGGCAAAGGAGGAGTACTGTTCATGGTGTACCAGTTTCACCTTCATGATTTAGATTAAGGCTGGCTTTGCTTTGTGGGCTGAGTAGGAATTTAATTCGCTACTCGTCCACACTAGATGCACAGGAAGCAACCTTGGCAGCATTCCCCACCGCAGGGAATGCCTCTTCTATTTTGGATACATTCATCCAGTTTGCCAACAAACTAGTGGGTGCCCATGTACCACTAAGGTCTAGTCCACCAAAGTCTAACCATCTACACCCTGGTACATACCCTACCTTGCCGCCAACAAACGCTCCATCACATCCCTTGAAAAGCCATGATGCAAGGAATGCAGCCTAGAGCATCGCAAATCCCTCAAATCTCTGCACACCCAATGCGGACACATGATCTCTGGTGCCAAGGCAGCTCACTAAACCTCCACCGTTGAGGCAGCCGCTAACAGGAGCAAAGCCTTATTCAAAGTAGTCAAGTACTGCACAAAGCCCACAACTATCCCAGAGGAGCCGGATTCACAAGGCAAATTTATGGAATCAATACCTTCTTTCATTAAGAAAATGAATAATGCCAAAGGTCTTGTAGCCTATAAAACCAGACCAAGCCCTACTGTCCACCCCCTCACGGCCATGTGCCTGGCCACTGCCCTGCTGGATCAAATGCACACTCCTCTCACCCAAGGAACTCTGATACACTCCCTTCCCTTAAACCTACCGCTTTCAGAGATGACCTCCTCACAGTCTCCCTCATTAAAAAATTCACCCAGCCAGCGTTCCACATACTCCTCTGTATTGTGAACGCCTCTCTCAGTGAAAGTGCAGACCTGTTAAAGACAGATCCCCTAATACCCCTTCTCAAAAAACCCTCGCCTGACATAGAGGGACGAGCCAACTACAGACCTATCACAAGCCTCCCATTCATCAGGAAGCCTATTGAAAAAGTAATTGCAAGCAAAAAAATTGCTAATCGGAGAGGAGGCCAAGCTGGTCAATTGTGACAGTCTGGCTTCCACTACAAATGCAGCACCAAAACTGCAACCATATAGTTATGTTATGTTACTTTGCATTTATATAGCGCCTTATGTACCATTGGTATGATCTCAAGGCGCTTGTAGGTTGACCGCCCTCGGGAACCGTAGTTCATGTCAGGAGAGAGAGAGAGAGAGAGAGAGAGAGAGAGAGAGAGAGAGAGAGAGAGAGAGAGAGAGTGTCATAAGGTGCGTGTGTGCACCGGATATGTGTGCAGCTGGTGTGGCACTCGTATGTTAGCTGCTTCTTAGCGGTAGGTGTGGTGGTTGGGAGATCAGCAGTATGTGTTAGTTCTGGCAGGGTGATACCAGACTGATTCCGGCTGCGTTAGGCCTGAAGAGAATGCCTAGGCTGGCGGGTGCGCAGCCAGCTGTGATTAGTTAGGATGATGGGAGTATGTGTCAGGTGTTGGTATGAGAACAGCTATACCGAATGTGTCATAGTATCGCTGTGTTCTAGTTCAGTGGTGGTGTTTAGAAGAGAGTAAGCGTGGTGATGTGATAAGGTGGTTTTCAGTAGGTGCTTGAGATCGAGTGCCTTGATGCTCCATGCACTCCATCCATTCCATGCACTCCATCCGTTCCATGCTCTTCAACCGATCTGTGCACTTCAACCGTTCCATGCACTCCAGCCGTTCCATGCACTCCATTCCATGCACTCAATCCGTTCCATTCACTCAATTCCATGCACTCCAACCGTTTCATGCACGTCAACCGCTCCAATCATTCTTTCACAATGTCCATTCCATGCCCTCTATCTGTTCCATGCATTCCATCCATCTCATGTACTCTCTCAGTTCTATGCACTGCATCTGTTCAATCACTTCCGTGCATTCCTTCTGATCCATGCACTTTGTCCGATCCATGCAATTCGTCCATTCCATCTACTTCATCTCTTACACCCTCTTCATCTGTTCCACCCACCTCTTCCATTCCACCACTTCATCTGTTCTATCGGCTTCATCCGTTCACACACTTCATCCGTTCACACACTTCATCCTTTCCGCCCGCTTCATCCTTTCCGCCCGCTTCACCTTTTTCCGCACACTATATCTGCTCCGTACACTCCATCCTTTCTGCGCGCTCCATCCTTTCTGCCCGCTCCATCCTTTCTGCCCGCTCCATCCTTTCTGCACGCTCCATCCTTTCTGCCCACTCCATCCTTCCGCTCCATCCTTTCTGCCCGCTCCATCGGCTCTGCACTCTTCTTCGGCTCTGCACTCTTCATCCGTTCTACTCCCGTCATCCGTTCTACTCCCGTCATCTGTTCTACATCCGTCGCACGCACTCCATCTATCCCATGCACCCCATCCGTCCCATGCACCCCATCTGTCCCATGCACTCCATATAGGTGGTGGACTATGAGCTGCAAGTCACTGACACAGGACCCATGCCTCCTAAATCCTCTTAGTCCTCTCTGCTGCTTTCGACACAGTCAATCACTTAACACTCTTCTCCCACTTCGCAGACAGGATGACCTTTCCGGACTATTTAAAATGGTCTGTGCCCTGCCCAGCCGCAGACACTAGGCTGTGCAGATGGGTTCATTCAGATCTGACTGACTCAGTCATGTGTGAGGGTCCCCCAAAGTTCCATCCTGTCCCCAATCACTGTCACTCTTTACATGGCACAGTTGCTCGGGAACGCATCGAAACTATGCCAAGACAACATTCCAACAGTAGACTGATGACACTCAGCTGCATCTTAGAGTCAGTGATCCCAGGTTATTGCTTGCCTCCACCAATGCCTTCCCACCATCCAAACATGGATATCAACACCTACCTCTTCCTGAACCCAACCAAGACTGAATTTGTCCTGCCCAGTCCCTCTGCCAAACAACAACTCCAGCAACAGATGGACTTCATGAGCCTGGAAGTATTCACCCTGCAGCTGTCAAACTCTGCTAAATTCTATGGCTTTGTTGGCAGTAGCATTTACATCCAAAAGCATATAGCCCAAAAGGTGCAAGCACATGGCCGCAGATCACCACACTATGCAAAATAAAGCCCTTCATCAGCTACAGGACTTCCGCACAGTGGTCCAAACCTCAATGACCTTGCGTATCAGGGGGAACCTCCCTCTTTACTGGGATTCCACCCATGCACATGTTGCCACTTAAGGCAGCCCACCTCATTACAAGCACTTGCAAATTAAACTGTATCTCTCCTAAACTGTGCACGCTTCATTGCCGCCTCCTCCCCTCTTGGATCATATGCAAAGCTGCATGAATCACTTACAAATCAGACTCGAACAGAAAACCAACTTACTTGGTGGCTGACCTCCACACCTTAGGAGGCTCTCATGCCTCGCTTAGCAAAATGGTCAGAAGATTGGAATCTAAGCTATTCTGTAAAGGGAAGACTTCCAACTATTTCTCCTGCCATGCCCTGACCATCTGGAACGCAATCCCGGCAGAAGCTCGAAATGCCCCCACCGCCCCAAAACACAAAAACTGGTCTTTCAGCAATTTCTGGAAAGATAAAAATACAAGCCTCCCCCCAGCAATACTGCACTACTATAAAAAAATGCCAAACCCAATGTTGGTATCCAGCCATTGTAAAGTGTTCACTGCTCTCAAGCTAGATTCACGTTATAAGCAATACAAATACATCCCTGTGCAGAAGTAATTTAATCACAGATGGTGTTGCAATAAAAGCTGGATTTGACTTGCATGTTTACTTTGCTCTTATCAAGCTTCTGGGTATATAACAGGGTCAATGATGTAACTGTGATGCCTTTGTTAGATCTGGTACCCGGTGGTCTGTTTTCAGGTGTGGTATCGAAAGAGTAAACTAGTTTGTTGGGGTTTGCAGAAGTTGGGTTGGGTGCTCGAGAAGGGTGTGGCTGTCATCTCTGTGAGCTTGCGTTCATTTATGTGCAATAGTTTGTGAAATCCTGAAGGTCGATGGCATTATGGGCAATCGAGGTTTTGTGGGGCTGCCTGCTGGCATAGATCAAATGATTTGCCTCGTTTGGGAGTTTTTGTTAACTTTATCTGCTTCATTTAAGTGGGGAGTGTCATGACCTCCACACTTTTCTCGACGGTTACCATAGAAAATTGCAAGTTGTATTCTTGTGCTCTGTGACGCTACGCTTGGTGTCAGATCCAGTTATGTCTTCGAGGTCTGGGCATTTGGATGCTAAAATGATTCCAATCTGTCCCTTGCCTGAGGAAGGAACTATGATGGGGATTCTCTGTACTCTCTGCCTCACTGCTGATCTCCCCTGGTTAGTCCTGTCCGATTCTGATACGCAGTGGGAGACACCCCTTGTATTAGTGCTGTGCAGAGGGCATATATTTTGGGGAAGATGAAAGCCGTGTTAGCTGGCAGAAAGGGCGCAGCCCCCTGCTCTTGTGGAATCGCTTGTTCGTTGCCCATTTGATCCCTTCACCTGCCGAGTAATGGATACTCCACAGCCTCCCTCTTTCTGCAGTGTAGAACTTCAGGTATTTCCAGAAGGAGACACCTTTTAGGTGGTTGAAGCATCTCCTCTTTTCTTTTGTGCTTCACTTTTTAGTCCCTGATGTTCTGGTCCAGAGCCTGCAACTGCTTACCTTTCTTGTCACATGCATGATGCCACTATTGCTTTCGTTATCCCGCAGTTGCATCTGCCGATCCAGGCCTCTCTTGCCTGCAGTGCGATGAGGAATTGAGGGCAGGATCCAAAAAGGGGGCATGGTGGAAGTATGGGAGAGGGGCTCAAAATTGCTTGCTTCCGCTAGGATCGAAGCAGCAGAGTCGGTCACACTGTTGTACCCGCCTCTCCCATTGTTCCCCAATCACAGGCTCCAACCGCTGCAGGCACTCCAAGGGCAAGGATGCCTGTGGGCACCCAGGCATGTGATTAAGAAACAAAAGGAGAAGCGGGTGCACTGCTATCATATCTTTTGCTTCACCCGCTTTTGATTCTTTTCTTACTCCGAAAGGCCCAGCCCTCTAACCTGCCCTGCACTGCCAAGGCAATCCATTCATTATGCGGCTCTGTTATGTGATAGAGCTGCCTCTGGAGGCTGGCGACTCTAGGGCTAGTGGGTGGGAGCCCGGCACACTTTTTGGAGACGCTTGTGGCTCTGCCACGGCCCACTTAAAGATCTGCTCTTTTTGGTTTCTCTGCTTTCACCTGCTGCTGTTGCACCCCTTGCTGCCGCATCGTAAGTACAACTGCATGAACCACGTCTACTAGCAAGCAGCTTGAAGAAGCTGCTCTGTAAATCTTTGAATGAGCCTGGCAGACCGAGGCAGACTCTGATCCCCAACCTGGAAAGTAGGCCAGCGCGTGCATCCCCCAACAAGCTACTGCAGGTTTATTATTCTTATTATAGAAGTGTATAAAGCATGAAAATCTGGCCCAAACGTATCTGGGTGCTAAGAGCTAGACTTCCAGAGATACCTACCCATGAAATCTAAACAAAAGGGAATGTCTTTAGGGCCTTACGAACACAAATGTGGTCCGCTATCTCCCGAAAGTGAAGTGGAAGACTGTTCCACAATTTGGTAGCCAAAACTGAAAAGATGCGCCAACAAACTCTGCCTTACGGAACCTGGAAACAACAATGTTTGAGAATAGGAGCACAGAACTCTGTAAGGTAGATATGGTGAGAGTTTGTGGCTCGGATAAAGGAGGACCAGAGTGATGGGGGTCTCCATACACAATAGAGAGAATCTTAAATTCGATTTGCTGTTGGATCGGCAGCCAATGAAACTGACGTAACAAAGGGAGAGTGTGGGCTAGCTTGGGAGCATTAAGATCAAGACGCTTGTGAGGTGCTGAAAGCTGGCCTCCACAGCAGTAAGTGAGAGCAATCTTGTAATCCGTAGGCACAATCCAGGCCGGAGCCACTGAAGGCACACATCATTCTAATATGCACCAGGAAACCATCAGGACTGAGTCTTCCTGGTCCTTATTGTTTTGACATGCTTCTCCATAACCTTTAGTGTCCAGAACATAACTTGTGAAGTCATGCCAGAAAGGCTGAGAAACATATCGAATTGGGTCTTTTTTGTCAAATTAATTCTTTATATCCATTGGTACCATCAGAAGAATTCTGTAATGTTTCATTTAGTACCTTCATTCGGTAGCATCATCTTTGAAAATGAGGTTTAGTTAGTACAACCTCTTGCTGAAATACTACCTCTTCATTGCATTTCCTTTTATCACGAGGTGCAGTTTCAGTCTTGCTTTTACAATGTGGTTTGGTTGCATGGAATATAGTTGGCCAGCGTTGGTTTTCTGCACTTGCCCACATCTGCTTAATTGAGTACTAATTCCTCATTTTGCTGTTCAGCTTTCCTTTCTTGTGTGGTAGGTTTACTGCATCCTCTGTCTTAGATCTGAGACTGCTCCTTCAAGACGTGTCAACCCAATTCCCCTTGTCTAACTGCAGTAATAATCTCGATTTCTTGTTGGTACTCGATTCCTAATGATGTGAAAGGCTCACTGGTCTAGGGCATTACATCTTTCTGGAAGTTGGGTCACAAAACACGTCTATCTGTTTGCATGTTGAAGCAGGGATTCATAACACCTCATCTGAGTTCAGGCAATGTGCAGCAAAGCCAACTGAAAAGATGTACCACACCGGGCAGGTACTGTAACTCTGGGTTTATTAGCAGCCCCGTGGCGCACAGCCACACAAGACAACTCAACCGTCTTTTCTGTTCCGAGGCTGGAATGCTGACTCTAGAAGACGAGTCAGCATTCCACGCAAGCACATAACATTATGACACATCTTCCCCACCATGGTATGGACTGCAAGGGATAACACTAACACGCAAAAGGGGAAAGGAACATTTGTGGGAAAAGGGGGAAAGAAAGCAAGCAACTGACCAAGCAAACAATAGAGCAGTGGTCTTCAAACTTTTTTGGCCAGGGCCCCCCTGAGAAAAATTTGGGCACGTTGGGACCCCCCAGAAATGCCAAATGGACAATATGTATTGCGCACCGTCACCTGCTCCCATCACAGTCGCTTGGCTCCCTCATCCCACTCCTACCCACTCGCTGTTCTCTCCTCACCCCATCACACCCTGGGCTCTCCCCACTCTGCTCCCACCACTATACCATGGTTCCTGCCCATTGTGCTCCCACCATAGTCCCTGGGTTCCCCCCATCCCGTTCGCAACACAGTCTGAGGGCCAGTGGCGGGTGGTGATTCTTTTTATGTGGAGGGGCATAACTATTTCCCCCAAAAATGCCATAGCGACCGAGCATAGTGAGGGAGCCCGAACCAAAAAGGAGGGTTCGGGGGGGTTTCCCACTGTGATTTTTCTTTTTCAATAATGGGTTCAAATGTTGCATTGTAGAGCATACTTTTAACAAAAAAATGGGTAAATAGCCAAACAGTTTGCAATTGATGCTAGGGGGGCCCAGGGGGCAGCATGACATTTTTTAACTGGACATCTATGATAGATGTCCAGTAAATAAAAAGATACCATCCCTGTCCCCTAGGCCCCACTGGGCCTAACACAATCAACATGGTTGTGTGTATGCAAGGCACTTCACATTCATACAGCAATCACTCTATCATTCACACGAGCATCCATCACCATACAATCACTCATAACATAAGCATACACGCATCCATACACATGTTTAAATAAAAACAATGAACATAAACATACCTTCTGCATTGGCCTGCGTGTGGGTGCTGAAACGCCCTGCTCCAGGCTGCTCTGTCCGTATTTGCGAGTAGGCGCAGGAGCTCCCCCTTGGACATACAGACATGCAGTGCCCCAGCCAGCATTTCCAATGAGCTATGCAATGCTGGCGAATCAAAACGCTGCAGCACTTGCATGGCTCAGTGAGCATGTGCGGCTGTGGAACTAAACTAAACTGTCAAAGGGAAACAGTGTTTCCCTTTGACAGCTCAGCCAGCCCAGGAGCACTCGATCAGCTGGAAAAAGCAGCTGAGGGAGTGCTCACGGTTTCACTGGGCTGGCTCCTTAGTTCCTCCATAATGGGTTAGGGGCCACTGGGTGGGCGCCCCCTCGCCATTATGGATGAGCCGCCAGGCTCGGACTGGCCTATAGGGCAATGCCTGTACCAAAAACGTAAAATGCTGATGTGGGCCAGTCAAAATGGGCCACCATTTTGGCATGTGGACCAGTTTGATGAGTTACTTAACTATACAGTTGGTAATTTTGACCATTGTTGCTGAATATATCACGATTTACTTACATTTTAACACAAAGCACCCCCATGGGTACTATTGAAACAGTGGGCCTCATTACAACCCTGGCGGTAGCTGTGCCGGTAAAACTGGCATGGCTGCCGCCGGAGTTGCATACAGGTCCAGCACCCGCGAATGGGCAATTACCGGGTCATGCTGAGTTAGGCGGACCTGATAATTGCCCTTTCGCGGGCGCCGGTACTGGTAGATCCCCATTCCCAGCTGAGCCCCATAGGGCTCAATGGGAATGGGGAGCTCGGATGCACCGGCACTGTTAATGATGTCACACGGCCTGCCAGGTCAGACCTGGCGAGCTGTCAGGCACCCGCAAGCACAACTCGTACTATGACGGTACGGTAGCAACGGTGCCGGTAGCTTACCGTCACCGTTGTTACCGTACCGCCATAGTTGTAATGAGGCCCACTCTGTGACTAAAGGAATGAATATCCATTTACAACTGCAGGCCACTTTTTCATTGTTGCCTGAGACAGTTTCATGCTTCAGCCCGACCATGCGAGCCACCTCTGCCCATTTCTTCCAATCTAAAAAAAAAAAGAATTTTTTAAATTTTTTTTACATTTTTTATATTTCATGTTGAGCTCTCCGGGCCCCCCAGGGATGCACCCGCGAACCCCTGAGGGGTCGCGACCCACAGTTTGAATGCCGCTGCAATAGAGCAACTGAACAAAATGAAATCATAAATAAAAATGCGATGTTGCCGAGTTCAACAACCAGAAAGCTCCTAACACACACCACCTACCACACATAATCTCTCGTTCTTACAGGTGACCTACACGCCCTTGCCGGATGACCACCACACACTGCTGTGGAATGCATTTCCCCTTCACTCGACACCCCACTTGCACCAACTTCCTGACCACCTCCCCTCAACGTTTCCTCAACACGATCTGCAGCAACATACCCATGCTGTTGCACAGGGAAATCGCACAAAACCGCATCCAGTTCACTTTCCCGCTGATACGGCAACGGTGCACCACCATTGCCCAAAACTACAATTCTCCTCTTACTCCATCATCAAGCACCACATAGCCTGTTCCGACCCTAGCTACCACACGAGGAGCCATGAATACGCTGCTCCCCTTGGGGACAAACCTAGGATTTTTTACGCACACCCGATTGCCCATTTCCACTACAATAGGTCTCCTACCGCCCTGCTGCAACCTCACGTGATCTTAGCGAAATTGCACCTTCCTCAACACCTCAGCCATGTTCACCTCAGTAACACCGCCTCCACCCAGGGCGATGGTCCTCAATTTCGAACCTGCCTTCCTGCCCCTCATCAACTCAAACAGGGATTTACCCATCATCACTGACGGGGTTCTTCCAACAAAGCCTCTGACAACACATCTTGCCACAACAAACCATTCGCTATGGCCAACTGGATAGCCCCTTTAAGAAAACAGTTTACCCTCTCAACCAAACCATTGGCCCGAGGATTATACAACGCAGTCCCATGATGTCGGATAGCATAAAACCCTAGAAAGGCTTGCATTTTCTGGGAAACAAACTGTACGCCATTGTCAGTAACCGGGCTCGCCGGCACCCCTTCTCTGTCAAAAATGTTCTTGAGAAAACCAATCACCATATCAGAGGTGACGCTTTCGAAAGCGGCAGCATTCACCCACCGCGAGGTGTAATCCACTAACACCACCAAAAACCTCAATCCGCCCTGCAAACGTTCCATTGGCCCCATGATATATAAAGCCACCTTCGACCGCACCTCGTTGGGCACATCCACAGGATACACAGGCTGGGGTGCATCACCTTACTCTTATCACTGAGTGCACAGGCCGCACACTCTTTTAGCACTGCTTCCACCTCCTCATCCATGGCCGGCCACCAATAATCTCCCTGCAACCTCCTTTTTGTTAGACCTGCCCAAATGCCCTTTGTGGGCCGGCTCTACCAACTTAGTCCTTATACTCATAGGAGGAACTAATCTCTCCCCCCTTGTGACACCCCACGATCCCTCCGCCAACTCACACAGGACATGAGCACACCCCTTACCTTCCGCCCTGTCTTCGACTGCGTCTCAACCCCTCTGGAGCCCTTCCCTAATCCAAGTGAGCTCAACATCCTTCGCAGATTCTGCCTCACTTTCACTTTAATCCACAGCAGGAAGAACGCATGCAACTTGCGCACCAACATCACTCTCCTCCACCTCACCACATGCTGTCACAGGTAACCGTAACAAACAATCTGCCACTAAATTCTTCTTCCGAGAGATACTTCACCCTGAAATTGAACTCACCATTCATCTAGCTATTCTTGGAGATACCGACGCCGTCCCTCTGGCCATGAGAACATACATCAAGGGTTTATGATCTGTCCAGATCACGTATGGGATCCCTGACAAAAACGTCCAAAAGTGCTTGGAGGCCCACACCACAGCGAACGCCTCTCTCTCGATAACAGCGTACCTCCTCTCTGCTTCCTTCAAGGCTCTAGATGCAAAAGCGATGGGTTTACACACACCCTCCTGCCACTGTTCCAACACCGCCCGACACCAACCTCACGAGCGTCGACAGTGAGTACTGTCCTATTCTTCGGGTCGAAGGACCTCAAAGACGGAGCCTCATCCACATCCCTCTTCAACAAATCAAATTCATCCTGACATTCCCGTGACCAGTCAACTCTGACATTCTTTGTCAACAATGCTCTCATGCACACCGTCTTTTCCACGTAGGATGGTATGAATTTCACATAGTACTCGGTCATTCCCAAAAAAGACCTTTATGGGGGACGGAGCATCCCTCATAACCCTCACAAGCTCCTCCCTTGGCCTTATGCCATCGGCACCTAAAGTATGCTCCAAGTATGACACTCTTGGCCCACCCACCTGACATTTGGACAGCTTTACAGTCAACCCACTCTGCTGCAGAATACACATCACCTGGTGCACTCTGTCATCATGTTCTTTCTTACTCTTGCCCCAAACCAAAATATCATCCTGAAAATAACTGACACCAGAAACATCACCCAACAACTCTTGCATGAGACGCTGAAAGACAGCCGACGCACAAGCCAAACCAAAAGGCATGTGGCAGAACCTATAAGCGCCAAACTGTGTTACAAAGGAGGTCAACGGCCGCAACTCCACATGCAAATCAATTTGGTGATCTGCTGATGACAGGTCAAAGGTAGAGAACCACTCAGCATGCCCCATTGTCAGAAGCAACTCATTTATGTTGGGAAGAGGATGGCGATCTACCCAAATACTGGCATTAAGTTCTCTTAGCTAATCACCATCCTGTTTCCGGGCCAATACAACAGGGGATAGCCACTCGGAGCCCTCAATTTCCTCTATCACACTTGCTGTTTTCAACTTCGCCAGCTCAGACTTTAACCCTTCCCTGGCCAACACCGGGACTCCTCTGACCTTATGCACTTTGGGCACAGCCCTTCTCTTGAGCACAATTCGGTGCAAGAACCACCGTAACATCCCCAGTCGATCAGCAAACACCTCAGGATATTTACTGTGCATACTTCGCCACTCCCGGACCTTCCTCCACACTCAAAATCAGTATTTTTTTTCCCAGGACGTATCCAATGTCCAGGGCAGCTTGCTCATCTCATCCCAGCACACTGGCACCCTTGTGCACCACATAGATCTTACCCTGAGTGCTGCACGCCTTAAACTCAATCTGCGCCCACTCATACCCCATCACCTTAATGGTCGCCAGACCATACGCACTCGGGTTGAGATCAGGAGGATTGAGAGTTTGCTTTGCACATCCTGGCATACTGTCCTCTGGTCTTGCACTGTCTGCACTCGACTGCTCCAGCCGGACATTCCTTGGCCCCCGTGGAATGACTGGACCAACCGCATCTCTTGCAAACCTCCTTCAAACCATCACTATGATATCCTGTGTTCCCCTTGGCACATTGCCCGTCAGGCTTTTCCGCTTTCCTTCTGACATCACCGGCACCCCTCCTATACGAAGGCAAAATGGCTTGAACCGACTCTGCGTGACCCTGCTTGTCTGCCTTCTCTGTGACGATCTGGACACTCGTGCAAGATTCCTCTATTACCTGGCAATTTCTATCACCTTGCGGGGGATCCCTTTCTATCCTTAGTCTCTCCCTGACCTTGGGATTGCTGGTTCTCATCATAATTTGATCCCTAATGTACTCATCCTGGGATCCAGTAAACCTTCAGGTGGCTAACAGCGTCTGGAGGGTGGTGACATATGAGTCAATAGTTTCCCCATCTCCCTGTGCTCTGGAAAAAGTGATACAGTTCAAGCACCACATTGATCCTTTTTCCAAACCGCCCCTCTAACTTCTTGAGAGCAGTCTCAAAGGCACTCGCCACTCTCTCTCCCTTGCCAACACCAGGTACATATAGCTCCTCCCCTAGCAAGTGTCTGAAGATTTGCAGTCCCTCAGTCCCTATGCAGTTCAAAATTGTCGCCTCTTTGTCATCATCACTGAGCTTTGTTCCCCCTGCTGCCCTCAAGTACACTCTGAAGGCGTCCACCCACAAGTCCCATGAAACTGGCGGTTCGCCAGGGGCCATTAGGAAAGCAAGCGAGGGTCTGGCACTGCTGTGTTGCATGACTGTGGCGAGTCAAAAACTCGGGCTGGCCACTCTGCCTGTGCCACCCTCGAGTATCACACCTTCGAGAGTTCACTCACAGCCTCCCCAACTGGCCACCGCTGACTGATGCAAACTCTTCTGACCGGCAGCGGCCAGGATGAGGTAATTAGTATCTTCCCCACTGGTGAAACAGTTCACTGACCGTAAGCGTGACTTTGCTATAACGCGCCTAAAATGCCTGATATGGTGGCCAACACGCTAAAGTACCTGAAAAGGTTGCTCCTAATCTTTTGCAGCCTGAACCTTGCTTGCTGTGCCACGCTGCGCTACTCATCCTTGATCTGCTGCAAAACACGTCCCTTCTCTGTTTATTCGCTGGAGCGGAGTCACAATCGTTTACTGTAGCTAGGCAACTAACCATATGGCTGCGGACGTAGCTAGGTGCCCTCCTCTAGCTTTAAGGTCCGCCGCCCGTGCAGTATCGCGCACCCACACTTGGTACGTGACTGCTGCCCAAAGTGCAGCGGTGCACCCCGCACCTTGGGGCTCTCCGGCCCCCTGATCCACCGGTGCACTTGCTGCTGCACACCTGGATCCTCACACGGGGTCTGCTCCTCCTCAAGATATCCTCGTCGCCAGTGAAAAGATGTACGACACTGGGCAGGTACTGTAACTGTGGGTTTATTAGCAGACCCCGTGGCGCACAGCCACACAAGACAACTCGACCATCTTTTCTGTTCCGATGCTGACTCTAGAAGACGAGTCAGCATTCCAGGCACGCACATAACATTATGACACCAACCCAGTTAATATTTTCAGAGCCCTGGTGGGGACAAAGTACTGTGAAAATCGTTTTCATTCAGTAGCAGCGATTCTCTAAGCAGACCTATGGCCCTCACAAATCAAGTATTATCAATTAATCAAACTTTTATTTCGGTCATAAAACCATAAAAGCAATACAAAACAGTATACTATTAGACACAATACTTTAATGTAAGGTGACTGTGACCAGCGACTAATAAAGGAAACTACAACGTGGGTGTGTGTGTTGCCGGCTAACGCTACCTGTGAGCAAATGGTAAATGGGTCATGCACCTCACCGCGCAAATGCTCGAAATAGTGGATCCGGGGACAGTTTAAATACAATGCTTACACCAGCCCTGGGGTCCCTTTGCCTGTAAGAAACAACTTTGCAGCGTCCCGTGTAGGGATCACGTAAATGTTGCAATCTGGTCCTGTTGAAATAATACTATCCACTCCACAGAATTGCTTAACCCTGAATCAGGTCAGCTTTTATAATATTAAATAAATAAATGGTTCGGCATTATATTTGACATAAGTGAAGCGGTATAAACTCTCAGCGATGCCTTAAACAATGGGCACTGTTTGCCTGTTGGCTCTCCTAGGGGAAAAGACCATGTCAATTCATACACATTCATCTAAAGTGTGTGCCAGAGAGAGCGTGTATACATAGTACCCAGAACGCAAACAATACCTATCCATAAGAAGGAATTGCGGGGCTGAAGAATATCACCAAATCATGCATTCATACCCATTTAAAACTATTTTGCAACACTGAGCAGAGGTCATTTGGATTTTAAAATAAATGACTGTCCTCTGGTATGCCTAACAGGAAACACAAACCAACCTAAATTGTCAACTTTCAGGAACCAGGATTTGCAATCCGTCCTGCAACAGGGTAACCTTTGGAGGGGCGTGGCTGCAAGAGCCATGTGAGCAGTCGAGCTCTGGGAGAGCTCCCGAGATCCGGCGACTGATCCTGTAAATACGTGCTTGGAAATATGCACTGAAGCCCTGAAACATCGCGAACTTGAGTATGAAGTGCCCACGCAGACTTCCTGTAAAGCTCATGCACAGGAACTGAGGGAGGACAGCCCTGTGAGCTCCAGTGTGTTTGTGATCCTTGGGGCTGAGGTCTCCAAAATGCCGGCCAAGAAGATCTGACAAAGGCTCCAGCGGCCAATGACGGAAAGGCAGAGGTGCTGTGGTGGGTGAGGATGGTGACGAGCGGGACGCACCGTGGCCCCGGGAGGCCCACTGGAGCGGAGGTGCGTGGGGCCCGGTGCCTGGCGGGCGAGTGCACCACAAACGAACCCCCCTCTGGGATGCCCTGGAGGACGGAGGTAGCAAGACGCGGCCACCGCCGGTGCTGGCGGAAGCGGGGGACAGGCCACTTCGAGTGTGTGAGACCCACTGCGGGACGCACCTGACACTGGCACCCCTGGGTGCCTGCCCCCGGAGGACATATTGGGACGCCTGCTGTCACCTACGCCCCCGAGCGACGGGGCGCGTTGCGAGCAGGGAGGTAAAGACGACCCTAGCCCCCCTCACGAACTGGAGATGCAGAGAGCTCCATGAGTAATGAGCGCCCGCGGAGTTGCAGCCCAGCTGCTCCTGCAGCGCGAGCCCTGCACGGGCTGGATGGGGGAGTCCAGTGCACATGTGTAGCATGTGGCCCTGGGTCTAACAAAGTGCTTTGTGCTGCGCCCGAGCGTGTGGCAATGAGTGAGGTGCAACGCTCAATGATTAGCATGAAGGGTATCATGGACGTAGCATGAAGCCCTACCTGATCCTGAAGCCTGAACACCCTCTGCACAAGTGAGAGGAATGTGATGCCTCGCCCCCCAGCATATGGCAGCAAAATACTAGACATTGCTAGGTCTGAGGGCAACACTCAAGCCCTGGGGAACTCGCAGCGTGGCTTGCCGGTACAGCAGATCTGGTGCGAAGCCTCATAAGACACCACAGGCGTGGTGAGGAAGGAAGCTTCCAGTGGCACCTATGAGATACAGGGAGTGGCAGTATACACGCTTGGAGAGCTACATAGGTACCAGGAAGGGCGCCTGGGGACCTGAACTAACAGGGGCTGGTGCCCGAGACCCGAGAGGAAGGAATGAACCCACATGGTTACGTAGGAGGACACAGCCCACTCCAGGAGTAAGATAGACAGCCTGAGGACACCCCCGATACGGTTGCGCTGGGCCCAGACACTTTGGGTGACTTAGCCTGCTTGGGCTTGTCGCCGCGTGCGGTCAGGCCAGCTCACGCGTTACCGAAGCATTGCGATGTCTAATAAACCTATTAGACCGAAAGGCATGCAACCCACACTTGATGAATATGCCAAAACACCACCAGGCGCTGAAGGGCCCAGGAAGAAAGACAAGACCCCCCCGACGGGGGCCCAGACACTTTGGGAAACCAGGAGGTACTTGAAAGTGGCCTGGGAGACTAAACTGGGTTTGGCCATGAACAAACTGAAAGCTGCACTTGAGCTCAAAGTCGGGGAAGTGCAAGAGGAGGTAAACCTTCTCCGTCAAGATGTAATGTCACTAGCGGAGCGTACGGGTGACCTGGAAAAAGTTGTGGCCCCGAACATGGCGGACTGTGCAGCCCATAAATTGCAACTTCATGTCCTAGTGCAACGCATGGGCAACCTGGAGTGCAGGGCGGAGGAGGCAGAGGGATGCGCCCAAAGAAACAATATTCGCCTCGTCGGATTGCCGGAAGGCGCTGAGGGAACCAACCCCACGGAATTCGAGTCTATGCTGTTGCAGGAGATAACTGGGGGAGCCCTGTCCCAGGGGTTCGCGGTGGAGATGGTGCATAGGGCCCTGTTGAGGAGGCCGCTGCCGGGAAACCCCCCTAGACCGGTTATAGCTACGATCCTGAACTACTGAGACCATGAGAAAATCCTTGAGCACTTTCGGAAGGGTGGTACAATACAAAGGGGGTCGGCAAACATTACGTCAAACCCGGATTACACCTTGCAGGTGCAGCGCAGCCACATGAACTTTGGATCTGTGAAAAGAAGATTGCGGGAAGCGGGCCACAGGTACATGTTGATCTATCCAGCAAAATTGAAGGAACACAAGAGCAGAACCTTGTTTTTTGAAACCCCGGAGGATGCCATGGGATGGTTGGACGTGCAGAGTTGCCCCCAAGAACCGGGTATCCAGGAAGAAGGTGGCGAAGATAAGTAATATTTGTCTGGAGCACCCAGGGTGCCACAGTTTGACAATGGGACTTGAATATAGCACTGTATATAACTTGCTGGGGAGTATGCCCAGGACTATAGCTACAAGTATGATCCGTTGGCACTGAAAACTTAGCATGGGAGCATTACGGAGCCAGACCTCACACCCCCATAACGAGAAGTTTAGTTGGGTTTAGTTAGGTCACCGGTAGTCCGGTGACACCCTGCTGGGTTCCTGGCCTGCGCATTCCAAGGCAGAACCAAACGCGGGGGGGCCTGAAATCCAGGGATGGAGCTGGGCACTTGTTGGGTTTGGGGTTGGGGTGGGGGGGCGGGTAGGGGTGGAGTGCAGTGGTTTGTAGTTTGGGAATGGCGGGGAGGGGAGCAAGCCAAACTCTGGGTCATCATGGGCGTGTGGGGAGACTGGGTGAGGAGGCGGGACATCGGATAAATGTTGTCGGGTAGCCTCAGAGTGGTGACCTGGAATGTGAGGGGCCTCAATAGTTATCTAAAGCGCAATAAAGTAATGATGCACCAAAGACGGATGAGGATTGATATAGCATTATTACAGGAAACCCATCTCATTAGAGAGAAACTGGAGGTGGTCAAGAAGAAATGGAGGGGGAGCGTCACGGGAGCTACATATTCAGCTTACGATAGGGGGGTTATTATATGGGTGGCACCGCACGTACTGTTTCAGTTGACTCAGGCGACGGTGGACCCGGAAGGCAGAATGATTGTAGCACAGGGGATGCTGGAAAACCGAGAAGTGAGCATTGTAAACCTATATGCCCCTAATCATGATACAGCGGCTTACTTTAGGACTCTATATGGCAAAATCAGCCCCCTGGTGGGTGACGCAATCCTATGGGGAGGGGACTTCAATTGTACTTTGAGCCCCAAGATGGACAGATCAGATGGCAAGCTAGACACACCCACCCCGGCTGCGAAGGCGTTACAGGCCCTGCTGACGGACTTTAAGCTTGAAGATGTCTGGAGGCGGCTGCACCCAGTAGACAGGCAGTATTCACACTATGCAGCGCCACATGTTCTGCACACGAGGCTGGACTATGTGTTTGCCGCGGCTGAGATATCGGGAGAAATGGTGGGCGCGGAATATAAGGCCAGGGTGCTTTCGGACCATTCCCCTTTGGTCCTGGAGTGGCGATACCAACCCCCTAGGGCGCGGATCCTGACGTGGAAGCTAAGAGCGGAGGCTCTGTTGGATTTGGGATTCCGGGAGGACCTGAGGGAGGCGATCACTGAATATTTTGATATTAACACTGGTAGCGTGCAATCGGTGGGGACAGTGTGGGAGGCATTCAAGGTGGTGGTGCGTGGCGTAGCCATATAAAAATCCAGAGGGCTCCAAGGAGGCATAGCACAGAAGTTACAAGAGACGGAAAGGGAACTGGTGGCCATGATGCATAGGGGGGAGGAGGGGGAGAGGATGACACTGCTGCAGCAAACTAGTAATGAGCTTTGGGATAGATTATGTATGTAAGATGAACTATAGGAAATGCGTGGAAAGGCAGAATGCGGGAGGAGACAAGCCGGGCAGATTGCTGGCCTGGTTATACAAAAACGAAACACCACAACCTGTGATTAGAGAGGTTAGAGGCGAGGAGGGCCAGATCTGGGATACTCGAGAGGGAATAAATGAGGAGTTCTGTAGATACTATAAACACCTGTATGAGGACAGGGAGGGAAATAGGGACCCGGAGTTCCAGGAAACACTTGAGGACATAGGCTTGCCCTCTCTTGACGACTTGGAACGGGCTGACCTGGATGCCCCAATCACCTCAGAAGAACTGGAGACAGTGATCCAGCACCTGCCCCCGTGCAGAGCCCGGGATCGGACGGGCTCCCCAGCAAATTCTATAAAACATATAAACAAGAGTTGCTCCCGCCGCTACTGGCCATGCTCAATGAGGCTTATGAACGAGGGGGGCTGCCGGAATCCCTGCGGGAAGCGGTGATCCTCCCGCTCCTGAAACCAGGCAAGCCAAGCAGACTGTGGGTCATATAGGCCCCTATTGATGCTCAATCAGGACAGCACAATCTTCACAGCTGTGCTGGCTAACAGGCTTAAGTGAGTTATTGGCAAATTGATACACCCTGACCAAAAGGGCTACGTTCCTGGTAGGAACATAACTGACAATCATAGGAGATTACATCACATTATTGACCAAACAGAGAAAGACCCCGGCGAGCTGGCAATTGTCTCGCTGGATGCAGTCAAGGCCTTTGATTCAGTGAGGTGGCGTTGGTTGCTGGCGACCTTGAAACGATATGGGATGGGGCTGGGGTATCTGAGATGGGTTAAGATGTTGTACAGCTCCCCCATTGCAAGGGTTAAAACGGGTGCCATAATTTCAGATAAGTGGCAATTTAGCAGGGGTACCAGACAGGGATGCCCCTGGTCACCCATGTTATATATCCTAGCATTAGAGCCACTAGCAGTGTGCCTTAGACAACAATACGGGGAGATAGGGACCCGTACTGTGGGAGGTACTCATTTTATATCACTGTACGACGATGACATGCTTTTGTACCTGCGGTTCCCGGAGGAGAACCTTGAATATGTCTTGGAGGTGATGGAATGTTACGCTATCCTCTCGGGCATAGCAGTGAATCCCAAGAAGTCTAGTGTATTCTCCCTGGGGAGCTATAAAAGCACCCCACAGAGAAACCTGCCCATTTTGCCAATACCATGGCGAACCGAGACGTTTCGATACCTAGGTATCGATATATACCACTCGACGGGGGCAGAACATAAATACAATACAGAGAAGGCAGTTGACGGTATTAAAAATAGTATGAGATTTTGGTCCTGATTGCCCCTGGTCATGATGGGGAGGGCGGCCTTGCTTAAAATGGTAGTCCTCCCCAGATTGCTTCACTTCTTTGTAAACATCCTGTATGTGATCCCTAAATGCTTTTTTGTCAAACTCCACAGCCTGTGCAGGGGTTTCATTTGGCATAATTCCAGAAACAGGGTGGCCCTCTGGAAATTACAAAACTTGTGCGACAGGGGGGGCTTAAACCTGCCGAACTTTGAGTTATATTACATGGCGGGTCAGCTGCAATATGTGGCGAGGTGGTTGTCTGAAGAGGAAACGGCCGAAGCTAGACTGTTGCGTGGGGATCCAGCTCCCTACTTCCTCAGGGAGACAGTGTGGGTGCCTAAATCAAAGGTATCAGGAATGGCGGGGTTGTTGGGCTTGGATGGGAGGTATGGCGTAGAGCATGGCAGAATGGGAGAGACCCGGCCCCGTTTTCCCTGCAGGTGCCGTTAGTGGCATTATGTGGGGAAGACTCCCAATTGATAAAAGGGGTCTGTAGATACTGGGAACCGGTGGTTCTTGCTAACCTTGGAGAGATATGGCAAGAGGGGGGCGTTAGTGGACTTTCAGAGTTTAGCGGAGGACACCGGGGTGCATAAGGGCCAACACATCACTTATTCTAGAATTATTAAATTTGTGAGAGAACGATGGCCTGAGGCAGTGCTTGCGGAACAACCTGATGCCACCATAGAGATGATGTATGATGTCTCGGAGGGTGGGCATGAAATATCCTGTATATATGAGCTGTTGAGCACCAGGGCGGGGAGGGAGTTGCTCCAACTAAGGCGAGACTGGGAGGAGGAGGTTGGCGCACCCATGACGGATGGACAATGGGAAAGCGCCCAAAGGTATCATAAGAAGGTGTCCCAAAACGCGAGACTTCAGCAGATCCAATTATATGTCACTCATAGGGCATACCTAACCCCCAGTAAAATAGCCAGGTTTGGCGGCCCGGAGACACAGAAATGCCCTAGGTGCGGGGAGGCAGAGGCTGGGCTGCTGCACATGTTTTGGGCTTGCCCGCAGGTAAGCAGGTTTTGGACAGAACTGAAAACATGATTAGCAGACAAAGGGGTCACGCTGGATGTGGAGTCTGCCTGGGCATGCATGTTTGGGGTTTTCACCAGACCGCGTAATCTGAGACACATTAGCAAGATGAAGGACCTGGCCTACATCTTAGCCAAATGGAGTATCGCAATGTGCTGGAAAGCGGCACATCGGCCCAGAATTGAGATGTGGTGGGCGGACCTCTTAAAGTGGGTAGAAGCTGAAACGACCGCCTGGTATGAAGCTGTTACTGGGGGGGGGAGAGAGGTGGCACCTTTAATAGCATGGAGACAACGGGTGGCCTCGATGGTGGGTCCCTCCCAGGATGACCATAGCGATGGCATGGAAGAGATAGTGATAGTGGACACGCCTGAAGATGTATGAGTGATGACATAGATATTATGGCTCAAGTTAGGGGAGTGGGTGGGGGAGGACTGAATAGCGCATTCTGCAATATAATGTATGAAGCTTACTCATGAACGTCCTATTTGTTTGAAGTGTTATTTATAAAATAATTTGGCTCGAACCCCCAAACTCTCAGGTACCAGTCAGAACACTTACTGACTGCCACAGAGACTGGCATGGAATTCAGATTTTCCACACATTCGTTACAGAAAGTCATAATTCTATTAAAGACACGGAGGCGAAGGATTATGCTTTCTCTACAACTTTACTGTTCAGCAGCAAAGAAACAGTACCAAAGAACATGAATACAAATCTAATAAAAACTACAATAACCATGTTTTTTTTGAGATTTGTAGTTCATTTCGATTGGTCCTCAACTGACCATGTGATAGTTCCATAAACCAATAAACAAGTCCTCAATGCATCAAAACTCCTGTCCTCTTTCACTTCCTCCTCTTTCTTTGTCCTTGCGAGGATGAGTTCTGTACATCTTTGATATCTTCTTCCATTCTCAAATTCCTGCCTGTTTGCCGTCTGATGTCGTCCCTGAAGAAACAAAAATTTAAAAGGGGACTATAAACCGAAACCGGGTGGGTCAATCGTAAATTCCACATTTAGTAATAACCTGTAGAGTCATTGATTATTAACATCTTCATAATTATTATTCTACATCCTGTATGATTCATTACATAAATGACAATATTACATGACATGTAAAATATCTCACTCTTACGATTGATCGGGTGGGATAATCCTTCGCCTCCGTGTCTTTAATAGAATTATGACTTTCTGTAACGAATGTGTGGAAAATCTGAATTCTATGTCAAGACCGGAGGCTCGGATTATGCTTGTTCAAAGCTTACTTACCACTAACGATGTTGCACTTTCCATGGGTTTAAAATAGAAAGTTTTAAAGGTCGATTCATTCGACCAATCCGCAGACCTCATAATGTCTTCCACTCTAGCACCAATATTATAAGCTTTAGTAGCCATCGCTTCTCTAGCTGAATGAGCGCCATACCTCTCAATATCTATGCCCGCTTCTGCCATCGCCCACCTGAGCCATCTGGCTATGGTAGCTGGTCTAACTGCTTTAAAAGGTTTATAAATTGCTATCAATAATTGAGTTATAATTGAGTTATCCCGTGAGGCCTTACTTCCCTCGTCATATCTTCATATGCCGCTAAGCATCTCACTGGACATAATTTTGGTTGGTTTGGAAAAGATTCATATGAAATAGATCTCAACCCCGTTTTGGTCCTCTTTGAAATGAGAAATGTCACTCCGTTAGGGGATATACTTTTCCTGTTAACCTCCAGAGCTCTAACATCAGAAGATCTCTTACATGCTAACAGACATAAGAGCATGGCTAACTTGCCTGAAATTGCTTTACGAGTCAAATATTGATTATCTGGCCATGTCAAAAATAATCTCAAGACCTTGTCCACATCCCATAATTGACTATATTTTTCGCTAGGGGGTTTAAGCATCTTTACTCCTCTTAGAAGCCTACAAATTAATGGGTGTTCCCCAATCGCTAAGCCTTCAACTCTAGGATGCCCTGCCGATGTCGCAGATCTGGCAGTATTAATAGTCCTGTACGCCTTACCTTGCGCTGCCATCTGAGCTAAAAAATTTGCTACATGAACTATATCCGTTCTATCGGGATGAGTGTTCCTCTCCAAACACCAGCTACTCCATCTAACCCATGCTGATCTATAAGCTTTATGAGTCCCTGGGGCCCAGGATTCGTTAATGATGTTTTCAGCATCGTCCGATAGTCCTGGCCTAATCCAAGATCCCCTGAAATCGCCCACGCTAAGAGATTGAGTCCTCCGGACCTCACTAAGGGGTGACTGAGGCCCCTGGGATCTCGAATGATTAATTCCCTGTTGGGTAAAATCAGTGGGTTCTGATAAGTCAATTCCAGTAGACTGGGAAACCACACCTGTCCTCTCCAATCCGGTGTTATCAGGATTAGGGATGCACTCTGACGTCTCACCTGAGCAAGTGTCCTCGTTATCATGGAAAACGGAGGGAAAGCGTAGTTCCTCTGATGGCCCCAGGATTGCAGAAAAGCATCCGTCGCTTCTGCTTCCGGGTCCGGTCTCCAGCTGAAGAACCGGGGTAATTGCCTGTTCAATCTCGATGCAAATAGGTCGATCTGGCATGGACCCCACCGAGACATTAGTTCCTGGAACACCCCCTCGTCCAGCTTCCAATCGCTGGCGTCTCTGAGGTATCTGGAGTTCCAGTCGGCCACTTCGTTCTGTTGGCCCGGCAGGTACTCTGCCGTCACTGAAACTCTCCTTTCCAGACAAAATTCCCAGAATTCCTTTGCCAGTTCTGCTAGAATTCTGGATCTTGTCCCTCCCAGTCTGTTGATATATCTGACTGCCGAGACATTGTCCATTTTCAGCAGAACGCAACATTGGACCTTCTCCTGGGTCCAGCATTTCACTGCAAAAGATCCTGCCAGTAATTCCAGGCAGTTGATGTGGAGACCCGTCTCCTGATCCGACCACCTGCCCCCTGTCGACAGGTCTCCGCATCGGGCTCCCCAGCCCCATCTGCTGGCGTCTGATTCGATGATCAGGTCCGGGGATGAACCAAATATGGCTCTCCCGTTCCATGCATCCATGTGAATGAGCCACCATTTCAACTCTTCCCTCACTTCTTGGGAGATATTCACCTTTGATTCGTATGATGCGCCCTTCCTGAGGTGATAAATCTTCAACCTCTGGAGTGCTCTGTAATGAAGGGGTCCCGGAAAAATTGCTTGGATTGATGCCGCTCGGCGCCCTACCAATCTCGCAATATCCCTCAGCGAGAGTTCTCCCTTCGCTAGCGTGTGTCTCAGCTGCTTCTTGATCTCGTTCACCTTGTGAATGGGCAGGCTGAGGGTTCCCTGATTCGAGTCCACTATGAACCCTAGGAATTCCATAGTCTGAATTGGTATTAAACTGGATTTCTCCCAATTTATAATAAAGCCAAGGCTTTCTAATAAGTCTATTGTTAACTGTATCTGTTCCACCAATGTCTCCTTCTCTTGGCACATCAGGCATATATCGTCTAGATATATTATGAGACTTATCCCTTGAGCCCCGAGATATGATACTACTGGCTTCATCATCTTGGTGAAACACCATGGTGCCGATGCTAGGCTGAAGGGTAGGCATCGAAACTCCCATGTCGCCTCCCCCCAGATGAATCTCAGAAATCTGCAGTGTTCCTCCGCTATGGGGATAGTCAGATATGCATCTTTTAAATCTATCCTGGCTAGCCAGTCTCCTTGAATTAGAGTATCCCTTAGTAGGTGTATCCCTTCCATTTTGAAGTGTCTGTACACCACGTAACCGTTTAGGCCTCTTAGATTTATTATTGGTCTTGTCTTGTGTTTCCCTTTTACTAGGAACATATTACTTATGTAACCTCCTGACTGATCTGATGCGTGTCGTATAGCTCTTTTGCTTTCCAGCCCCCTCAATTCCCTTTCCAGCAAGATCTTGTCTTCCCTGCTCAATACCATCCCTCTTGGTGGCTTCTCCTGCTGAGGTGTATCTAGAAAATATATATAGAAGCTTTGAGCGGTCTGAATTCCCCAGGATTCCCCCGATATATTCAACCAATTCTTTAGAAATTGAGCAGTTCTCCCACCTACTTCTAAGATATTTAGATGTGGGATTGGTATTCTCACCTGGGTTATTTTGCTGACCTTCCCCTCGCCACTTTCTTCCTCTTCCTCTTCCTCTACCTCTCGATGGGAAGAAAGGTGTCTGTTTGCGCTCCTCATGATCTCTCCATTGCGCTCTGTCTTGGTAGGATCGATTGTATTGGAACCGGCCAGCCGAATGACCCCTTCCTCTGCTGGCCCGTCCAAAAATCTGCCTCCCGAAAACTCTCTTAAGAGAGGCTTGAGCCTTATCCATAGCTGCATAGGAATTTACAAATTTGGTGAGCTCCTTGATAAAGGAGTCCCCAAACAACTTCCCCTTCGCCGAGGTGGCGGATTCTGAGGAGGCTAACTCACTCAATTTAGGGTCGATCTTTACTAGCAAAGATCTCCTCCTTTCTGAGGTTATAGCATGATTAGCGTTCCCTAACATGCATATCACCCTTTGGGCCCATCCGATAAGGATTGCCGGGTCTATCGGCTCCCCTTTTACTTTCGCTTCTTCTCCCATCTGGAGAATCTTTGTGAGGGGTCCCGTCATATCCAGCATCTTGTCCTGGCACGATCGCCAGGATCTCTCAAGACCCTCCCTCACATCTTTAGTAAACTTGCTCATAAAAGTTATCATTTTTTCATCTATTACGGGGGTGTCTGCCGCACCTTCAGGGAGGAGTGGTCTGGGGCATTCCGCCCCCTCATCTTGCTTCTAGCCTCTTTGGCTAAGGGCGCCCTCAGGCGTTTCTTTAAATATGCCGAAATTCTTCTGGGGGGTTCCCATTCTGATGATCTGGGATGGATCAATGCTTCTGAATCGAAATCCCCCTCATCGGCAACATCCTCCTCCTCCTTCTTCCTTTTCTTTGACGCTTCATGGCTCTCATCCCCTGATGAGGATATTGATAACACTTCCTCTTCCTCGGGGTATTCCTCCTCCCAATCATTCTCACCCTCATCTGAGGAATCGGAGGATGACTCACGTCCCCTGCTAGGCACCGTCTTACCGTTTCTCTTCCTTTTACCACCTTTCTTCTTTGGTGGGGAGCCCGGGGGGGGGGGGTGTGGGCCTCTTCTGCCCTACGGGCTGATTTACTGCCCCCTTTTGATTTTATGCGTGCCTTAAGACACTTGACCTCTTCCATGCCCTGAGAGAATCTGAGCCAATCCTCCATCAGCGCCATTTGCTGGGGATTATGTCCCAGTGAAGCCCCCAGGGCTTTCTGGAAAACATCAGTCATGTCTGAATGATTCCTCTTTTGGCTAACACTAACCTTCCCCTCATCACTGGAGGAGCTCATGATTCTCAGGCCCTGGGGAGAATTTATGTTATGAATGATAGTATTCAAATATATACCAGGGCTTCTCAGAACGAGATTGTAGGTAATTTGATAATATCTCCCTGGTTCTGATTATATCACGGATATAATGCTATATTAACACAGGTTTTACCTGGGACTGTGCCCATGTGAGGTGCGGTATCAACTGACAGCCTGCAGGGGCGCTGTTGAGTTCTTCCACAGGACGCTACGTTCGTACGATGCGTGCTGTGGCAAATCGTATTATTATTATATAGCTTTCGCCGGAATAAATATCTCTCGTGCTTCTCACCAACCGAATGAAAATCGCAATGAAAAAACGAAGGAGAGAGCGCCGGAACTACGCGGTCCCGTCGCGCTCTCCCTTCCGTTATACAGTGCTCTCTCTGACAGGTCGGCGGAGCTGCGGCCGCCGGTGCCCCAGCCCCGTCGCAGCCGCAACTCCTCTGAGCCGCCTGCACCTAGCGGATATGCTCCGCCAAACACAGAAATAATGCGCGTGTCACTCGCGTACCAAATTAGTCTAACTCACATTCACACGTAATAGGAATAATATAAAGGTTGTACTTAACTCGCTGCCGAGCAGCAAAGAAAGAGGAGGAAGTGAAAGAGGACAGGAGTTTTGATGCATTGAGGACTTGTTTATTGGTTTATGGAACTATCACATGGTCAGTTGAGGACCAATCGAAATGAACTACAAATCTCAAAAAAACATGGTTATTGTAGTTTTTATTAGATTTTGTATTCATGTTCTTTGGTACTGTTTCTTTGCTGCTGAACAGTAAAGTTGTAGAGAAAGCATAATCCAAGCCTCCGGTCTTGACATAGAATTATTGCACAGCAAGTATAGTGCTGGAAACATGGTTGGTGGGTGGTTGTGGGGGCGTGCTGGGGGAAGGGCGGTAATTGGTGGGCTGCGATGGGGTAGTCCCTCTTTTATGTTGTTGGCCGTCACGGTTTTTTGTTTTGAAAATCTGGTCACCCTGGTCATCCTAGCTGTGAATGACACGCGAGTACGAAACGGAGATTATGAAATCCCAACCAGGAAGCGGCTCACAGCCCCAAACAAAACAAGGATTCCAAAGAATACCTTCTTATTTTCTACCTCAAACAAGAGATGAAAGAGCCTTTGGCATATTTATATCAACAGCAGTTGCACTGCAGGACACCAGCGCAAGACACGTGTGCTGAAATACCGCCAGAGCCTAAAGAAATGAGGTATGCATTTTATTTTCACCAACATGACTAACTGCAGCACTGGGCGGAAACAGCCCGTAAGTGATCTATGTTAAAGTATAATGGGCATACCTTACTACCAGCCTGAATGTTTTCCCTTATACCTCATATGTGAGCACCAACCGGGACGAACACTATCCCGCTCTGGCATATTTTCACGT
Source organism: Ambystoma mexicanum (assembly GCF_040938575.1). Classification (NCBI taxonomy): domain Eukaryota; kingdom Metazoa; phylum Chordata; class Amphibia; order Caudata; family Ambystomatidae; genus Ambystoma; species Ambystoma mexicanum. Next base: position 797,100,137 of record NC_090927.1, read on the forward strand.
GGAGAGTGTTACATCAGGCGGAACGCGTTGCATGTAAAGAGCTGGCAGTGGTAGAAAAAAAAGCAATCCACTTTGCCCTCTTTCTTTGCGGCAGAAACTTCCCGGTTGAGTTAACTCAGCCTGAGGAAGGCCTGCTGAGCACGCCGACGGGAGAACAGCTGGCAAGTGTGCCCGCCTCCAATCTCCATCATCCGTGCTCTCCCACCGAAAACTAATGCAGGCTTCGGCCTCCTCGGGCCATACCACCTCTGGATAAAAGGGAGAGAGTTGATTAATAACTAAAATTCTCCTCCGGTACACACATTTTACCGCCTGCTGACGGATAGTCCCACTGCCCTCAATTTTGCGCTCCAGGACCCCGAAAATCGCCACAAGAGGCAACATGGGAGAATACATTTTATTTGACAAAATGAAGACAGAAAGAGTACGCAATCCCCACATATATTGAAAACGCACATATATGAAACTAGTTAACCGATTTAATCTTAAAGGCATGGTCTAGTAAAAAATGTTATTTAAAAAATAGATAGGCAACATAAAAAAAAAAATACTAGCATTCTCTTTTTTAAAACTTCCTATGTAAAATTCTGAGCTATTCAAGCTCAAAATTCGCAAAAGCAAGCACATGGGCGCTTCCATTTTGTGAAATGGATGCCCTTCTGTGCTGGCTTTTGCTTTTGCGGCACTAATGAAGGAAAAGCCAGCCAGCTGTAGTAAACAAAAGCTACCGCTGGGTGGCTTTCCCTTCATTAGTGCTGTATGCGGAGGACGGGGACCGGAGACCAGAGCAGGAAAGCTGCAGCTGAATCTCGGTAAGTGCTATTTATTTAAAAAAAAAAAAAAGCACTAGCTGCGGGATTTTTTCTAAGTTTTCCGGGCTGGAGGAGCCCGGAAAACTTAGAAATAAAACCGCAGCTTTAAAAACGTTGTATTTATGTTTGCGGTCGCTTTTGAAGCGACCGCAAACATAAATACAACGTTATTGTGTTGGAAAACGCTGCGGTTTTTCTTTCCAAGTTTCTCAGGTGGAGAAACTCGGAAAGAAAAACCGCAGAGTTTTCCAACACAACCGCGTTGTGTTTCTTCCTGAATCTGCTTTCCCATTTGGGGCTCCCGGGGAGCCCGAGAGCCCCAAATGGGAAAGCAGATTTAGGCCGAAACAACGCAGCATTTAGCATTTCCCATTTGGGGCTCAAATGGGAAATCAGCTGTAGGCAGAAACACTACGCGGCATGTAAACACAACCGCGTTGTGTTTCTGCCTTCAGTGGCTTTCACTTTGGGTCTCTGGTGCTCCCCTGGGGGCATCTAGGCTCTGGGCATCTTGACTGATCTAATATAAGGTCTTCTCGTTGCTGATGCGTATAATCAATGTAGAATCGGCTGACTAATATGCAGCTTCTGCAGTGTTTCAGAAATAGTTTAAGCAGTTTCATAAAATGCATCTAAAATATTTTGTTCTTTAAAATAAGTAAAAACATGCTGGTCGTTTCTTGCTCTCGTGTGTTTAACCTACTACCATAAACAGTTCCTTATCAATTAAAGGCTGAAAAGTCTTACAGAAAGCTTTTTTTGTTATACAAGAAAGGGATTGAAACAGCTTGTCATGGCTTTAATGCTGTAACTGCTGGAATTCTTCACGGTGTTGGCTGAAGCACCAGGCATTGTGATGTCACAACACTTTCCGTAATAACTGGTTACAGAGTGGTAGTGATGTCATTTTCTAAGTACATGTGAGCAAAGATCTCACAACTAGCCCGTAATAAGAACATTATTTAGAGACTTTTAAATGGGTATTGCAGGCTGCTACATATTATATATGGAATAAAGTACCCTCTACCTTATAAGGATATTTCGAGTCACTGAGGAGTTCTGTGATCCTCGTTCTTTATAAGGTTACAGAACTGTGAGGTGATTTGCAATGTCCCTTTTTACATACGGTTGGGGGTATTTTATTACTTCTAATACATGGCCGCACACACTGTCATCCCCTTTATTGCCTGGCCTCTTGCTTAATTTAATTATGTGCCATTTGCTGATCCATATAATCAATGTAGCACCAAGATTTTCTTTTTGTACTTTAAGATGAGTAATAGCATGTAGCGTCTTGCTCCCATGTGTGCAACTTCAGCAGTGCACACATTAAACATTCTACAACAAACCGTTTCTTGGCAACTAATCACTGTAAAGAGTCACAGAAAACTATTTAACAAGCAAGGAATTTGAAAAGCTTGTCACGGCTTCAACTGCTGCCTTGATGGTTTGACTGCTGACCTTTTTTGTGACGACAAAACTGATGGGCAAAAACTGTGGAGCAGTTGTGATGTGATTTTCATATTACAGGTAGTTTTGATGTCACAACTAGCATGTAACGAGAGCGTTATTTCCAGGCTTTTACGTGGGTATTGCAGGCTGGCATTTATTCCAGGATTACAAATACACAACTGCAGGTTCCAGAATACAAAGGAAAACACCAGGATTGGGCGAGTTCCTCAGACCTGAAATGGAGCAACGTGAGAACATGGTTTTGTCTTTGCTTTAGTCTTCCCAAAAGGCTGGCGTGGTGTTTTTTTGTATTGGTGCATCACTTCCAAATGGCTCTTATTCAATAAACAGTTGTTCAGGCAAACCAATTGGTGCCAAAATGTGTAAAGTTGAGGGAATTCACTGAACGCCACTGATGAACAGCTTGCAACTTTAAAGCTTAGTTGAGTGAAGTGCTGCTGGAAATAATTTTTAAAAAGAATGCACAGCTGTACTCTATTTAGAACAGCTGGTGCTATTGGGAACCTGCTTGCCATTTGTTTCGTGTACATTTATTTTCTGTTTTTGCTTTGGAGTTGGAATGCGGGAAGCAGTACATTATCTGCAGAAACCTACAGGGCTGCAGGCCTCCCATAAATGCACACATGTACTCCTGTAGCTTCCTATGGCCTTTGCTTGGAGACCCAAATGTGGGCTTTGGCCCATTCCAGTTGAAATGTAAGCTCATGTTTAATCAACATAATTTCTGTCTGAGAGGAAAATACTTTTATGTTGCCATTACAATCGGAATCAGTCTCTGCCCTCGCATCTGTTGAAACTAGCTGAATGTTGATTGCTAGGTGTATATGCCCTTGGCATCTGGGGAACATTGTCTGAGCGTGAGCCAAGCCACGCACTGGACGCTTTACAGAGTTCTAGCTATTACCCTACCTCTCCCCTCCAAGCCGACCGAAGTTAATTCCTGCTAAGGAAGGTCTTTGTTTCTGGTTTCTGCAGGGTTTCTGCAGTCGTCATTGGTTCTGAAAATCAGTAATGGCCTGTGAGCACATGTGCGTGGGACACAACCCCAGCAGAGTTCTCCAATCGGCTGATTGCTGAACAATGTTGCACGGGATGTATGGTTAGCTCCTGGAGGGAGCTACCGCTCACTTATGTAATTAGGTCCTATGACGTATCTGCGACAGCCTTCCGTGTCGCCCTGCAGCAGTCATGTTGCGCTTGTTGCTGTCTAGAAACGAGAACTTCCAATATTAATGTATCTGGGATCAGCATCTGAGACAGAAGTCTTTGAGGGACATTGAAAGCTCACGCATTGTACTATGTTTAACCGATTATTTGCAGGTCCTCCAATATGTTATTACACCTGGAATATTTAGGATGGATTAACATTACATTAAATCTTTCGTTGGCAAAAGAAGAGAAAAGGGAGACAGCTCTTAAGCTCTTGCCATTATTGTGGCCACAGAGTGTTTAAATGTGATTAGGGTTTATCTTCCCTTCTTGTTTTTCTGCCTGGACTGAACAGCACTCGGATACTGGTCAGTCGCAATACATCAAGCTTACCAAATTTACAAAACCATTCGGCCAAATGTTAATAAAAAGTCCCAATGAAATCAACCATGTCATGAACCCCAGCCTCCTATCTTGCATTAAGGAAAGTTTATGAATGAAACATTCAAAATGCCTGGTCTGCATGCTGCCATTTGATTAGATTTACTTTCAAATTAAGTATCATATTGGCTGCTAATGAGCTATTTATTGGCATTACTTTACATGCCATAATGTACCATCACAATGCTACATATAGCCATTTGATTTCATGTCCAGTGAAACCTCATATTGTTTGGCAAGGAGATGTTTGTTTATCTCGGTTCATTTAATGGCATTACTTTACATGTCGCAATGTGATGTCGTTTGATTGGCCAAGTCACCTCTATGTAGTTTGTTAAAGATGTGATTATAATGGCAAGATACTGCTAACTTTCCGCAATTGCGCTGTTATGTACTGTGATCACACTTAACAAAATGACCTCTAACTCATTTAAATACATTACTAAAATGTCACCTGTGAATCCGTGAATGCTGACTTTATGCGTTTAATTTAGCTCTTAGCTCAAGGGGGCAAAATTATACTTGTAGAAGGAAGTGTGCACTTGGGTAAGTGGTCAATTTAGTTAATTATATGGTCTCAGAGAATATCAAATCACTTTACAATACGAATTTGTTTTTACAATTTGGATTTCATAACCATTTGCATCGGTCTGAGTTTTTAAAAAAAAATTACATAATCTTTTCCTTATTATGGTAGCACAACATATCAAAGTTAAACGAATCTAACATTTTTTCGAATCTGTTTAATGATAGCTTGGACTGGTGGCTATGTTGAAAATATCAAGTGGAATAATGAAATGTGACTTGGCAAAGGTTGCACTCAAAGTGTGAGTCTTTTCCTCAGTCTGGCTACCCCAGATATAGGCAAGGCTTTGAGGGTATAGTGGTCTAACTTGAATTAAAATTAAATTCTTGTGAATGGTTGCAAGGTTTTGCTTTTTCAGTTATAGGGTAACTCATTAATTTGAAAGCAGCCTAAATGAAGACGTGGTAATTAAACATCTAGAATTAGTTTGATGTAGGGTTTATTGTTGTAGATTCAATTGGTACTAAGGAAGGCGCATTTTTAATCAAGAACTGAAACGTCCAGGATACATTGACAATCGCTCTTCGTGCAATATGAAGTGACATCAACAGTGTATCGGGCAATGCACTGTTTAAACTTCATTGTTTTCTTTGTGTGAGTCATAATTATTGGTCATCATGTGTTGAGTAATTTATTGGTTTGTAAGATTGAAGTATATTCTCTCAGTGTAAACAAGCATTAGGTTATATGTGGGTAAATGTGACCATAGGTTATTTTTTCTCTTTTGTATAAATTATGGCATAAGCTTTTTGCATGAACGTTTGTAGATGTTTTGCGTATATGTCTGGGTAGTGAATTTAAGATTAAAAATATATTTTTGATAATAAAGCATTTCTTCGAGGGGATTGAGTCCTCCGACGTGTTCCATATCTATGACAGTAATCACCGCAGCACAGCTGCGGTGATTACTGTCATAGATATGGAATACGTCGGAGAACCATCCCATTGAAAGAACATTACCAGGTACGAGAGTTACTTGTTCTTTAGATTTATTTCTTCAGATATTCGAGATTGAACATGTTAGATCACCATGAATTGATATTTAATGTTTATACATTTAACATGAATTATTATTTTTAATTTATATTAGAATTGTTTGCCAATAGTAACAGTTTTCAGGCAGAACGGATACGGCATAAAGCGATGTCTCATTTGCTCCAATGCTAATTTTTGTGAATCGGGCCAATAGCATTTATTTTGTAGCATTTTGGAATGTGCAAGTCATTTGAAATGTTGACAGTGGAATCCCCTACTCTAGTGCCCATCTTTTCAAACGCAGTCTTGGTGTGTCCTGAAGTCAGGGGGATTGTCCTGCGCCCATCTGAATCATTATGGGCCGTTTTGTGCATGTTGCTATTACAGTCTATACTCCATTCTAATTGCAGACTCAGTCCCACACACACACTTTGCCTCACTCTCATTAAAATGTTAATGAAAAAAGCAAAGACTCTAGATTTTGACCTAGCTATAAGCGTTGTAATAATTTAGCGTTTCTTTCTTTTTTCTTTTTTTTAAACCATGTCGACAGAATTTAGCAGGAAATCCGAAAAAGAAAATCTGCATTTTGTGATGGACATCTCGCGGCCTGAGCTCTTCTCTGCCCTTCATTAGGGATGTTTCTCTGACAAATTTAGAACCCCTCCCTCTTAATGACCGTAATCATTTATTGTGTATTTAATTATTCACTTTGCTACGGTACAGTCCTTGATTTAGCACCACCTATTGTACATGCCACTGAAAATTCGTAGGCAAGAAACCGGCTGGATCTGAATTTATACTGATCTTTATTTCATTGAAAGATGGAATTGAAAGGTGCTCCCCAAAATGTATGCCTACAAAGTCACCAAAGACTTCTTTATAAATACAAACCATTGTTTACAGAAGAAAATCAACCTGCCTACAAAATTCACACTCATTTTAGAACACATCCACACAATCATTCCCATGAATCAGATCTATATTTCTAGACCTCCAATTCTAAAAACTGCAATGCAGCTGGTAAGCAGCATAATGTACTCATAATGGTAAGCAGCTGGTACTCAGCATAATGGGATCAGGTCACTTCTAATGGCTTCCCAAACGAGTTGCATTCATTCATTCCACGGACTTGGCAGGGAGATGATTCAGGAGGGCATATTTTTAATTGCATTGAGGCTTTTTATATTCCCTTTTAAAAAATTGTTGAGGCACAGAGCCTGGATTGACCCTCCCAGGCTCCATGTAATCTCCCCGTCAGCTAGGCCACTCTGCTCTCTGCCTGCTCAGCCTCTGGTAATTCCGGTCTGCCTCAGGTAAAATCTGCTTCAGTCTTCCTCTTGGATGATGCCCATGGTCTCTCCCATCCCTCAAGATGTTACCCCACCTCATCATTTATTCAATTGATCAGAGGTTCCCCTTTCTGCAGCCTTGAAAATGCTAGCGCTCTCTCTCCACTTCATGTGGGTTGGAACTTAAATAGGTTTCCTTTTCCCCACACTGTTAAATTTACATCACAATTTCTGTTTGGTCAAATCTCTTGATTGGCTGGCTTAACAGGGTTGACGCGCCTAGAGAATACAGCTCTTACTTTCATGGGTTGATCATATTTTGCACATGTGACAAATGGTGTTTCTGGACAATTATGACTCCTAATCATATTTTCTTCCCTAACTCCCAATTGGAATTTTCCAGTGAACGAGATATGGATTGGAAGCTTTCTATATCTTTCTATCATCAGGCTCAATTCAGGCATATCAGGCTTAAGTATGTGTGATAATATTTGGGGAAGTTATTCAATTATATAATTTTAATAATTCATATCAAAACATCTTCTTTAGTCTCCAATTGTACGGTAGACTCACAATATCACAATACTTTTGGTATAAACTATTTTTTTTGCAGCGTTGCATCGAAAATTGTGTTCTGACCATTTTAATATCTGTTGAACTTTGCACATTGAAGCAAAACCTCATGCTAGCCTAATGAATCCTGTTCAAGCTCTGAAAAGACCTCCAGCTTCACAGGGTGATATCTTGAACACAGCTATGCACTTGACCGCCCGAAGCTCTGATGGCATATGCCCTTCGGTTGTGAAATGCCACTGCAACCCCGCATTAAATTAAGGTCACTACTGCACAGTAGAATAAAACTATGTCAGCACTGTTATTCTGTTTAAAATAAGCACACAGTTTTATTATGTGAAATCGAAATGTAAAATGGGAAGTTGTACACCAGGTACTTTTGGTGTTTACAGTTGAACTTTATCCTGAATACGTTCTGTAATACGATGTTTTTCCATTTGTAAACAAGGCAACCTGTGGAAAAAGTCAGCACAGACACCATTTTGTAATTAAATGGTTACTTGGTGGTCCACTTTAAAAAATACCTGTCTTTGAGTCCTAGCCGTGTCACCCTACTCCTTACCTGATGTAACTTGTGAAATGTTCTGTTATTCTTTCGGGCAGTGACCATGGTGTTGCCCACTGGCTGCAGATAGATTAGTCTGCCAAATCTGTGGAGAGAAAGCTTGAGGGGACACTTGTGCCTCCAGGAATGCAGTTCAAGTCTGCTCACATCTGCAGGATGTTTTACTCGGGCGACAACTAGCTTGGGGGAATTTTCCACACCCCAAAATCAGGCACGCACAATTTTCATTTATTTAATAACTTTCGATTTATGAATCTGGGACCCCAATTTAACAATATCCATTTCCTGCAGAATCATTCCCCTTTCGGGACAAAAAGCACACAGGGTTGCACAGAAGTTCTATTTATTTATAAAGGATAAATAATTGAGTCAGTTTAAATTTACACAAATTATGCACCTATGAAATTCCAGTGTTGATGGTGCCTTGAACTAAGATTATCAATGCATGGGTTGCATCACTTTTCTATGCTAAGTTTACATGAATGTGGACTTTTGTAAAACGCACATCATACCGTGAGCGCACATGCACCATGGACTGAAAAATACATGAGGGTCCAGGACAAGGCTTTCATTAAAAAAATAAAAATAAAAAAAAAGACAAACATCTCTGCCTATCTAAATCTCTCTACTTCACCTTACTTTCCCGCCCCCCCCCACCCCCTTTCCTCAATGGGCAACCAGCATACTATAAAACTCATTTGAAAAAACAGCTATTTGAGGTTTTCCCTCCTAAATCGCCTGTACGAAGGAAAATGTTTGTTTGACATGTATGTTTACTAAATTGAATTCAGTGGTGTTTCTACTGCATAAATGTGTTAAAGTACATTTCTCATTTTTAATGGATAACTTAAAGCATGAAATGGGTAACGGCTAATAACCCTTTCCCCTTATTCTTAAGTGGATCAGCACCAGTGACAGAACTCTACTTTGTGATGTAACCAGGGAATTACTTCAATTACATTACCCTTCTAGGTATGCACACATTGTGATATCCTTTTGGCACCCAAAATGCTTCTTCTTCTGTATGTGTGCATTACACAGCAGAGGAGCCAGGGGATCTCCCAGTATACACACCATTGAACCTAGTCTATCAAATGTATAATTCCAGAAGCGGATACACTTCTGAAATATTCCCCAACTTCTAAGTAGGTGCAGTCAATGTATATATCCCCACCCGTTATTACAAATGACAAGGGCTCTGGTTAATTCACTCCTCAGTTACTTTAGAGATGTACTCTTATTATAGATGGGCTGCAAATATTGCACATTGCCAGACCCTTGTCATTTTTCAGATGCTGTACGCAGGCTGCATTTCACAAGTTTGTTTTTACACTGGCACTCTTCTTTCTTTGTATACCTTTATATCTTCTTTGGTATAGATTTCCCTACACCACAGGCCTGCCCTGGGCCCATTTCCAGCCTTCGGCCTGGCTTTTGGACTTTTACCACTACGGTTTGCCTTCTCTGCGCAAGCTCAGTGTTTTCCAGTCAGTGATCAGTTGCTTGTAGAAGCTAAGAAAAAGGAATTGATTGTTTATTAAGCACTTTTGAGCCCACAGGGAAAAAAAGGACCCATGTGGGTATTGCGCTGCACTCCTTTGATAGGGGACCACCGTAACGTGGACCCGCTGCTGACCCCAGCACTGCATCTCCCATTACAGAGCTAAAAGTAACAACGGGGAAAAGAAAAAACACCTCCGTGCTTGCAATACCAAATGATCTCTGGCGTTGTCGGCTGCTACCAGAGGAAGTAAGTGAGCAGTGACCGTGCTGTACGAGGGCAAATGTTGCGAGTCCTGGGTTCCCAGTCTCCGGCTTTGGCCCAACTCGCCATGATGGTTAACAAAAGTAAAGATTGCCAGTCATTGATGCTTTGGCACCCGAAGGTAGGAAGCCGCTTGCTTTGCCTAGGCCTCACTGAGAGTCCCACAGGCACCAAGCATTACCGCCAACTGCAACTTGGCCAAGACCATCCTGGTAAAGGTTCTCAAGTGCCTTTTAAAGAAAAGAAGTCTCCTTGTCCTTGCACTGCTTTCCCGCCTGGTTCCTGTGGGGAGGAAAGTGTGGGAGAACCGACTGCTGCCTGTTTTTCCCACCCACACAGAGCAAAGCAAACTCGTCCATCTAACCCTATTCACACTCTGGTACCGATAAAAAAATGTTTCCTGACAGACTTGTTGGAGCAGTGGACACAGATCGAGTGAGAAAGACCTACTATGGCTGCTGCCGGGGGCCTGCAGGCATCTGAGACATCTCCAGAGCAGTCCTTGTTGCTGGGAGTAAAAAATCTAATTTGCAGTGGCCAACAACAATGTTCTCAGCAGGTCGATTGAAAAGATGCCATGTCTTGGACTCGTCTGCTGGCACAAAAGTTCATATGTCCAAAAAGTCTAAAATAACACTAGACAAAGGTTCTGTAGGCATTTCTTTCTGCCTGATATGTAAGCCAGGAAGAAAGGAAAACCAGGATGCCTTGGCCAGTGCCCTGGCCTATGAGATTCCTACTGAAGGCAATGTGGGTTGAAGTCCATTCTGTGACCCCCATCCCCCAGCATGATCAAGTGTAGGCCTGTAACCACAGCACACTCTGCCTGTTTCTGGTGCTACAGCCCCTGCAGGAAAAGATCCACCAAGGAAAGGGGCCTTCATTGACTATCCTTGCATCTGGCAGAGACTGCATCAGCAAGCAGAAAATAAAACATCACCCAGGAAGCAGTCCAAACCTAATTGGCCTTGGTGAGCTATCTGAAACAGCCAGTGCCAATATGCTAAGAAGAAAGACCTAGTGCATCACCAGTAATCTGTCCCAGCCCTATCGGCCTTCACCTTCAACAACCTGTGGAAGCACCCAGTGGGCCTCTGTCAGTCTAGTACCCAGGAAGCAGGTATTGCAGAGGACTGTAATCCTGTTTTCACTTCACTTTTCATTTTGGTGAGTCCATTGGTGGCTGGTGATTTTTTTTTTTGATTTTTTTTTTTATTGGAGGGGTGTCAATATTTCCCACAAATATACCAGAGCTACCGAGTAGCAAGGAATCTCAAACTAACAAAGGGCAGTTCCGGGGGTGGGGGTTACCCACCCCCACAGCCCCAAACCCACATGGGAGAATCCTTTGAATAATGTTGCATGTTACAGAATACTTTATGTGAAAAATTGGGGCGGAAAGCCAGACAGTTTGCATTTGGTTTTGCAGGGTAACTCCAATCCAGAAATACAATATATGCAAGTCACCAGCAATGGACAGGTGCATTTCCCAATGCATTTTCATGATGTGTTTGCCCACAATATGACTGTATAAAAACATGTTCACGCTGGGGTGCCCATTCATTACCATGCTGGCTGCACCAATCTCTGCCAGTAGTCCCATATAAGAACATTAACATTTTTTCTCTGAGCATCTTGCCAGTAACACTATAAGAAGACATGTCCATCATGGCTGTGCAATATGCGGCAGGATCCCCACGTAAGAACATACTACTGTTGGCTTTGCCTTTCAAAATGCCATACTACAATAAGAAAACGGGCCCAAACTGGCTGCATAATGTAGGCCACTCTAGACCATAGCAAAACAAAAGAGTTGATGGCTGGAAGGTTTAGAATAAATCTTGACCTCTGGCATTGCTCTGGGCAACCCTCCAGACCATCGTTCTTCACCTGCCAAGCCATTACAAAAGGGGAAAAACCATATGCAAATCAGGTTTGGTCCCACCCCCAAAGGGGTAGTCCAGCCCGAACTGCTAGGTCACATCCCTTTTGCACGAGACCACAAGCATCCCCAGACATGTTTCAGCCTTGTTGGGCGTCATCAGTGAGGAGTAGCTTGGGTCTCTAGGCCCAGCAGGCAAGGGACCCACGTCTGGGCATACCCTTCCCACTCGGGGTGACAATAGCAAAACAAAAGAGTTGATGGCTGGAAGGTTTAGAATAAATCTTGACCTCTGGCATTAAGTCTAAACCTTCCAGCCATCACCTCTTTGTTTTTGGGATACCCCATAATCAAAACATCAGGTGGGGAGACAAATGGTGAATGGACAAATATTCAGGTGGAAACGTGCACAGATGGCTTGAGGCACAAGTGCAACTAACGAGTAATTAAACAGCGAGGTGGAGGGGAGGCCCACACACTGGGAGGGTGGGTGGAGGGCATCGACAGATGCCAAAAGAAAAATAAACCCCTGCCAGAAGAAAACAATCCCAAACGACACAGGAAGGACAATTAGAGCGGTGCTGGAAACAAAAGGGGTGAGAGCATAACAAGGGCTAAAAAGAAAGTCAGTGAAGGAGAAAAAGGTGAGGCTCTGGGAAAAGGTACAGTGGCCGTCGGTAAGGAAGATCTGAATGAATGTCTGAGCCATATGGAAGAAAGAATTACAAGCCAATTTCAGGAACCGTTTACTTCACTGCAAGAGGAACTGAACTTCCCTGATGGAAGTAAAAGCGGAAGTGAAGGAACTGGGTGAAAGGGTTGATGTGACAGAACAAGGTCTGGCGGAAAGGTCGGATGAGGTATGGCAGAACAGCAAATTGTTAGACCAATTAGCCAGAGTTTCACAAAATTTGTAATTGCGGGCGGAGGACTTGGAAAACCACTCAAGGAGGTGTAACATCAGGGTGAAGGTCTAAGCGAGACAATAATGGACTTGGATTTGAGAAGCACGATTCAACAATGCTTCGGGAATTTATTACCAGATGTGCAGCTGGAAGACATAGGAATCGACCTGGTCCACAAATTGGGGCCTAGGAGAAGGGTCCCCCTAACCTCCTATGTAGTGAAAGAAAATATTTGCGGGCGGCAAGAGCGGAAGGGGATATCTCTGTGAATGTGGCACAGATCCAGTTATTTCAATACCTGGTGCTAGTAACATTACAAAAGCGAAGAGACATGGCACAGGAACACCCTTACAAGTGGACATTTCCGTACGGACTTCTGATCGACTGGGAAGGGACACAACATCAGATTACACATGCACGGAGGGCCTGGCATTGCTGAATCTGGAGGAAGAAGAACATGGAGAGAAACAAATGAGATCCTCCGTTCAAGGGGGGGTCCGACAATGGGATTGGGCCACTGTGCAAGGGAAGCAGAGTGGCAGGGGAACAAAACTGAAAGGCCCACAGGGGCGAGGACAAGGAGGGGAGACGGAAGGGGGAATGGATGGTTTGTCGTAAAAGTATCAATGAGAAGCTCAGCCTTAAGACAGGTGGGTAGAAGAGGAGAGAATTGTCACAGGAAGCCTTGCCTGGGCCGGAAGGCTGGGAGCAGGTTTTGGAATCTGTGGGAGGTAGTATACTTCCCTGAGGGGGTTACCTCAGGTAATTTTCTAGGCCACAATCCTGGGAATGGATCCTGGGGATATCCTAGGATCTATGGCCTGGTCCTGAGATGGCTAGGGGGAAGTGGGGGGTTTGGGGGAGGAGGGACAGGCAGAGTGTATGGAGAAAAGGACACGAGGGGCGGTGTTGGAATGCAATAAGCATAGTACAGAGCAATGTAAATATAAGGGGCATTCAAATTGGTGTCTTATAATGTAAGGGGATTGAATACTCCTGTAAAGCGAAAAAAGGTTGAAGCTTTGATGAAAAAGTAGATATTGTTAAGTTACAAGAGACACACATTAAGAAGGTAGACAAATCTGTGCTAAATTGGCGGTCTTATTCAAGAATATTCCAAGCCAATGCGAGGGGGGGCAGACTCTGGGGGTGTTGATAGTCCGCAAAGAGTCACTCAAGGCTACGATAGTGCGTATTCTTGCATATGTTGAGGGTAGATACATATTTTTGGTGATACAAATGGAGTATAGACAGGTCACTCGGGCAACAAAATATGCACCTAATTCGGGGCAGGTGAAGTTCCTACAAGAGGTGGTAGCGAAGCTGGAGGGATTCGCAGAAGGCGAAATTTTATTCACAGGCGATTTTAATTTAGCATGGGATCCCTTTAGAGATAGAAGTGGTGGAACGAAGAAGGATCAATAGTGCCTCACGAGCGCTGAAGGAATACTTTGACAATCTAGCACTAGGCGCTGTTTGGAGGACCAAGGGGGTGTGACGAAAAGGGGTACACTTGCTTTTCACACACATACCAATCCATGTCTAGAATTGACTACATGTGGTTAATAGCGGGGCAAATGGGTGAAGTAAAAGAAATGGACCTTGGGTCCATATCGTTGTCCGATCACAACCCTTTGATAATGACGGTTACAGATGTGGGGCAGCAAAGGGGGTTATGTGCCTGGATGTTCCCATCTGAGCTACGTGATTAATGATAACCAAACTGTTTTGCCAGGAGGGACATGGAAAGCTTTTAATCCAGTGATTCAGGGAGAATTTATAGCACTACAATCTCAACAGGAGAAACAAAGGGCAAAAATGCAAGGCGATCTAGAGGCCCAACTGCGAGAAACCCAGCTGGCTATAGTGAAAGGTAGAACGAGGGCCCTACATAAGAAGCTAAAGGAGCTCCATAGCGAATTGAATATACTTTGTACCCCCAGAGCAGTGGGATCACTCTTCATAGCTAAACAGAGGTATTACGTGCGGGCCAACAAAGCGGATAAACTATTGGCACGACAGTTGAAGGGATTTGTGAGATAGCTAGGCCTATACAACAGATTACAATGCTCGATGGATCGAACTCAATGGAATCTGAGTCCATAATACAGACGTCTGCGCAATTCTATGAATCACTATTTAAATCAGAGCGTCCCGACCCTCGAGAGATTAAGCAGTATTTTTCAGAAGTGTCAGTATCAAAAATAACGGCCCGGGAAAGGGAAGAGTTAGATGAAGACATTAGGGAGGGGGAAGCAGCTATTCAAGCACTGCCATTAAATAAAGTGCCCGGACCAGATGGTTTATGGCAATCTTCTGTAGTAAATATGCTAGGCAACTGATTCAATGCCATGGTAAGTGGGTGGGGGGGGGGGAACACAGACTGACGGAGGCAAAAGTAGTGGTCTTTGGGACACCTGGCAAAGTCCGAACAAAATGTGGGTCATATAAACGTATTGCATTAATGAACATAGATGCAAAACTATATAGCAGCATTCTGGCAGCAAGGTTGGCCAATCTCCTTCCAGGCTTAATAAACACTGTCCAATCAGGGTTCCTTATGGGAAGACAGACCTCATATAACATTAAGAGAGTGATTGTTTAATAGAGAGAGTTAATATTAAACATATCCCAGCAGTCATAGTGCCATAAGATACTGAAAAGGTGTTTAATTGGGTGGAGTGGCCTTTTTTTATTTGCAGCATTGGAACAAATGGGAATGGGAACTAAATGTATTCAAATGGTCCGTGCAAATTATCAGGCTGCTAAAATAAGATTATTGGTTAATAAACAAGTGTCCCGCAGCAGAGCTATAGGTCAAGGAATAAGACAGGGATGCCCTCTTTCGCCACTTCTATATGCCATATACCTGGAGCCCTTTCTACATCCATTCAGAGCAAGGCAAGCACTAAAGGGTATCCTCCTATGGAGGAGAGGAACACAAGATGGCGGCCTTCGCGGATGATATGTTAATGACACAACCTGAACTGTCAATACCGGCATTAGTGAAGGAACTGGCAGAAATAGAATGTGTGGCGGATCTCAAGGTAAATATGGTGAAGTCAGTTATTGGACCTGGGCCTCTCTACAGCTCAGGGGGCACTTTTGTCCTCCTCTCCATTCGTAAATGCAGAAACCTGCATTAGATACCTAGGGGTCAATCTAACTAAGGAGGTCTCGCAACTGTTCGTTAATAACTACCCACAACTTCTTCAAACAGTAAAGAAAGATTTAGGGAAATGGACCCCTCTTCGAATCTCATGGCTAGGCAGGATAGCGACAATTAAAATGGTGACTCTACCAAGACTACTTTTTTTTTGAAGCTCTCCCGACACCAATTCTGTGGTCATTTTTCATGGGGTTGAATAGAATGCTTTTGAGATTTGTATGCTGAAATAAGACTCTTGGAGTAGCTTTGCATATTCTAACGGTACATGGGATGGTGGGGGAGGAGGCCTTCCGAACTTTGGAAGTATTATGAGACAGCATAGCTGCGGGTACTCCGTGAATGGTTTAAAGGAAATACTTCGAAACCCTGGGTAAGGATAGATAGGGTGGTGGCGGTTTGTCCTTTGGAAGGAGTTCTTTGGATATATAGACAAAATAGGACCCAGAATATGAGGAGGAGTGAGATACTGGCAGTGGTATGCGATATTTGGGATCGATTAATGGGAAAAGGGACATTATCTACACACCCATCCCCGTTTACCCCATTATATGGGAATCCACACTTTAGTCCAGGGATGGCACAGAGAGCATTTAGGCAATGGTGGGAAGCTTGGTGCACAAAGTTGAGAGACATGATGAGAGGAACGGAAATTTGTACTTTGATGGAATGCAAACAGTCCTTGGGTTTATCAGAATGGGATAGATTGGAGTACTACCAATTACGACATTGGCTAGCAAGCTCAAGGGGCATAGGGGCGGCGGGGAAAATGTTTACAGTATTTGAAAAATGTATTACTACACATAAGGGAAATAAACAAATGGTGTCTATGATGTATTCCATATTAACGGTAGAGGAAAAGGGACAGGTTTGGGGATGAATGCAAAAATGGAAAAAGACACTGGGGATGGATCTCCCTAGGGAACATTGGAAACCTTTATGGGAAAATATTCCCAAATTGACCAGGTCAATTCAGGTTTGGGAAGCATGATATAAAACAACGGTCCAATGGTACTACACACCCGAGCGATTGCATACAATGTATCCTTCAACTGAGGTAAAATGTTGGCGGAGCTGCGGTTTAAAAGGGGATTGGAGGCATGTTTGGTGGGAGTGCCCGAAGCTGAAGGAATTTTGGGAAAAGTTATAGGCCTAATAAAGGCAATGGTAAATCCCGATATAACTTTGACACCTAGAGAATGGTTGTGTGGCCTATTCGAGATTTGCACGATCAATAAATCGCATAGCAAAGCTTTCATGCTAATGGCAAGCAATTGGGAACAGAAACAGCCACCAACTATGAGGGATTGGCTGTTTAAACTGTGGGGGTTCATGGCAATGGAATGGAGGACCTATAACTTGCAAGGTGACAATGAGAAATGTAAATACGATTGGGCAATGATTATGGACTTTCTTAAAGGCGACTTTGTAAGACAATGGTGCCCTCATAACCTGAGAATACTAAATATAATGTAAATGAGAATAATCATGTTCACATCTGGAATGGAAGATTTGATGTTACACTCTGCCTGGGGTTGGAGGGGAGGTTGGGGGAGTTAATGTTGTAATATTTAAAATGATGATAAAATATATTTTTTTTAAAAGATAGGACTGACATTTAATTAAATGGAGATCTTCCCATCTCCATGAGGGTGTGAAGACGGAAATAAATGTTGCCTGCCATCAGAGATGGAGGAGGAATGGGGGGGAGGGTTGGCGTGGAGATTTGGAGTCATGATATGATATGATCGATCTGCTCAGTTAAAGGGATAATCTTTTCGCTATCAAAGCTTTTTTTCAATGGATAGGGCAACAATGGGAATTCCAGTACAGTGATTTGTTGCATGTGCTTTTGATTTATGTAGATTAATTCTACAATGCAGTTTTTTTCAAAATGGAAATTGTGTTTTTTAGGTGGGCTCAAAAGCATGTTGATGTTTATTGGTATTGCATAGTTCTGTTTGTATGGTGTGTGTTCTCTGCCTTTTTAAATAAAACATTTTCCAACTTGGAACTTTTCTCAATTTCCAAAATCAACAGTTTAGGTCTAAAACCTGCTGATAGTTTCCAAAATCTGCACTCAGCAGATTGTGACTGTTAGAATCTGCAATGAGCAGATTGTGACAGTCTCTGGTTATCGCCAACATCTCCCCTTTCCAGTGTGATTATTATTTTTTATTATTTATTTAGTGTGCAGTAATCACATAAAAATTTTACACATTTTCCTTCTTACATTGACATTACGAAATGCCATTTGATATACATAAAAACACAATAAAAAAGGTCATAAAAAGGACTATGTTCAAACTTACAATTCCTTACAGTGTCTCTTACAGAAGGATTTTTATGAGATTCAGTTCATTCAAAAGTTTTCAAAGTAAATCTCCTCTCCAGCTGATAGCCTGTGCCAAAGGTCCTGAGTGGCAATTCAGTCTATATTATGTACAAAATGCGAACATTATTTTTCTCTTAGTACCTGCGTGGATGTGCAGGATATCAATAGATTTTTCATATCCTGAGGGTACCCTTTACCACAAAGGGTACACTCGCCAGCAGAGCGTTCTAGATTTAGCCAAATTCTTTGCGTTTTGTTTGTTTTGATCATTTAAAAGAAAGCACAGTAATTCAGCGCGCCAAACGGATTGGCAAATCTTCTTATGTAAGGGAGAACAGAACGTACATAATAGATTTCTCACATACGCTGACATTTTTGGTGTTCTTCAAATCGCTAAATGATGCTCTGGTTTTTATCCAATCGGCCCGCATTAGTGCACGTTTTACTTTGTCAGGATTTTCCCCTAAAATATTACTGGTAGATTCACAGTTCTGTAAGATCTTTTCAGTATCATTTTGTATATTAGACAAGTAGGTGCTCTTTGTGTGAGAATATGATAATTAATATCCTCATATAGCGAGTGCTCATTGGGGACTAAAATTGATTTCCAGAGGGCAAGGACTTTCCAATTGAAATATGACTGGAGAGATTGCAAACCCAACTCCTATCTCATCCTTAATATAGGTAAGGACAAAGGAAGAGGTGATGTCCTATTCCATAGTCTGCCCTCGAGACGGTCCAAGTTGAGATTACGAGCACTAGGATTGCATTCCATTCTGTATAGAATAGCTGGAATCACTTTGCATTTGTACAGTTTTATTAAAGGCATAAGTGAGTATCTACACAATTAATTTGAGTTTTTTCAATTGGCACATATATTGATGTATTTTACTTTCAAGTTCCACTGTGTGGTCCTTTAATGACTGAGTTGATCTAAGGTGAAAGCCTAAATATTTTATACTTTTTTTACTACTGCTATTATCTGTTGGTCCATGCTCCAGTGTAATGTAGGTTTCCTTGTAGTCTGTTGGCCATAATAATATTGGTCATCAATCCTGCTAAATCTAAGTCATTTTCTTTGGCATATACCTCCATTGCCGTGATTAGATGTTGGAGCCCTACCGGAGTATTATTGATGAGGGCTATATAATCAGCATAGGCAAGAAAATGGACTTTACATTTGCCTATGGAAGGAGAGACAAAGTTATAATTTGGCAAAAATGTGGCAAAGTCAGCAAGATGCAAATTAAAGAGAAAAGCTGCAAAGATACATCCTTGCTTACTCCTTTTGCTACGAGTATGGTGGAAGATAAATCCCCCATTAAATTCAGTCTAACCTGGATTGATGTTTGATCATGTAAGGCTGTGATGATTTGCAACAGATATTCCGGGATGTTGCATTGTTTTAATTTGGCCATCATTTTGTCCTGTTGACTAAATCGAATGCTTTCGATAAGTCAATGAGGGCAATGTAAGTCGGCAACAAATTCTTTCTTAGGCTTTGTGCTTTTAGTGTGTTTAAGATCAACTGATTCAGAATGGTAGATGGCCCTTTCCGAAAACCTATTTGTAGTTTTGATAATATAAAATGACTATCTGCCCATTTTTCTAGCTCTTGTAACTTTAGACCGGAAAAGGTCTTACTATCGCAGTACATCAAAGCTATTGGGCAATAATTTGCTGGGTCTGATCTTTCGCCTTTTTATAGATGGAAATTACTATCGCTAGTTTCCAAGGAGTAGGTCATTTTTGCGTCTCAATGATAGTA
This sequence comes from Ambystoma mexicanum, assembly GCF_040938575.1. Classification (NCBI taxonomy): domain Eukaryota; kingdom Metazoa; phylum Chordata; class Amphibia; order Caudata; family Ambystomatidae; genus Ambystoma; species Ambystoma mexicanum. The sequence goes on from NC_090927.1 coordinate 797,119,824, forward strand.
TGACATTCCTTCGATTGGAGAATCTGTTTACTTAAAAAGCCAACATGCCCAATTCTGCAATAAATCTTAAATTCGGCCTATTCCAGTAAAATTGTATCTGCCTTGTACCGTATGGCACAGAAGGAAGCTTACACTCGTGACTTGTCCTGTAGATCTAAGTAGGCGGGCAATGGAGACAGGTGGAGGCAATGGAGTTCAATGATGAACTGTGGACCTATGTGTCTATACACTCAAGTGGCTCTAAATACAGGTTTGAGCTAATACAATTTAAGGTCTTGCACCAGTTTTATCTAATCCCCCTTGTGCAAGATGAAGTTTGATAAATCAATGGATGGGAGATTCTCTTGATTTTAGAGGGGAGTGTGCAGGCTTTTTACATATTCTTTGGCCGTGCCCTAAACTCTGTGGATTCTGGGATCAGGTGGTGGATATCACGGGTCAACTAGTGGGGTGAGATGTGCTGCGTGAACTGCTATGCTGTATGTTTGGGTGGTTGCCAGGGCTGGCTTCTTGCAATACGAAACTATTGTCAATATGCATGTTATTGGCAAGGAGGTGTATTTGGTTGCTCTGGCCGAGTCACGCCCCGCCCATCATTAACAGATGGTTGATCGATTTAACGTGGTGCTGTGACACAGAACTGGGCTACTGTTCTCTAATGACAGCCACATCCAGGAATATTTGGGAACCTTTTCAGTTTTTCCTCCACAACAGAGTGATGGCGCAAGAGGGTAGAGTGACATAAGCATGCATGGTGGTCCCTGTGGCGTGACTTTCTTATGTAACAGATTGGAAGATACTGGTAGTGGAACTATGGAACTCTTGTTCATTGTATGCAGTGGCAATGCCTCTTGTCGTTTTTTATAGCGAGCATGTAAGTTGCAATACGTAGAAATGTCTATGTAATGTCCCAATGGGCGCTGAATGGCAATTAGTGCTGTATGTTATTTTTGTGCATGATGTAAACTGGAATAAATAAAGTTAAAAAAAAGTAAAACAAGAAAAGCCAACATGCATTGCTAAGCCTCCTTCTAACTTGCCCAACGGTTCTGCAGTGCACTTTCGGGTTGAAAGTTATTTGCTCATTCTGTCATTTGAAAATGTTAATGTTCTTGTATAAAAAATACTTAATCAAAATACGCAATCTTGGAATTATGTTTATTGCTTGTACTATTGTGGAGTTACTGCTGTTTTCATATATTTTTTTTTTTAGATGTAATTGTAGCTACAATGGTAGGTTGTTAGTACGCCCGATTTGATGTGACGCCTTTTTGTTTAACTTTTGTCAAGCACTGTATTAATTTTGTGCTAAGTTTGGGCCAAATGAACTTCTGAAAATAAAATCACTTTTCAATATGCTTTTCTTGGGGTGATGGAAGAGGTTCAGAGAAGCTCTTAGTGGGTTTCTGGAAGTCGCTGGTTGTTTCAGGTTTTCAAGTCTGCAGGATTTAGATACATAAACTCCAGCAACGTATTTTGCCACATTTTGGCTGTTTTAGGTTCACACCTCCCAATCCTTTTACATCTTGGTTTATCTGGTCATGCAGGCTCTGTGGGCCACTGGATTTCCCCACCTACTGGGATTCTGCTACAGCAAAGCAATTGTAGTGTCCTGCCAGCAGGGGCCAGACAGGAGTGACAAATTGGGCTATAATCTTCAAATCTGGCCCCATTACGTAGAGAACAGAGAGTGCCAAATGGACATGTCATAAACATCTTTCACTGTACTGCCTACCTGCATAGGCGTCCCCATGGGCCAACAATTGCTTCCTCTAATTGCTGCTTTGCCCTCCACTAATTGGTGGCCTGCCAAATAAGTCGTTTTACAGATACTACTTGGACCAATAGTCAATGGCGCGCGTCGACAGCCTCCTTTGTTTGCCTAGCCTGGCTTTTACAGTATGAAGCAGACACCACGGGAATAGATGGGCCATGAATATCATTCGGTGGGTTGCCATTTATGTTAAAAGTAGGCTTTGCACATGCTGGGGTCACTCTTGTTTGCTAAATGCTCTGTTTACAATTAATGTGCTGCCAACGATCTCTGCCTTAATGGCAGTAAGACAGAGATTCTCCTCCTTTGCACACCTGCACCCTCCTTTCCTGTCACTCTCTGGCCAGCCTCCCTTGGCCCTCTTCCTGCTCCAACCTGTGAGGCTAAGAACCTTGGGGTCATCTTCGACTCCACACTCTCCTTTTCTCCTCAAATCTCTAAGAAGTCAAACTACCAACTGCACCTCCTCATAGAGGTATTCTTCCTTTCCTCTCCTTCCCCAGAAGCTCACTGTCACCAGAGCTCTGGTTATCTCTAGGCTGGACTACTGCAACAATCTCTTTTTAAATCTACCTGCTTCTACTTGCCGCCCTTTGCAACTCATCCAGAACAAGACTGCAAGACTTGTCCTTGGCCTCAAGCCCAGGAATCTTATTGCTGCAGCATTGAAATCTCTGCATTGGCTCCGAGTGGCTGCGAGGATTAAGTTCAAGACCCTCTGCATTGTCCACAAGGCCTTCTGGGGCATGGGACCTCAATACCTCCAACTCTCTCTTCATAAATACCTTCCTGTTCGAGCTTTTCACTCCTAGACCTCCCTCAGGGTCAGTCGCTTCTCAAAGCAACGAGTAGGTGGTAGATCTTTCTTCGGCTGGGGCCTCCCTCTGGAACAGCCTCTCTACCTCTCCGAAGCTTGAGGAGAACCATCTCTTGTTTTGAGAAGCACCTCAAGGCCTTCCTTTTTGCTTCTGCCTTCTCACTTCCTCTCCCCTGCTGATTTCCTGTCTGATACTGCACTGGTCACCTGGCTACCGTCTGATTTCACACCCAGGTCCCTGCCTGCCCAGTTGCACACCTGCACTGCCTCCCGGCAACCCTTGCACTTAGGTCTGTATCTGTAACCCTACAGTCCCCCTACCTGCACTGTGGACACCTGCTGACTGCTCTTACCCTTGCACCTGCCACCTGCTGGCCATACTTCTTATTGTTTTGATCCCATGTACAGCACTGCCACCTCCCCTTTCACCTGGCACTTTTGCCCTCCCCTGCACTTGCGTGATTTCAGTGTCACTTGGCCTAGTAAGATCATAGTCTCTATTCGCCCTCTGTTCCCCCTCCCTTGCCCCGCCACATCTTGAATCTCTTGTGTATAGACACGTTATAAATGCAGTATCATATCATAACATTAAAAAAAGACATTTCAAAGTGACACATGCTTCTTAAACATAAATACCCAATTTTATTTTTGGGCTGTCCACACAAATACCCTGCAGTTTTTGTGCCCCTTCCTTTAAGATTTATTGCCGGGTACACATCTAAAGCTGTTATCTGCTTGAGAAACTACTTGATCAAAAGCAAATTCTTCTATTATGCTGGGAGCAGTTCTTGGGAAACTGCGCTGTGGTTTCTGTGAGGGTGTTAGCAATGCGAGGCGGACAATTGTTTGATATTTATTCAAAATATGCCATTTTATTGGAATAAAAAATATCAAAATGCCTCATTTGCCATACTCTACTGTGGGTTTCCCTACCTAACAAAACTAAGGGGAAACATTCTAACACAGGAATGCTGGCCCTCACGCTAAACATCAAATGCAAGAGAAAATATATGGCAATTCAATGAACATAAACAATGACATTTAATAATATAACAACCGTTTAGCAACTTGGATGAACTTCCTTCACCAGGACTCAAGGTATATTCATCTTCAACGTTCATCAAAATAATATAAGGAATTCCACATAGGTTGCAAAGTCCGAGATCAGTTCCTGAAAAGTAAATATCAAGGTAAAGATTTGTCAACCACCGTTCCAACAACAAAAGCTCTTCTGCTGAAATAAAGACCTTCCACTTCCTCAGAATAGCATCAATGGAGTTCTCAGTCACAATGCCTTTTTACCACTTACATTACATACAATTTCTAGAATGTTAATGGAACAAAAATCTTGGTTACCAATTAAGCAATAAGCCCTGAGCGGGAGGTATTACCACTTCAGGTAATGCCCCGTGGCCCATAGGGGTATTACCAGAAGTGGTAATGCACCCCTCTGCAAGGGGCTTATTGCTATTAGTACCCCGGCCTGTAAGACCGGAGTACTAAAAGCATTTCAGCATTTCGGAACAGAGAACAAAATGGCGCTAGGTAAGGGAAAATGAAGACCGTTTTCCCTTTCCATGGCAGCCATTGAAAAAGTAAACAAAATCTGCAATGGAAACAGGAGAAGTCACTACACATAGCCCCTTCTCTCTTTCCATAGCGCCCATTAAAAAAAGTATGCAAAATAAATTGCTGCCATGGAAAGGAGAGAAGGGACAATGTGTAGTCCCTTCTCTCCGTTCCATGACGGCCTGTCGTAGATCGGAAACGGACACTCTGGGGACAGAAGTGTTCCCAGCGTATCGGCTCCCGAAATGGACTTTAAAGAAGGTAAGTGGGGGCCGGGGTGGGGAGGGAATTCTGTGGATGGTGGGAGTAGAGAGGGGGTGGGCGACCACACTTGCCTCATTCATCGGCTGGGGAAGATGGCGGCCTCCAGCCATGAGTCGACTTGTAGTGGGGGATTACTGCTAGTAATTCCCCCCCATTCCACGCCTTCTCATTGGCTGAGAGGCTGCCACAACCACCACCCCCCCCTTGCTGGGTACTAATGATTATTAGTCTATTCAGGTTAGAAATTACAGTGGTTATATTTGTCGGGGTGACTTCTCAGTTCTGCTGCTTCTACGTCAACAACTTCACTTCTAGCACAGTTTATTATGAGGACCTTCTCCTTGACCCCATAGCATTCGACTCCACTTGAACTAATGAAGTCTTGCATCCACTGACAACCCAAATATATCACCACAGTTTCAGTACTTTACATTTTAAAGACAGGTTTGGCTTCAGTTCTTTGCATTTTAAAGACCGGTTTGGACAAGATTCCCTTCAAGGCACTGCAACGCCTTAAAATAGGCAAGGCACTCTTACTCTATCTCTTCAAAAGGGGCAGCCTCCTTGTCTCTCATCTGTCTACAACCACAACTATATAAGCAAAAAGGTTTTCCTTCCCCAACTTTGCCTTCGCCTCTTTGCCAGTGTTAGCCACTCAATTACCCAGAAGCCTTGGTGCCCCTTTCTTGGCTTCAGGTAAGGCTGGCACACTTGTATCTTAAGGAAGTGTGATCTTCTATTGGGCTCACAGTATTTGTTAGAACAGTTTCTGACTTTGAGAAAGGCTGCTTGAGATCTCAATAGGGGAATACTCTTGGATCTGGCAATGTTTGCGCTCTCTCCAACTGCAGATCTAAAATGTAAACACTTGACTTCTTTTAGTAACAATGATTCTTTCAATAAAGTGGTAAAGTTCACTCTTCACTTTGAAAACGAAATTAGGCATACACAACCACCTTCATGTGCATAAGGGCTTATCGATGTCTTTCGGTAGCATTATCCTTTACGCAAGTAAAATAACCATTTCCATTCACACGCGAGTGCTACTTTCCATTGTTCCCTTGTTAAAAAATCCAACAAATAACTTCAGTTCCCCTCTGCTTCTCCGTGAGTGAAGAAAAGACTGGATACTGTTGATGGTAGTGCTCGCGCAATTAACCAGAATGCCAGGTTTGACTCATCGGCTTCTGTGATCCTTGTTCTACAGGTTGCTCAACATCCACGACTTTGGGTACAGTTTCTCTATTGCTTCTGGCTTCACAGGACCCACACCGTTCTTCTGTTCAGGTGTCCCTGGTCCAGCCACTCCATTAAGGAGCTCCTCTCGCTCCTGAGACCTGTGACTCGCCCACAGCTCCTGGCTTCGGTCTCCAACACGTTTTCCTTTCCAGCAAACACAGCAATCGGGCGCACATGGGGAAAGACAGCCTCTCTGCATGTCTTTCACTGCTCAGCCTCTGCACTTCAGAGTTTGGGGGAACAAGACCCTATTAAAACAAGCAGGTGAAATCTGATGCATCCACGTTCCGGCATCCCTCTGGTTCTCCTACTTCTGCTTGGTTTGCCAACTCTGTGTCTTCTTTCTGCTTCTACTGCAACAGCGCACACTCCAGTCACAGTCCCAGCTCCTTTCTCTCCTTGCTTTTGCCTGCACCTGAGGGGGCCTTTTATGCCTCCCAGGTTCCTTCAGGTGTGGGCTGTTCGGCTGAATTGCCTGACTGTTACTACAACATGCCTCTTCAGCTCTCTTCCTCGTCCCAGTACTCATGGGAGTATGGGACATGTAGTCGCCAACAACAAAGTCAATTCTTTCAATTTTTGTTGTTTGGCCAACAGCCATTACAAGGGGGGATTAGGGGAAAAGTTAAACAAGGGGGTTTCTCAGTCTTCCTGGCCTTTTTACCCCTCCTCCACCATGTGATCCTCCAATAGTAAACCACCCCCAGGGTCGGGATCAGGATGCATCTGCTTTTGCCTGGCCACATGAGAAGGGTCCCAGGACAGATTTCTGGGAGTAATCATTACTGAAGGAATCGATACTGATTCATCATAGTTCATGGAACCATCTTTTGATTTTAACTATTGTGAAGGCATCATGAAGCAAGACGCAGACAACAGCCACTGAAATAAAATAAAAATACTTTATTAGCCTAAATGTCACTATGGGAAAATGCTTAACTTTGCCTAGCAAAATGAAACTAAGGAAAGTCTGACTCAGAGTTAAACCTAAGAACCTGTGTCCAAAACCTATGTTTGCCATCACAACTAATCTATACAATGTGTAGGAATGTTAGCAGCCAAAGGAAACAGTGTCCAACATAAAGTTCAGAGCATCTTCCAGACCACAGCTTCTTTTCAGCTCCCTTCCCCAAATATAAAACAGTTCCAACAAAAAGTCTCAAAGTTATCTTTGAGTTCAAGATAATCGTTTTAGCCAATACTCCACTACCACAATTCAAAACACCAAAGCGCCTTGAGACTCCTTACTCAAGGCAGTACATGTTTCAAATCTCAGGGTTCCCTTCCCCAAGATTTAGTTTAAATACCACAAAATATAATTTGCCACACCTGCACCCTCTTTTTATAGTTGATTTTCATGTAAATATCTTGAATGTGCTAGATTAAACTTCAGGGTTCCCGTTAACTCTGCTTTCAAAGTTTATTTCTGTCATGGGTAGTTTTCATGTAATTGGCTAGTCAATATTATTCTGAGCACATGGGATGGTGCAGATACAGTAATCTTCTCTAGTCTGTGCACAGGAATGATATTGAGCAATGAGGAAAATCCAGGAGTGAGAAAAAAAAAAACAGGTAAGGCGTGATGAGCAACAGAGCGTCTCTGATCGAAGTAGCTCGGAGGCAGAGCAACACAGGAATCCAATGAAGAAAAGTAGTCGTCAACGTGCGGGCAGCAATGAAGCAGAAGCAGAAAGCGGAGCGGTTCTGGGGATGTAGCAGTAGTCGACGTTGGTCGGACAGCAAGAAGCCAAAGCATTAAACGGAACAGTCCATGAGCAAGCCGAGTCAAAAAACACTGATGAGGCAGAGACGAAGTCCGGTTGGCAGAATCTGGTCAGCAATGTAGAATTCAAAAATAGCAAGGACAGCATGGAGTCGAGAGCAACTCTAATCCGAAGCACTGGGTTGCCATGGAAGGCGGTTCTTATTCTTTGATGCACGCAACGTCTTCTGTGTCATGTGACTGCGAGGACCGGTCTTCCCATTGGCCTCTGTATGCACGACTGCATGACGTCGTGCATACAGGTGCTTTCATAATCTCCAAGGCAGGAGGGGCGGCACTCTCCATGTGTGTGTGGAACGCTTTTCAGAGGAACGGGCTGAGAAGCCATGGGCTGGGAATGTTTCACAGTGTGTGGATAGTATGTTTGTGCATCCCTGGGAATATGTTTACATGGATCCCTGACACTTCCCCTGCTGCTTCTCCTGCTACTTACGCACAATTTGCACTCCCAGTGGCTCTCCCGGTGGCTCTTTGCTGCTAGGCTGGTCTCCTTTTATACACCTGCAGCCCCTTGACAGGCTGCAGGTGTGGAAGTCCAATTAGACCTTCCTGACCACAATCAACGGGAGATGCCTGACACTCCCAGCTCATCGCAGGCTTCTTCCTTGTCTCAGTACCAGAGTTGTAAAAGAGCATAGTCTTCATTTGCCTCTTGTTCGTCCCAGTACTGTCAATTGTCATGTGTGGGGAAACGAGGAGAACTGGCTTATATCGGCCCAGGAAGGTTGGGTTGTTGTCAATAGAAAAAGGGGATGCCATGTCTCACCCAAGGGTCCCTTATTCTTAGTCACCCTCCTTCTGGGTCTTTGAGGCTTGTCCTTTCTCCTGATTTCATTTTGACCGAAGGGAATGGGGTAACAATATCCCACATAGGCTTCTCGGATTAGTGTCTCATCACAACATGGAAAGGGGGAACACAGCATCTCAGCTGAGAACGTTTCATTCCGATTCCCCAAGATTCATCCACAAAGGTGATCCTCCCTTGCTTCACCACCCCCAGGGTCAGGATCCAAAAGCAATGGCCTTTCCCTGGCCACCTGCGCAGAGAATCCAAGGGAAGTAGATGTGAGGACGCCCTCAGGTTTCGCACACAATGGGGGCAGAAATGTTCCCCACCCTCTCCATGTGCATGATTAAGCAGCATTTTACAGCACCTATCTTTTTATGAGGAACTGTAAAAAATCCATAAGACTTGCAGCCAGCTTTAAATCTATCACAACTCAGCAACAGTTTCTTAACCTGCTGAGGGGAAGGAGTTGGAGCCCTGACTCAAAGTAGAAGGCTGTGCGTTCCGCGCTACTGGGAAGGCTGCCAATGCGACCAGCGAGTTTCTAATGAGTGAGAAATCCGTTGTGCGAGCGTTTGAACTTTAAGGAAGACTTTGTATCCAAGTGGTCGCCTGTTTGAGGAAACAATTTTTCAAAGGTCTCCAGAGCAAACCCTTGTCACTTATTGAAATTTCAGTAATACTTAGTTATCGTGGTGGTCGCCTGTTGAAGAAAAGCCCATTTTTGAAAATCTCTGAGTGCTAGGTATTTCGTTTGAAGCAAACTAAAAGAATATTAAGCAGCGGGTTGAATTAAGTGTGTTATATATATATAACCCACGCCTATTGAATACCGAACTGAATGAAAACTTTACAAATAAGCAGAACTGCTACATATTGAGTTTAATAGGGAACAGAACTTCAACTTTAAGTAAAACCTCAATATGGTGAATTTCAAAATGGAACTTTAACAATGAACTTTAAATCCAAGCAAAACCATTGTATGTTGAACTCTAAAGTGAATAGAACTTAAACATGGAATCAGAGGGAAGCATATTGAATGCCAAATTATGTGAAAACTACCCATGACAGAAATATACTGTAGAATTAACGGGTACCCTGAGGTTTACTCCAACACATTAAAGATATTTACATGAAAACAAACCATAAAAAGAGGGCACAAGTGTGGCAAAGGATATTTAGTGGCATTTAATCTAAATCGTGGGGAAGGCAACCCTGAGATTTGAAACATTTACTGCCTTCAGGACGGAGCGTCAAGGTGATTTTGTGTTTTGAACTGTGGTGTTTGGAACTTGGGGAAGAAAACCCTGAGTATTGGCTAAAACTGTATTCTCCTGAACTTAAAAGGTAACTTTGAGACTTTTTGTTGGAACTGTTTTATACTTGGGGAAGGGAGCTCAAAAGAAGCTGTGAGCTGGACGAAGCTCGGAGCTTTATGTTAGACACTGTTTCTTTTGGCTGCTGACATCCCTAGACATTGTATAGATTAGTTGTGAGGGCAAGCATAGGTTTTGGACACAGACAGATTCTTAAGTTGAACTCTTTGACTCAAACTTTCCTTAGTTTCATTTCTGTAGGTAAATCCCACCTCAGCATAGGGCAAGTTAGGCCTTTTTCTATCCTGACATTTAAGTTAATAAAATAGCTTGTTTTGAATCTGGAGTCTGTTGTGTGTGTCCTCCTTAATGATGCCTTCACAGCACATCATACATAACAGCAAGCTGCATGCCTACTTCAAACAACTACGTGCAGATGACTATTACACATATAACACATCCGGAAGTTTAAAGATATCTCAAATTAGAGCATGTCCGATGTGAGATGGTAAAGCATTTCTCATCACATTGCATTTTGGTACTTCTAAACCAGTTTTAATAGTCCGAAACAGAAATACAGAATCAAGTGTCCCGAAAGAGTATCTGAGCCCTTACTGGACACAACTCATGAACCTTTTCCAGTATATGTTTATACATTGTGTAAAGAAGCAACAGTGGTTTAGTGCCCATATCCATTTGTCTGTATTGTTGGTATGATTCCAGGACTAAAAAAAGGGCAGGAAAAGGTGTCTGTGACATGTAGCTATGTGGTCACTCTAGTCAACACCTTCTCCTCACTGACGCACAACTAAAAATATGCAGTAACAATCAATGTGCATAAAAAGCAAGATGAAACCTTGAGAAGTGCTCTTGTGGTAGAAGAGCCCAGCTAACAAACGAACATATGAATTGCTGCATAGACCGTATTGTTTCAAGTATTCCTGCCCGAACCGCCAGCAGGAAAACTGAGGTTTAGTGCAGAGCACATTGACAATGGAAGTGAAAGGGCCTCTGATGCAGAATAGAGCCAGAAATTGCAAACTACGCCTAAACCTTTCTCTTGTTCTTTCTCCCGCTGATCTCACTCGCATCTATTGTAGTTTTAGTATTTGACACACTTTTAGTTCTATGCAGCTAACTCGCCTACACCCAAAACGTAGCTTCCTAAATGTTTATGCTTTAATGATGCTGCAGTAATTTTCTTCCGCAGTAGACCTCCGGTTCTGAGGCAGTTTGTAGTTTCCAGAGGTATTTGATGTCCTGATTCCAGTATTCCCTGGGAGTTAGCCAAGCCCAAACTTTGAAAGATGACGCTTTAATCAGAAGCCAGAATAGGGTTTGCTGTGAAGGGGTCGTGTGGACAAATGTTTTCAAACCAAGGACCTCTGGCTGCATTATTTCAGATTAATTAACCCAAAAGTTACACATTTGAATTCTGGCAGGGCAAATTTGGTCTTTCATCCTTCAGAAGCTGACCAATTGAGTACCCTGAAGATCTCTTGTTCTCTTTAATATCAACCAAATTATGCAACTCAATACCCAGGTGACTCTGCACCGAGGACGATTATCTAGTCTTTGGAAAATCTACCGAAAACCTGGCTGTTAACAAGACTGCAAAATATAAACTAGCTCCATGTAAATACTGGACCAAGGTGTACTTTCAAACTCTAGCTACCCCAGGCTGGTACTCGCATGACCGGCCAGAACCACTCAAATGACCCAGCAGCGTCCTGCAGCTCCCTAGAGAGGGATCACTTGGATTATAGAAACATAATAGCCATCACAAATCTGGATGGAAAGACTAATCGGAGCACCACCGTCACAAACCGGACCAAAGAGATACTGACCCATTCTGGTCGTGCTCACTGACATGTGCAAAACTCTTGTACACAACACTTTAATCGAGAACACCTAGGAGATTGGAACCCACTATGGTCAGTCTCCCCAACCTGTTCTCCCCATCACACATAAGATTCTGATACCATCCCACAATCACCATAAAATGGAACCCAGAACAGTAACGACACCTAATCAAGATGGATAAGAACAAAACTTGAAGTTTACAGATTCAGTATAACCCTAAAATTGTAATAGAACTCCTCAGGAGTCACAAAGCACCTGCCGCTTACCCGACCTCACAGTATACTAGCACCTTGATACTACAAGCAATGACTATAACACACACAGCAGATGTATGCCTGCTAGCACCATTCCAACCAAAGGAACCCTGGGGAACAGCTCAGACCTAAGCACACAGCCCTGCTACATCTTTAGCTCTATCACAGACTGCGCCCTGCGCGGGGCTCTCGGAGTGCTGTCATCTACTAAATCTCCAGTGTTTCCTTCTTGATAGTACACATACTCAAGTGCCAAGGCCACAAACTATATAGAACCATACCAGCACTCAATCATCCTGTGCTACTGGCCCACACCAGCGCTGGTCAATGGGCCAGCTCTCGCCGGGTCTGAGCTCCTTGGTGGGCTCGGAGTCTAATCTGCCCCACGGTGCAAGCGAACTGCACACACTGCACAGAGAATTTTTGTTATTTTGAACTCTCCACTCGGGTGCTTTCAGTTTCATTGTGCACACGTTTCCTTTGTCTCTCTGGTGTTTATTCTTAGTTGGTTATACTTATTTGTACATCCAACTAAGAACAAACACCAGAGAGACAAACAGAGCCAGCACACATTCAAATCTGACATCTATAAAATGCAGCACATCAGATACGGTATATATTATGTGATGTGCTGCATTTTTAGAGGCCAGATTTTAATGTGTGCTGACACCGGTGACCCTGTGTAATTTGTCTTGTTTAGGTTCGTGCACGGAGTAAAAGTGTGATTTGTGAGTGATGCTGTGGGCAAATGTTATTCGTCTGCATATTGGCTGCCAGGGTTGGACTGGGGCATACAATTGTCTCGGCTCCAATGCAAAAGTGGCCCACAATTGCACATGGCCAGTCATTCCTTTTGTGCCAGAATGTATGATCAAAGGAAATGTCCAAAACAATAGTTTAAAACAGCAATAACAGAGGTCAACTGCGAGCCCTGCTCCCTCTAAACCCCGCCTCCTTGGACACTGCCCCCCAAACTCCACCCCCACACCGACCCTTGTGGGATCCCCCACCAACCTTTTTCCATTTCCACCACTGGCCCACACCCATCAACACCTCATGTTTAGTACCTGCCTTTCCCTTGCAACCACCTCCTCTTTTGTTTTACCAAAACCATACGCCACCATACCACCACACATTTCAGAGATTCACTGGACAAGAACACTTCATATTAGATTACTTTGCTTTTTATTTGGATAGTTGTTACACTTATTACAGCGCTTAGTTGAAGGCGGTATCCACAATGAAGGGCTAGATGAACATGGTTTTATTATTGTTCAACTTGAAATGATGGAGAATTATTGGATTGAACATTGTAATGGGTTATCTGTTTAAATGACGGAGTGGGCTCTTTAAGCCGTTGAACTAACTAAGTTTGGCTATGGTTGTCATTCAAGGTGGTGTGTGCTGGACCTCAACGGTATCTGATGCAAGGGCAGAGTGGGCGTGATTTCAGAGTGTTCATTTGTTATGTAATTGTTCATTTATTTTAAAACTAGAGCAACAAATGATGATAAAACGTGTTCAATGAAAAACATAGTAAAAAAAACCTGTAAGACTAAATGACGATTTTTGTAGGGCCTTTTTTCAGCTGTTGAACAAGAGTTAACGTTTTAGGGTGTATATTATCTTGACTCAAAGCATGTATTATCTGTAACCTACTCTGAACTTGCATAATGTCGCCCTTTTAACCAGGCTGGTAAAATACATTTTTACTTGAACCGGTTTGGCCTGTTAGACATGAATTGTATGTGCCACCTTGTTCTATTTGTGCCCCAGGTCTGCCCTCCTAATCTTCATTTCTAGAGACGCCACTGCCTACCTGCAGGCTGTGCATGGGTGGATTTAAGGAGGGGCCAGCGGTGTCTGCCCCCCTCAGCCTCGGTGTCACTGCAGAGTGTCTCACCCACTCCCCCGTTATTCAGTGCTTAGTATGTGTAAATGAAGCATGCTGCGATAGGAAAGGGACAGCAGAATGCACCTCCCATCGCCCTGGGTTGGCCCACTAAGATTAAATAATCACCGCCCAGGTAGAGAGGGATTCGCCGGAAGAACGGCAAGGAGAAACCCCGGCCAGTGGGCGGCGTGGATAGGTGGGATTTAGAAGCAAGGTGGTAGGGGCTGAAATGGTTTTTCTTAACGAAATGTGTGGGGAGGGTTCATTGCCACCTCCGGGTGTACTTGGTACTGTCAATATAGGGCGTGGGGAAGGTGTACGTTTATAGTTGTTTCATTTGTACCAAAAGGAGCCACGCTTTTGGTGTGCAGGTGTGAAAGGGCCCAAGTACTCAAGGTGGTCTATGAACGGCGACTGCAGGGTCCATGCCTGCTGCTGACTGAGTGTAGACTGGTGGTGTGAGAGTCAAAACCGGTCCGGGCAGCGTGGTTCCCCACTATCCATGGACCCCTTTTGTTGCGTCCTCTTTCTATGCCCCTGTTTATATGTCCTTATCTCCCGTCCGTTCTCTGTGTTTAGGGAACGTGGTGACGTGGGGAGAGGAAATGAGGAGGCGGGGTTACCGCCTCCGCAAGTCAGTTCCATTAATGATTAAAGAAGAGCAGTCACCCCTGACTCCGGCTCCCGCGTCTCATTTACTTTAAAGTATATTGCATTGCTATATATATATGTTACGCGGCGCGCCGATTGCCGCTGCGCCCCTGAATTGCATCACGAGTTCGTAGGAACTCAACACTGGCGACGAGGACGAACCACCCGCTGGCAGCCCCAGCGTCGCGTTCGGGCCGTGATTACTCGCAGCAGCAGCTGACACGGCCGCACTCCAGCAGCAGCAACGGAGCTGCATCCGACATCAAAGGAAGGGGAAAGAAACACCCGCCTCCCTACACGCTGCAGGAGAAAGCTTCACAGTGCAACAGCCAAGGGCCACCATTGAAACTACATGCAGGCCAGGTCACCACTAGCCCCCAACTTCAGCCGGCAAGGCCGCAGTGGTGAAGGACGTAGTGGTGGACCCTCCGCACACGACACTCCAGTGAGTAGTGACCTACGACAGCGCAGTGCTTCCGCGCGCACCCACGAACAGCGCAGCCCAGCCGTTTCATCTAACATGTCGACAGACAATACCGACAGCGGCCTACAGAGCCCCCAAGCCAGCTCCACACCGAGGGCAGCCAACAATGCAGAAGAAAACGCCTCTGAATCTTTGCAGCTACAAGCAGTCCCGCACTTTGATATGACTGACACCAACAGCCTGGCACCCCGGTGGGCTCGCTGGTTACAAGAATTCCACATTTATGTCGATGCCTCTGGCGTGAGAGAAGAACGCCGCTTGAGAGCCATTCTGCTCCACTCCCTGGGTCCCATGGTGCGGGACATCGTATTCGAAATGCCTGAGGCCAACACCAACTCATTTCAAGGTATAATTAACTCATTAAATGCGTACTTCGCACCTCTACGGAATGTCGACTACGAGAGACACGTGTTCCACACAACTACACAGGATAAAGACGAAAGCATGGATAATTTTGTCATGAGGCTAAGAAAAAGAGCCAAATATTGCGATTTTGACAAATACTCCACTGACGAAGCACTAAAATCGCAGGCCATTGCTGGGTGCGGTTCTCCGGACTTTCGCAGAAAGTTGTTACAAAAAAGCAGGACATTGGAAGAGATTCTTCAAATTGCAAGAGCAGACGCTGCACTAACCCTACAAACCGAGTCTTTGGGCAACATCTCCATAACGCAAAATGCCAAGTCAGCGTCCCTCTGCCCCATCCGCACGCCAGTTGGCCCGTCTGAACAGAAGAAATGCTATCGCTGCGGTTCCGTTTTCCCCACGTAGGCCCATGCCCTGCTATTGGACATCAGTGTGACAAATGCGGAGGGGAAAACCACTTCCAATCCGTATGCCGAAACATCAAGTTCCTACAAGGCTCAGGAAGCACAAAGGAAACCGGACGACAAGAAGGTGGACGCTCCAGGCGGGAAAGCCCACGCAAATACTCACATCGAGTCTCCACACATGAAAGGAGGCACTCTCATAGCTCAACCAAGGAATACGCGCCATCCTCGAGGAGGCGAGAAGAGAGGAGAGAGAGAGAAACGTCTGGCCACCGAGAAAGCAGGCGTCACTCCCCACACCGCAAAACAAGACAAAGGATTAGATACTTGGATAATTCGCCTCATGACAGACAGACAACCAGGTCATCCTCCTCCAGTGGAGACAGAAAACGGGCATACGTACATGCTATTGGGAACGCTACAGCGGCGGAATATAGTCCGACCCTGCTACTCCAACTAAACGGCCAAAATCTAGACTTCCTAATCGACACAGGTGCCACCGTGAATGTCATCAATGACATAATATACAAGTCGCTAGAAGTCAAGAAAGACTTGAAGAAAGCTGACACGCTGATATACCCTTACGGATCCAACAGACCACTAGACTGCATAGGAATGTTCAACGCCCGCTGCCAATACAAGGAGAAGAGCCAGAAAATAAACATATACGTAATCAAAGGGGAAGTTCCAGGCGGGAGCATCCTAAGCTTCCGCACGGCAATACAAATGGGTCTCATTAGCATCATGTATCAGATCATGTCGGCATATACCTCCAGCGCCAAAGACATGATACAGAAGATATTTCCCTCACTCTTCAAAGGATTGGGGTGCCTAAAAGGCAAGCAAATCAAATTACACATCAACCAACAAATAAAACCCATCGCACAACATTACCGGGGCATTCCCCTCAACATACAACGGCAAGTAGAAGATGAGATCCACTCACTACTCCAACAAGACATAATCGAACCAGCATCAGGCCCGACCCCATGGGTTTCGCCAATAGTCCCAGTACCCAAGAAAGATGGCACCTCCAAAATACGCATCTGCGTAGACATGCGTGCCCCGAATATAGCTATTGAAAGAGAGCGACATCTAGCTCCACGCATGACGGACATGATACATCTCTTGCATGGTGCCACCATCTTTTCAAAACTTGACCTGAACAAAGGCTACCATCAGCTCGAGCTTCACCCGTCATCACGCTATATAACCACATTCTCGACCCACCTAGGACTCTTCAGATACAAGAGACTAAGTTTCGGAGTATCGTCTGCGGCCGAGATTTTTCAAAATGAGATACATCAGATAATCAAACATATTCCACACTGTCTAAATTACAGTGATGACATTCTCATTTTGGCACATCCCAAGAAAGCCACGATGACACACTAAGAAGGGTCTGCATGGCGTTAGAAAACGCAAACCTCACGCTCAATCCGGAAAAATGTGAGATCAACAAGTCCACACTCAAGTTCTTTGGACATATATTTTCCAACAAGGGCATGCGTCCTGATCCAGAGAAGGTACAGGCCCTGGTGGATGCACCCACTCCCACATCATCATCGGGAATACGATCATTTCTGGGCATGGCGAGTTACTGCACGAGATATATCCAGGATTTCGCGTCAGTGAGCACACCACTAAGAGTCCTCACCGGCAAAAACCAAGAATTTGAATGGACAACAGAATGCGAAACAGCATTCCAGGAAATCAAAAGACGCATATCTTCAGCGTCATCCATGGCATACTATGACCCCGACTACGACACGGAACTCACAGTGGACGCCAGTCCTGTAGGCCTGGGTGCCATTTTAGCTCAATCCAGACCAGGAGCACCACCCAACTCACCCAAGCGTATTGTAACATATGCCAGTCGGAGCCTATCAAAGGCAGAATGCGCGTACTCACAACCTGAAAAAGAAAGTCTCGCAGTAGTATGGGCGTGTGAGCACTACCACCTTTTCCTATATGGCCGCCCTTTCACAGTCGTAACTGATCACCAAGCTCTGACCACAATATACGGCAAACCTACTGCCAAAATGCCACCCCGAATCGCCAGATGGGGCCTGCGGCTACAAGAATACTCCTTCAAGATCATACACCGCCCCGGGAAAGAAAACAACCCTGCTGACTTTCTTTCCAGATATCCACTACCAGCTCAAATAGAGAGACAGTCCACAAAAGCAAACCAATACGTTAATTTCTTAGTCAACAATGCACTTCCGAAGCATGTCTCCCTCGCTCAACTTGTGGACGCCACAGCTGCGGACATGCTGATACCCAGAGTAAAAGAATGCCTGAGAACTGGCCGGTGGCATGCCAAAGAACTAACAGAAGCAGAAAAAGCTCACTTCCACACTTTCAAGCTAATACGCCACTCATTATCTGTGTCCCCAGAAGGATTGCTCCTCAAAGAGAACAGACTTGTAATCCCCTCCAGCTTGCAAAAACAAATACTGGACATAGCCCACGCGGGACACCGTGGAATAGTGTCCACCAAGAGGCAGCTGAGAACAAAGGTCTGGTTCCCTAGATTAGATGAACAAGTGGAACAGATGTTAGGCAAATGCCTCACCTGCCAAGCGGTGGGGCCCCGAACATTCCCAGCACCCCTTCAACCATCGGAGATACTTCCGCAAGTGTGGGACCGAGTGGCAGTGGACATGTTTGGACCCCTTGCAAACGGAAAATACGTCCTGGTAATTGTGGATGAGACGTCCAGGTTCCCGGAGGTACATCTTATTCACTCAACGAGTGCCCAAGCTGTGATTCCCGCTTTGGACAAGACCTTCTCTGATTATGGCATACCGTCAATAGTAAAGTCAGACAATGGCCCACCATTCAGTGGGCATGACTTTGCAATGTTCGCAGAACACCTCGGCTTCCAGCATAGAACAATCACACCACTGTGGCCACAAGCCAACGGAATGGCTGAGAAGTTCATGAGCTCCCTCAAGAGAACGCTCCAAGTATGTGCCATCACAAATCGTTCGTTCATGCAGGCCATCTGCATTCTTCTGCGTGAATACCGGAACACTCCACACAGCACCACAGGGGTATGCCCGTCTACACTAATGTTTGGGTGCGTCGTACGAACGCAATTGCCCCACAATCCCCTTGCTCAATCATCGGCAACAGTCGTTGGTGATGCCATCCAAAGAGGCAAGCGGAGCAAAGAAATGACAAAAGCATACACCGACCAAAAGAGACAAGCCAAGCCGTGTCACATTCAAGTAGGCGATGTGGTGTTAGTCAGGCAAGAACAAACCACCAAGGACACCCCGGCGTTCAGACCGGAACCCTTAGAAGTGACACACATCAACGGCTCCATG
The DNA here is from genome assembly GCF_040938575.1 of Ambystoma mexicanum. Classification (NCBI taxonomy): domain Eukaryota; kingdom Metazoa; phylum Chordata; class Amphibia; order Caudata; family Ambystomatidae; genus Ambystoma; species Ambystoma mexicanum. Next base: position 797,138,624 of record NC_090927.1, read on the forward strand.
ATAACAGCAGCCAGTCCCAAAGGGACCATCACAAGAAATTCGTCGTTCTTTAAAAACTTTGAGGGACACTCCGAACCGATCACTGATCAGTCAAGGACCGACTATGAATCCTCAGATGTGGAGTCAGAGTACCAGGTGGAAGCATGTGATGCGGACGACAGCGACAGTGACACCCCTGTGCACGGGGAGGAGACAACGCGGAGAAGCCTTCCCAAAAGGACTACTCGCCGACCCACTCGATGGATAGAAGAAATGTAGCAAGGCTCACTCTTTTCTTAAGTGGGGGGGAGATGTTGCGTCCTCTTTCTATGCCCCTGTTTATATGTCCTTATCTCCCGTCCGTTCTCTGTGTTTAGGGAACGTGGTGACGTGGGGAGAGGAAATGAGGAGGCGGGGTTACCGCCTCCGCAAGTCAGTTCCATTAATGATTAAAGAAGAGCAGTCACCCCTGACTCCGGCTCCCGCGTCTCATTTACTTTAAAGTATATTGCATTGCTATATATATATATGTTACGCGGCGCGCCGATTGCCGCCGCGCCCCTGAATTGCATCACGAGTTCGTAGGAACTCAACACCTTTCTCATTGCAAGTCAGGCATGCTAGTCTGAGCTTAGCTCGTGATATTGTTGCAAAATGCAAGGCATTATTGGTGATGGCGCCATGTTTTAACTTGTGTTGCTGGCAGGTGCTGATTCCATATTGCCCGTACAATTTTAGAATCCATACAATTGAGAGCCTGACGAATTTACACTTTTACGGTTTGTAATGAAAATGTTGCCTGTTTTCATGTGCTCTGGGTAATTCTATATACAGTGTCGGCTCCTCCCACTTTCCCAAGAGCTTCTTGTGCTATTCTCTACTCCAGGCACCACCACTGTCCACCAGTGACCGCACGTTACGCCAAATGCCAGTGCCTGCTCCTCAGTGTCCACCACTGCCTGGGACTGGAGCCCATTACTGTACTTGAATGTTAAACACCAGTCTCTGCAGGAGGTGCCTAAGCCACTGAGCTATTATATTATGCCAAAGATCATGTAGGTCTAATAGAATCACTGCTATTGTCACCCCGAGTGGGACGGGTATGCCCAGACGTGGGTCCCGTGCCTGCTGGGCCTAGAGACCCAAGCTACTCCTCACTGATGATGCCCAACAAGGCTGAAACATGTTTGAGGACGCTTGTGGTCTCGTGTAGAAGGGATGTGACCTAGCAGTTCGGGCTGGACTACCCCTTTGGGGGTGGGGCCTAGCCTGATTTGCATATGGTCTTTCCCCTTCTGTAACGGCTTGGCAGGCAAAGAATGATGGTCTGGAGGGTTGCCCAGAGCAAAGCCAGAGGTTAAGATTCATTCTAAACCTTCCAGCCATCGCCTCTTGTTTTTCTAATAGAATCACTGACACCTGAAAATGCACTACTGTAAACACTTCGTTCCAATGTTCCTGTGCAGAATGGCCCCTTTATTCACCCGCCCTTTTCTTCATCCTGCCTCTGTCCTGCACATATGTCTCCCCCAAACATTTCTGCAAAATGACTCCACTGTGGCTGCTCCCTTTGAGAACTTTATGGTATAGATCACAGCAACTTCCTTAAAGACAAACAAAACATCAAGCAAATGATCATTGATTTCATGCACACAAAAGGGTAACCCCTTTCAGACGTATCAGCATGCCCCGTTCCACTTGGGAGAGACTAGTCCACTCCTAGGTTTAACTTTGCGTTCTGAGGCTTGCAGTCACTGGTTTATAATGGTGAAGGAATCTCAGGAATCCAAGTTCCAGGATGCAAAGCTAAAACCAGGACTGGACTAGCATCTCCTGAATCAGATTTATGCGTTCTGTGCAGTAATCATATGTCCCTAATTCAGTATAGAACCTGCTTGTCGTTACATCGGGCTTGAGCACAGAGAACTGACACGAGGCGGTGTGATCATGTGTCTATACTTACAATGTGGCCCTCATTTAGAGGTAGGTTTACAATAGGATTCTTTGGGGTCAACAAACACATTAAGCCCCATCTTCTCACTCAAATAACTTGTTTTTACACCATGAATGAATGCTGCCCCAGGCTTTCAATTCCGAAGCGCTGTAAATAGTGTTATCACTCCAATGCAAAAGTGTCCTTCACTCCCTTTGAAGTGCTGAAACAGTGAGTATCCCATCCAGAATAAGAATCTAGATTCTCATATTGCCTGCAGCAGCTTTATTTCAGCTGCGTATTCTTACTTTCAGCCGAATGTGACCCTTTGTAGTTTGTTTTGCTGCGCCAGGTAGGAAACATTAAGGACCATTACAGAAAATGTACAACACATGTGTTGAACTTTGCATGTGTCCCAATGAGTATCATGTGGTTTCTGCAACTTCAGGTCGACTCGGAACAGATGTGCAGATTTTATTTTATAGACATTTTCTTTTTGCTTAGCTGTTTTAAGAGGAGTCGCTAGGGGCGGGGGAGGGGCTATGGCCCCGGATCTTTTGCTTGTACCCCGGATGGAGGTCAGGAGCTACAACCAAAGGCTAGCCCCGACCGAACATGCCTGGACTCGGTGGTGGACTGCTCACCGCAGGGACACTGCAAATCTTTTAAGCCGATACAATACATTACACGCAGGCAGTGACGTTCGTGAAGCTCCCATAATTAGTAATAAATAAAATGGGAACAAACCAACACAGGAACGTCGCTGCCTGCATGAAGAAATGTACCTTACCATCGGTGGCTTGTGCCTGCGCAGTCCTTCATTTGTAAAAAAATAAGAGCCAGTCCCCAAAAAGTCTTGCCTCCCTAATGCCGGTGGCCCAGCTCAGTGTCCGTATCAATCTCGCTTAACGTTATGTTGCTTTGTAGTTATGATTTGTATAGTGCTGACATGCACTCTTGAAATAGCGCCATAGTGCTGATACAATAATGAAAGAGAAGAGTGGTTGTGCCCTCTGTGTGCCCCCTTAGCCCCCCCGCCTTAGTGCCTGTAGTACAGCAGGACACTGACATTTTGCTGTGTGCCAAAGGTACATATGCGCCAGCATTGATGTAGAACTCCGATTAGCGGCTTCACGGAATGTACAACTGCTGTAGCATTGATGAAAGCGACATGCCTGGTGCAACAAGCAGAATACGCATACCACAGCAAAGATGGGGGATACAGATTAGTGCGCCATGAAACAAATTGTGATGCGCTATTCGCCAGAGCTCCCTATTACTATACATGAAGTACTGCGAGTTCCAGTTAAACCACGAGTACCGATTTTTTGAAGTATGCACACTGAGAACTAAATTACTCTGAGGATCTGACCATTTAGAAATATTAGGGAATGAGTCTGGCTATTTTTACAGTTTAGGCCAGAGAAGGAAGTGTAGTATAAATCATTGATACGCCATACCACAAGTTAGTTTAATTTTTACATAGCGTAGCTTTACTTCAAAGGCTCAAGAAACGCGCCCTGGACATGTTCTTTCTCCTGAGCCAAATATAGACTCTGCTCAGGCCGGACATTCAAGCACTGCCCGTTTCCCAAGTCACAGCCAGGCATGGCCACACGCACACAGGGCAGAGTCCGTGGCTGTGCTGCAGATCGTTTAGGTGCTCAGGTTGAAAACACATTTCAATGGCTGTGGCAGAGCCTTTCATATGCATGATGGAACACTTCCAACTCAGAGAGCTCACAAAGCACCCGTTACCTTGCAAATCTGTGCAAGTTAAAGTGAGCAACACAAAGTACCCATTTGAAGATTTGTTTATATCCATGATGTCTACTATCCTGACATGCAAAACAATAAAGTTGCTTCAAATCACTAATCAAATGTATTCAAGATCATGAATAACCGCGTACTCAAGGTTTGTGACAAAGAATCTGCATATTTTATCTATCTTTGATTATTACACAACTTGTTTTATTACATGTCTTAAATTAAAATCACTGAAAGTACCTTGGGGTTAACTAGATTTTTCAGGTTGCCATTATCTTGCATTCTGGGGGTTTATCATTGGCATTCAGGATGTGAAAATTAAAGCCACGCTGATATTCTTTTGGCTTAACAGGTTGCTATAAAAAATGTACATGTTTCCCTGTGGCTTTTTTTATGAAATGTGTGTCTTTTTTTAAAGTAATCTCTTGATATTATTACTGTACACCTTGAAATTCAGCTATGTGTGCCAAAGTTTGTGATCCTTAGTGCCTCCCCTCACCCACCCACCCCCCAACCCACTCGACAACCTCACGGCCAGAGTCCATCCCATTCCCTCCTTTTTGGATGCAGCACCCAGCAGGGCTTGCTTGCAGGCAGCCAGTACCACTAGTAGTGGTCACTAGCTCCTTTTCCCCACTTCCTTGGTGACGCACGTATAATGAGATTGAACGAGTTGCAGCAACTTGTTCACTCTCATTGTGCGACGTGCCTGGAAGTGTGATGCCTTGCCTGGCTGCCGGCTGGGCTCATTGGGCTGCGGCTGCTAATTTAACTTTACAGTTAACTTCTGTTATGCTAGTCTCTGGTACCCTCCTACCTTAGTTCCCTCTTCACCGGTCTGGTCCGACTTGGAGAGTTGACTCAAAGGAGTATAGGAGCAGAGTGTTGAGGATTCCAATCGGGCGTCACACACTGGACCAGGACACTTGGTCTTAGCCTGGAATGTGGTGCTCAATAGGAATGCGTTTTCTTTAATTTCAACGAATTCAAATTGAGCCGGTACCCGACCTGTCTCTCACCCCCTTTTACAAATACCCCGGGTCACAATGGACCATGAACCAGGCCAGTTGGTGAAAATACAATATTTATTTATTTATTTTTAAAATTCACAAAAATCACACATTTTAATATTGGGCAGCAATCACCAATGGGGTTATAATTACAATAAAAACTACTGAACTACACCTGGTTAAACTTCTACATGCACCTATCCAAAGCACAATTGAATAGGAGCACTTTTTGAATTGGGATAGATAGCACTCAAGTTAAGGTTTCCCCTTGCAATGTTCCCTCAACCCACAAATAATCAAACTCTGAGTGGATAGAAAGAAGCAGCAGGTAGTCAGGGATAAGAAGCAGTAAACCGAATCAAAATACGACCTTCCCTCACAAATGCAATGGCATAAAATGACACTCGGAAATTGACAAATATTAATGTGTGGTTAAATCTTTAAGGCACATATGATTTTTCACAAAGGCAGTAATGCATAAACACTAGCCATCACAAGGCAGTGTATCAACAAAAGGCATACAAAAGCGAGTGGAAAGTTAGAACATGCTGCAGCCGAATTCACAGTTTAGAAAATTGCATTTGTTTTCAATTCCCGTTCAAAAGGATACAAGCACATTTTATGAAAAACGGGTGAAATACTTGGACTTTCAATGCGGTTTTGGGGCTGGGAGACAGATGTATATCACAGGGATAATATAGAGGTGACAGTAAGGCTATAGGTGAAGAATTGAGGGAGATTTGGAAGGTAGAAGGTTCGCTTTGGGTAAAATGAAACCGTGAGAGAGGAAAGAAAATCAGCTAAGAAAAGAGCAGGTTTGACTTAAACTACGTTATCAAGACTATATTGATAAAGAGGGACACAGTAAGATCCAAGGTCAATTTGCGAAGTCAACCTGGTCACCCCAGTGTTCACCCTTATGCGGAAATTACTTTGATTACTCAAAATATGACTAAGGGTTTATGATCTATGCAGGACAAAAGGAAATAGGAAAGTGACGCCAATGCACAGTTTTTAACAAGTTACCAGGGTATGGATAGGATTGCTTAGAGATTGGAATAAAGACAAAAGGGTCAGGATGGGGAGACTATGTGTGATGGGAGGTGGATACTCGCAGTCTGCTCTTAAATTTGGGATTACGCACAGTCAACCGGGTTCTGGACACAAAAGATTCTGGTCACCAGATAGCGGACTCTCCTGGCAAAGACAGCTGGGCAAACGTCTGGTCACTGGATAATCAGGACAGCTGGATGGCGGGGTTGCAGCGGGCATGCAGTTAGTGGGCAAAAAGCCGGTCTGGTTTCAGAATGCTTCCCAAAAGAATACCACAGCTTCTCCCTTTTGTCATGGGATTATTAGTGGGGTTTCAGGATTGAGGCCTTGCTGGGATGCTCAGCAATGCTTTGGCCTTGCTGGGATAGGATCACCTATGCTTTGGCTTTGCAGTGGGATCTGGAGTCTGGCAAGATGAATGTGGAGTATCAGGAACGCATGCGCCGTAAATTCAGTAAAGAGTGTCTGGAGTCCTGTCAGGGAATCTTATTATAATGCATAGTGACATCATAGACTACATGGTGGGGCATGTTTAGCTGAGCACGCCTCTAAACAACTGGATAGGACAATCAATGTTGGTTAACTCCTAGGAGGTAACTCAGTTTATGAGGTTGCATTTTATGAGCTTAAAAGACTTCACACAGACCTTTTTGCCAAAAATCAACCTGAACATGTTATGTTATTACAACTTATAAAGCGCACGGTCGCCCAAAGGCATCATGGCGCTCGAAAGGAAGCTGCTCGGTCGGGGAAAAACCAATGAAGAGAACGGAAATTAAAACAAGTACGTTTTCAAAGCTCTTCTAAAATCAAGGTGGTCCGCAGTGGCTTTAAGTAGCGCGGGGAGGCTTTTCCACAGTTTGGGGGCGGCAATAGAGAACGCTCTGCTGCCAAGCCTTTCCCGATTAGCTCTACGAACAGTCAAACGGTTAGAGGTTGCAGAGCGGAGGTCCCGATCCGGTATGTATCTCATAAATTTAGACTGTAAAAATTTGGCAGCCTGGGCGTGAATAGCCCGATGGACGATGCACACAGACTTGAAATGAATTTGCTGCTTCACCGTCAACCAGTGAAGTTGGCGTAGCACTGGCGTGATATGAGCCCCATAGGGAGAGCCAGTGGCTAACCTGGCTGCAAGGTTCTGCATACGCTGAAGGCGATGGATAAGACCAATCGGTTGTGCCAGGTACAGCGAATTACAATAGTCCAGCCGTGAGAGCACTAACAAAGCTACCACGGGAGGGCGAAGGGCTTTGGGGATCATAGGCATGACCCTCTTAAGGACCCAGATCTGTTGATGGGTGGACTGACCTGGTTAGCCATAGACAGAGAAGCGGAGAGGATAACCCCTAGGTTCTTTACTTTACTAACTGGGTCAGGTAAGGGGCCAGGGGAGAGAGGCCAAAAAGCAGGGGTCCACAGTAGGGGGCTGGGAGGGCATCCTACCGACAGTACCTCTGTCTTGTCCCCATTTACCTTCAACCAATTCTGATCCATCCATATCCCGACTGCCTGAAGACAGTCATGGAGGCAGGCTGAAACCTCAGATTGATCCTGATCCAAACGGACCAGGATTTGTGTGTCATCCGCGTATGAGTAACAATTAAGCCCATACGAACAGATGAGACAGATCAGGGCCCATAATTTACATATTTGTACAGTCTTGGCATTTTAACCAATTACATAGGCAGATTACATATTTTGTGTAGAGCATAGCCGTCCAATCCTCCAGTTTGTGAGACATTGTTTCGTCCTTTTAATACTTTTTAGTCATTTTGAGTATGAAATATTCGGCCTAACATTCTATAACTTTATACATGGGTGTGGATTATCATGTTAATGTTAAAGGACATTTGTACCACGCGCTATCACCACCGGAGTGGTCCCCTGGTGCTCTGGCAGCTCTGAAAGAGGAAGGGAAGGGTTGTTAGTGGGAAGTAGCTGGAAAAGTGCAAGAGAGCAGTGATGTGCTGTTGGTGGCCTCAGCCCGGTGGGTCTGTTGGCTGGGCCTGAGGGGTTTTGCGGCCGGTAGTCATCGTGTACTGTTGTGCGAGTCTGTGTGGTTTTTGTTTTGTTGTTGCAATGCAGTGAAGTTTTTGCGGTTTGTTGTGCTGTAGGTTTGTGGTTGTGTTTGGTTTGGAGTTTGAGAGGTGTATGCAGAGGGGGAAATTGTTAGTGCAATTGGTTAGTTGGCATCTTTATCCTGAATTGAGGCTCTGGGCTTCTGTAATTTCCCCAGGTGGGGTTTGAGGGCGCCCCCTGCGCCTCTGTCTAGATCTTGGTCTGTCCGGCCTTCGAGGTCCCTTTCACATCTGGCCCCCTCGTCCCCCAGTCTTCCCATCCCACCTAGCGCACCAGCCCAAGTCCACAGCACATATACTGTGGTGATTTTGCTAATATCCCGATAATTCCACTATGCTGTGGTACCCGGTGGTAACTTACAGACGAGTGCAGTTGTTGGGTGGGGAGTTGATTCAGTCTGTTTGGGTGTCGCCTGTGTTCCCCTCTAACCGGCGTCCTTCGTCCAGGTGCCGTGGGAGCTTCTTCACATAGGGAGATGTCAACAGTCTGTACTGGGGGTTGTCTGAGTCCAGTTCATTCATCCCTTTCATTTCCGTTTCAGTTTTCAGTTTGAGTCTGTGGTGTTGAAGAGCCAGGTTTTTAGTAATTACCTACATTTTAGGTGATTTTTGGTGTTTCTTATGTCCTTTGGGATGTTGTTCCAGGTTTTTGCGGCTAAGTGGTAGAAGGAGGTGCCTCCCAGTCTCCTCTTGAGGTATGGTTTAGGTTCCAGGGGGATTTTGTTGCTTGACCTAAGGGGTCTTGTTGGCTTGTAGATTATTTTCTTTTGTAGGAATTCTGCTCCGTGTCCACTAATTGCCCTGTGCGTTATGCACATTGGTTAAAAGGTGATGCAATGTTTTACTGGGAGCCAGTGTAGTGTTTTTAGGGCAGGGGTGTTGTGTTCTCTTCTTGATAGTTTAGGAGTAGTATGGCTGCTGCATTTTGGATCCGTTGTAGTTTCTTCAGGAGGTATTCTGGAATTCCGAGGTAGAGGCTGTTTGCATAGTCAATACTTGACATGATGAGGGCGACGATAATGAGTGTTTTGTGCGTGAAGGAGAGGAAAGTAGGATTCTTCTTGCCGTATGGATGGGGAAAAAACATTTCTTGACTGTTGCGTTTACTTGTGGTTCTAAGGTTAGGGTGTTGTGCATCAGGACTCCCAGATTTTTTACTACCTTAGATGGTGATGGTACGGTTCCCATTTCCGTTGGCCATGGGATGGTGATTTCATTCTCTTGGATACTTTCCTTATAATACCCAATTCTCTGCCATTTCTATTCCCCATGTGTCAGTGAAGTCTATGACGTCTTAAATGAAAGCCCATAAAATCACATTTAAACTATTAACTTTTCACATTTTTGCAAAGTCCTATGGCAAAGATAAGTCTTACATGTTTTATTTATAAAATAGTCTTTTTGGAAACAAATGTTCAGTATTGTTCCCCATATATGGGCACAGCTTCCAAGCTACTCCCCCCTAAGCTCAGGGTTGTCATGGAGTTTTTGTCATGATCTCTGCTTCCAAAAGGCCAGGACTTAACCAACTCCCTTGGAAGCAGACCCATAACCCAGGTTCCGAGTGCCAGCCAGTCCCAATTGGGACCTTTTGGACCCTGTCCTGGCGCCAGTGGCGCCAGGCTCATAAATATGCCCAGTCCCAGCGCTGCAAGCGCCGGGCTCATAATGCTTGGGTGGACTTACCTGCAGCAGACCATGCTGCTTACTTACCTGCCAGTTGAACCCCTGATCCTCTTCTGTTTGGGACTACTTTTCCTGTTGGGTGGGGCAGGAGCCACTCCCTAGGTTCAGAACACTGGAACTCATCTGGAAAGCAGGAACTCTTTTCTTACCTAGGCGTGGCTGTGGAAGGAGACACCTAAGCACTACAGGAGGCTATTTAAACCACACCCGATGGATGAATCTTGCTTTGCGTTATTCTGCATCCTCTGCAGCAGAACGCTCATCGTGTCTTCTGCATCTGATCCTGGGCCTAAAGGAAAGAGGCTTACCATCCTGAATCCAGTCTTCAGCAACATCTATATAGACAAGAAAGAACAGGTTAGCACTACGGTCTTCAGTGACAGCTCATCTCTTACCTGGTCCATCGGCTGTCATCAACGCCTCGCGCAGCATTCCTGCTTCTGAAAGACAAAGGCTTACCTACTCTTTACGCGCTCCGGAGGTCATCGCACTGCATTCCGGCATCTGAAAGACAAAAGCTTACCAACTCTTCGCACGCTCCGGAGGCCTTCGGCGCTCCATCCCGCATCTGTAAGACAAAAGAAGGTGCGTTTAAAGACATTGGGTAACGTTAAATACTCACGTGCCATTACTCCATCCACGCCGAACTCGGTGGGCATTTCGGCATCCTTCAGCAGCTCCGAACTGGTACCTGCAAAATAAAAGGACAGTTAGTGCGCATCGTGAAGCAAGCAACAAGCGCTTACTTACGCGCTTCCAGGCGCTTCTATTCCGCATACGGGTCCATCCTCAACTCACTTCAGCCAGTCAACCGCCATCGCCGGAACCCTGCAAAATAAGAGACAGCATTACAAAAGACTTTTAAAGACATTTGAAATATTCGGAACTCACCGTTCGTGAAGTAAACGACGGACAGCAGTCCTCTGAAGTCAAGAGGCCTGCGCTACCTATCCAGTGAAGAAACTGGTTACAGCACCCTGCCCCGAGGCAGATGGAGAGCTCGGCGTTCACTTACCTAAGACATCTTACTCTTCGAGTCAGGCATACAGTGCACAGAGGTCCAGCCCAAAGAGCCAACCGGGTGCTACACATCACTTTTGAAGATCCGGTAGTCGCCCAGTCAAGACCGGCGCCTCTGCGAGAATCAGGTGAGCGTTACAGTTTTCCCTTGAAGCTTCTTGTAGAAGTCACGGGGAGGTGTGATTTTTCATTTCACATGTTTGTTTCCCAGATTTACATTGGAAGACTTGGGTCTGGGCTGAGCCCTCTTACAAAGTAGCATAACTTGTGTGTTCTAGCATCTACTGTGGGGGCCCTCTGTTGCTAGAATCCCCAAGCAGAAACCTAAGTGTCCTGAAAGTTTATGGTGGTTCCCTTTGGGGGAAGTCTTAGCTTAGCCAACAGGAGTAACCTGTTTTGGAGCTTGCAAAATGCAACCAATGAAGTTTAACAGTTTTATTTCCTTTTATTTTGCGCTGAATCAAAAACAAGCCTGTTGAATAAAACAGCCCATATCTGTTTCCCCAGCAACAAACCCCTTTACATTGCTGGGCACGAACAAGTTTTTACTCAAAATTGTCCTTTCAAAACGGGCATTTTTGGGGGGTTTGGAAAAGCCCATTTTGACACGTGGTAAATGCTGCTGGGATTTCTCTTCCATCTACTTCCCAATATTGTTCTGTAGCTGTAGCCGGCTTCCTTTACACAACAATCTGTAAAAGGCAAAGATCTCCTGAAATTGACATGTGCACAGAAAGCTAGGATTCCTTTTCAAGTGGTGTTTTTTGACATTTTGTAGCAATAGTTTACGCGTTTTTCCATGCAGCTGAAGCATAGCTTTTTTGTTGATTTTCTCAGATTTGGCTGGCACAGCCTGTCATTCAGGAATAAGGCTCTTTTCTGATGGAGCACAATGTGAATATGGCTGGGCACGACCACGACAGGGTCTTTTTGATAAAGGTAGTGTGATGAAGAACAGGGCAAAATAGCATCAGAGCGGCATCATTGTAAAGGTGAAATATTCCCTTTTTCAATAGGAACTTTGGGCTTGCATCAAAGCAGCGCTGCTTTTTCACTCCATTTCTTTAAGACAAACAAGAACACACCCTAGTAGCAGTTTGGATGCAATGGTGCTCACAGGAGTCAGCGCACCTATTTTGCTGGTTCTGCTGAAGTGCAGCTTGGTGATGTGGGGAAGTACTGCTGATTGGGTAAGTATATTCCACAAGAGGATTACTGGTCCCGTCGCGGCCAGACTGCCTGGACCGAAAAAAAGGATGTTTGTTTAATTTGCCGCTGCTTCCTGCATGTGCGCACCAGCCAGGGTGTGCCTCTACACTACATACTGAGTCTGTTCACCCTGACCGGCACATACAACAGTCACAGGGCCCACGCTGGCACACAGTGGATGACCCGTCACCCCTGACGGCCTCCCTGGCTTCCAGGGCAAGGAGAAAAGCAGAGCTGGTCCAAGTACTTGAAAGCGGGTTGAGTCCTCTCCAGGAGCAGGAGAACCCAACCCGCTGCAGCATCCGCAGGCCGGGCCCTTGGCTCGGCAAGCATTTATGCCAATTGCTACCCCGGCAGAAATGAAATGCTTATTTCCGTTGCCTGGCCCGGCCATATAATGTATTTATTTTGCTACTAGTACTCCTAGTAGCAAATAAAATACATCATATGCCGGGCCCGGCGGCAGTGACGGCAATGAGCATTTCATTGCTGCCGGGTCTGTGCGGTGCTGCGCTGCACTACCGCTGTTGTAGTAGCGGCTACAGCGGTCGGAGGAGTGTCACGGCCCGGCCTGCCGGCCCATCTCCTCCCCGGGCTGGCGGTTCCGGCCCTGCAACAAGGCAAGGCCTGCAGCTGCTGCTTGCCTGCTATTCACTTCATGCAGTGCTCGGGTCAGCTGAGCTGGTGGAGTTGGTGCACTGTGTGGCCATCACTGTGGGGGCCAGCATCTCATTATTGCCGGCATTTTTTTGGGCATTTCTTTTTTTTAAAGATATGTCTGTTCCCACTGCTGAGAGTAGTCAGATCTCCCAAAAAAAGTGCTGGTGCCCAAAAAAAAGAGTGCCAGTGTTGGACACCGGCACAAATTAAGCACTACACCTGCGCATTGTGGGGTGGGCACAGCTCGGGCAGGCCTCAACCACACGTACCTGGATGCCCTCTCGCATGCGCAGCAGCAGGTGTGAGACGCTCTTTGATCGAAGATTTTGCAAACCTGGATAGTTAATAAAGTGTTCCACTGTTTACTTGTAGACAAAGACTCTAACCTTGCGGATTTTAAACCAGAAGTACTTCCATCTTGCAATTATAACCTGTGGGAGTTCGACCCTTTTCCAAGGGGGCTCAAACATCCCCCAATGGTGGGCTATAGAAACAATGCGCTGGGAATCACGGCTGCAGGTTTTTTTTGTGGGAAGAGCAAATGCACTTATTTGTAGGCTATCAAGCTGTGGATGTCACCAAAGGCAATCGGAGCTGAAAGGCAGACTCCCATTGACAGGGCAGAAGTAGTTCTATGGACAAAGCGTCTCTTTGCTGCTCGAAGCGGTCTGACTTCCTGTCAAGGCAGGCTACCTTATGCTGCTGCATAAGAGTTAAAAAGCGGTTAATTCAGTTCTTGGAACGGTGCAACTGCCTCAGAGGGCACACTTCCCTACTGTTGTGTTCACATAGAAACATAGCCGGAGGTGAGTGAGTAGTTCTGCTCGGTGAATAACTTAGTAGTTGCCAGCTGCTGAGCGCTTTTCTGTAGCTGGCAGCAAAGCTGTACTGTACAGACATCTTCGCCTGCTCTTACCTCAACGGACAAGGGAAACACTCGGAGGTGTGTGCACAGTATAGCCATTTGCCATTTCTCAGACTGAAACCGCTCTTCAAATGCCATAGCAGGAGAATTAGCATAGGTACACTGTAAAAACACATGCAGAGCGGTTACAGCGGATTCAGCCACTGACATTTTTCACACGTTATTCCTATCATTGCATCTCGCATTCTTTTTTTCGAGGACATTATTTTAGAAAATTGCCACGCCCGCAACGTTGGAAAAATGTACTGTGACGACGGTTTGCCAAAAGATGTATTCCTACAGAAGGGGGGAAGATTTGAAGCGTGGAATAAGGCCGCGCATTATTCATGGTGAGTGCACGGGATGGAATAAAAGTGCACGTGAAATGGAAAATCCACACACATTTACACAACTACTTTGAAGGTGCCAGACTGCTTGCTTGCATTTCTCTTTAACGCGTCGCCACTTTGACCCCTGAATCTTTTCCCCTAAAATGCTGTTCTGTTTCTGTCTCTAATATCAAATGGATCTGGCTGCACGGGGATGTTGCACTCTTGTTGCGGGTTGCGAGGGTAGAAAGAGGAGATTAACGTCGCTTGTGAGGAAGTGGCGCACGTCGTGGTTCCTATTTTCCGTATTCGGCAATGCACATCGCTGCAGCGAGGCCTTCTTAATGGAAACGCACAGCAATTTTACGTTTCCGAGGGGGCCTGGAAACTGTCAGGGCAACCTCCAGATTTGCAAATGTGTTTGAACCAAACGTATTGCAGGTCTCATAAATGCCTTCCCACATCCTTAAAGTAGGCAGTGAGTTATGGCCAAGTTAGTGCCTCTCTATTTTATTAGTACTTCAACTCTGTGAATGCTGTCATATAGGAGGATTTCGAAAACCACCTCATTATAGGGGTGGTTTCGGTACCTCATGAAATGGCACGTGAATTGTAATAATTACCACTAACACTCTAAATCTCAATAATTGGGACCTCGTTATCTTAACAAAATATGTAAACGGCATGTTGTGGCAAAAAATGTATTGACTTGTAAATGCCAACATTAAAGACTATACATTTGTACATTTTGTATTATTCTTACCTCTCTAAATCGAGAGAACTTCTTAAATGTGTGTAATTTGTGTGCAGTATGTTTCCCCAGATCTTAATCATCATATACGTTGCCTAGTAAGTATTCCTAATTAGAGGTATGGATCGCCTTTTTAATGTTGACCCATTAGTGAAGCTTTAGTTCCACCCGTGCTGAAACTATTGATATGGAGAAGAGGGGAAGGACGATGGCAGTTGAGTGTGACAGTGGAGTGTTGTAGTTTTTATTGCCTGGCTTTGCGCTCACTCTGACAGAAGGTGCCTCTTTGTTTTTTTGGAGGATTGTGCATTTCCTTAAAGCTGCAAGGACTGTTATCTTACTTCTTGCAGGACTATTCTCATTTGCTGCGAGCTCCTGTTATTCACAACTTTGACATACAGTTTCCTGGGTCGTGCACCAGCTCTGGGAAGTAGAACATTTGTCTAAAAAAAAAGCATTGACAAAGCCAATGTTTAAAGCTGTGTATTACATTATACCTTCATAGTTAATAAATCATTAGTTGGGCTCCACTTACCAAGTAATTCCAAACATATCTGAATGTTAGGATTTGTAGACACAACATTGAAAGTGTACGGAATTGTGGGAGTCCCTCTATTGAGGCTTTACATAGACCACCTTGGTTGTGATACACCCCATTGAACAGGTTAATTAAACTTCCACATTTTATCTCACTGCACCCGTCACAAAGATGAAAAAACATTTGCACATCAGTCTGCTCCTACCCACGAGGGCAGCCTAGTGCTGAAAGGGTAGGCAGTTCTCCAATGAATAAAAGTACAATCAGCAACCCCAGACGCGTGTTTTTCCCCTTGTGGAGCCTCATCAGTGAGATGAAGCTGAGCCTTTGTAAGGCACAGTGAGCAAGTGGCCCATGTCTGGATTGCCCGTAGGGACTGAGGGGTAAAACCCCAAGTTTTACAAAAAGTACAGAACTGTGGGACCCCCTCTACTGAGCATGTACGTGATCAATAATCTGTTCTATGGGGCGCATCTAACTCGGGAGGGTCTCCAACCACATTTAACTCAGTCCACCCTTTAAAAAGGAGAGCAATCCATTTGCATGTCAACCTGGTCCCACGCACAAGGGCAGTCCAGCAGCAAAATGCTGGGCAGTTCTCCTCTGAACAAGAGTACCATCAGTAACCCCAGACACATTTCAGCCTTATTATGCCCCATCAGTGAGGTGAAGCTGAGCCTTTCTAATGCACAGTGAACAAGGGGTCCATGTCTATATTGCCCCAAGTGAATATACAGAATGTACGGAAGTGTGGAAGCCCCCTACGAACGACAAATAGGGTTCAAATAACCTGTTCTATGGGGCGTATCCAACTCAGTAGAGACTGCAACCTATTTTAGCTCACTGCACTCTTCACAGAGGAGAAACATACAATTTGCATATCACAAGGGCAGTCGGAACCGAAAAGCGAGACGATTCTCATCTGAACAAGAGTACCATTAGCAATCCCAGTCAGGTGTTTGGGCCTTGGTGGGCCTCATCATCGAGGTGAAGCTGAACTTTTCTAAGGCACATTGAGCAAGGGGTCCATGTCTGGATTGCCCTTAGTGACTTTAAGTAGAACCTCACATTTTACAAAATGTACACAGGAGTGGGAGCCCCGCTAACGAGGAGGAACATGGTTCAAATAACCTGTTATTTTGGAAGTATCCCACGGAGGAGGGTCTACCACCACATTAATAGAAATAGTAGAGAGATGTGAAGCCATTTTACTGTCCACATTACTAAAGTTACATCTTAGCAAATAGTAACTCGCAGACATTTTTGGAACTTTTAACGTAAGCATTGTGATTTTGGTGATGAGTTAGGGTGGCAGGTGGTGTGTTGAAGCATGGTGGATGGGAGAAGGGGTGGGCTAAGTGGGCCGGCAGTGGGTAGAAATGACCATGTCAGAGATGGGTGAGCTAGGGTGAGTGAGTTTTCTGGGGGTAGGCTTTGGTAAGCTAGAGTGGTTGGGTGTGGGAAGACAGGGGTGATCTAAGGTTGGAAAGCAGGGGGTTGGTAGGGTAGCATGTGCGTACAATGGGTGGTCAGTGGTAAGGTAGAGAGGGTGAAGGTAGAATGGGTTGGAGGTGCTGTGGGATGCAGTAGAGTTGCGTGAGATGGCATGGGGCCTGGGTCATGTAAGAGGGGAATTAGAGGGAAGAGCAGTGTGAAGTAAAGGGTTGAGCTGAGGAGAGTATGTGGATCGAGAGGGGTGAGGGAAGATATTTAGGAAGGGGTGTTTGATGGTAGATGGTTTCGAGTGTTTTGGGATAAAGTGCAGTGGGGTAGAGATGGGTGAAGAAAGGTGGATAAAAGTAGAGGGAGTTGAGGAAGAGTTGTTTGGTGGGTACAGAGAGGGGTCAGAAAGGTTGGCGAGTGGGGGGCTGAAAATGGTGAGAAAGGTGGGTGGGTGTTTCGGATGGGTGAGAACGGATGGGTGGGAGTTCAGAGGATTGAGGAAGAGTTGAGATAGAGGTGGGAGGTGGGGCGATGGAAGAATGGAGAGGGGTGATGTAGGGCAGGAGGAGGAGGGTGGGATGAGGGTTGAGATGGGTGGGTTAGAGTGTGGAAGGTGTAGTTGTAGCATGGGGTAGGTGTAGAGTAGGGGTATTATGCATATACCAAGGTAGGGCTTAGGGTTGGTAGGAGGTGTGGGTGGAATGGGCTGGGTAGAATTGGGTGAGGTGGGGCAGAGTGGGTTTATGAGGGGGTAAAGTGGGTGTGATGGAGTAGGGGTGGGGTAGAGTCGGTGAGGTAGATTATTTTGGGGATAGAATGGGTATGGGATCGAGTAGTGTGGTGGGGTAGTGCAGTGAGGTAGAGTGGTGGGGAAGAGTGGTGCTGCAAAGTAATGGAGGGGGTACATGGATGGAGGAAGCGTTGATGGGGCAGAGTTGGGTGAGGTGGGAATTCGTGGAGCCTGGAAGCACAAGTCACAAAAGGCTGCACACAGAATCATGTTGTGCTATGCATCAGGCTTCTGGTTCCTGGTCTATGGACTGCTCATGGGAGCTGCTGGAACCAAGTAAGTGCAGTGGGTGAGGAAGAAGGGTGCTGGGAAGGGTCTCACAGCAACAAGGGGGTGCAGCGGGTTGATAGTTGGGTTAGAGTAGTGAAGTGGGGGTGGAGAGGGGTTGGAGTAGAGTGAGGTGCAGAGGGTGGGGGCAAGGTGGTAGCATAAACCCAGCATAACTTGAAATAAGGTTTTCCTTGTTTCTTTGCCAAAACAAGCCCCTGTACCCTTGCACTTATTTCTCCTGTCCCATTCCTGACCCCTGTGTGATCCATCATTGCTGTTGTCCCCTCCCTCTGGCCGCAGCTTATTAACGGCACAGTATTCGGTAGCCCTTTAGATCACTAAGAAACATATGCACTTTTCTGATTATTTTGGAAAAATCATTCTGCAATGTGTGATATTGACAGGGTTTTTTCAAAAATGTTCTCATGGGCTTGAAAGTGCAATGCGGCACCTGCGTTCATATGATATAGTTGTGTCATCCAAACTTGCAATGGGCTCTAACCCTGGATCTTTTACAAACCTAGCAAGGCCCCTGGTTATACCGTTTATGTTAAGGGAAGTTCCACCTAAAGGCCACGCAGCACGTAGGAGCCATTTAACACGAGCAGTGATTTCTGTCCTCCACCATGTCTGCTTTGTTCTTGGTTTGTTTTTTTAGTCCCAATGTTTTGTAATGCCTATGCAAATTTGCAAACTGGTAACAGATGCTTTATTTCGTCCCATTATAAGATGAAAGTGTCCCACAAAAGAGGCCTCTGTTGTAAAACTCATCCAGTGCAGTGTGTTCCCGCCTCAATCTGGCAGGCAAATCTATTCCATGGGCTGGTACAATTTGAATCTTTTCCAGGGTACGCTCTGTCTATTGGAAGCAAATCAAATTGTGCTAATGCACGACATTGCAAGCTAAATTGTATCCATACAAAAAGGTGGAGACGGAGGCTGAGGCGTCTGCTCCCCGGGGACCCTTGAGTTGGTGGATCTTCCCTCAGCGTTGGTCGATTGGAACCTAGGCCCAAGACTGCAACATAATTTGTTGGCTCAAGGAAGCTTGAACTCCTGGGATTACATCCGTGAAACATTTATCAGCCATTTTGGGAGTTCCCCAATGACATGAAGCCTGCATGCTGAATCTTTGAGAAACTCTTCAGTTCCAGGCAAAAGTAGAAGCGTAATAAGGTATACACGCATTTCGTCGACCACTTTTTCATTGTGGGACTTTTCATCGCCGACCCTTTCATCGCCAACATTTTTTTTAAAAAACATTTTTTTAGAGGGGGGTGTTTGTGCGGGTTGGGGTATGATTATTTAAGTAAGGGGGGTTTATGGGGACGCAGCCCCCCATGAATAAAATAAATAAATAAATAAATAAAAATGTTGGCGATGAAAGGGTCGGCGATGAAAAGTCCCACGATGAAAAAGTGGTCGACGAAATAACGTAGAACCCGTAATAAGGATTAATAGCTTGCTGATGCCCTGGAGGTCTGGGCCTCTGAATGATATCAATACCTCTGATCAGAGGTGTTGCTGGGGGAGGGTGAGGGGCTATAGCCCTGGGTCTTTTGGTTGTAGCCCCGGATAGAAGCACTGCGACTACAACCAAAAGGCTAGCTAGTCCCGACATTAGCTTAACCCTGGATCTTTTCCAGACCTAGCAACACCTCTGCCTCTGATATTAGCACCGAATAGTCTCAGGGGTCATCGGTAAGGATCACAGAATAAGACAGAAGCGCTCACTTTTACATACATTGCACAGCTGGGAAATTCAGCTTGGATGCCACTTTGCGACAACACTGTGGTAAAGTTCCCAAGCATGGCTACATTTGCTTCCAAAACTAAAGGCCAGGACATCAAAACCTTCCCATAAAACCTCCAGAAAAGCACCCACTCACTGTGATGTCTCAAATCCACAGCAAAGCACAACCTGTGGATAGCATTGAGACTCTTGCAACAAAACAAGATCTTCAATCATTCTTACAGGAATTGAAAAAAGAAATAAAAAGCGCAGAGAAACTCGCCAAATAGATAGCCAACATAGGCATGTCAAGGAGGTAGAGCATTGGTTAGGGGAGGCTGAAAACGGTCTCTGTGAGCAGGTACACCAACATGAGGAGCTTGCTAACAGATTAACTGGTTTCGAAGAACAAATTGAAGTGGTTCGTTACCGACAAGAAGATGCCGAAAACCGGGCACAACACAATAATATCCGACTAATGAAATCCCGAGAAGAGTCCCGGATCAAGACCTGGAAGATTTTGTCAAGGAACTGTTCGGACAGAAGTAGAAATTGTACTGGAGAACCCATAGGTTTTTCTATTGTTGGAAGGATGAGAAAACATCCTTACTGCAAAGGAAAAACATCAAAGGAAAAGCCTTATTACTTACCTATTGACCAGGGTGCATTTATTTCAGGTGAAAGAAAAAAGCATGAATGCAGCTAAAACTGCCAAGTCGGGACTATTTCGGGAGTCCACGGTTGAATATTGTTACACATTGCGAAAGAGCCATTAGTTATCAGTGGGGATTCCCACTGAAACTATTGTTCACCATAAACGGTCAGCAGTACTCCATAAGTAACCAGGAAGAAGCAAATGAAATAATGAACGAAAACACCAACAAGAACCAGGAAGAATTGGAGGGTGATTGAACTGAAGAAATCTGTCTGGTTCGTGGGCCAAACCAGGCCCATACAAATTTAAGCAGCATCCCGGCTAGCCGGTGTCATCGAGACCCAAGAAGAAATCCAATTAAAGCGACAAAAACAGACTGCAGTATCCTCAATTTAAAACCTGCCTTGACCACAAGGCCAGGTGTGCAAAACACCTTGGTAAGAAAGGAGTGTAATGCTTAGAAAGAAGTTCTGGGGAATAGGAGGGATTAGGGGGAAGAGGATCTGAGTCACAGATTCCCTGGGTTTTGGGGGTTTCGCCAAACCAATGAGCAAGTTGATGGTTATAGAAATTATTTGTTATCAAGTTGGCTTGTTAAGGTACGCCTCTGAGGGAAGAAGGGGTGGAGTTTGGTTTTTTTGGTTTAGATTTAAATGGCCCAAAGATAAGGAAAATAACAAGAGTGACACACTACAGTGAGGTTTAGGGGATCCATGGTTAGTACATCCTTTCCTTGATCATAACATTGGGATGAGTGACCCACGAGAGACTAAGATTTGGCCCCTTAATGCAAGGGGTCTTAATTCCCCAATTACACGTAAAAGGTGTTGCTGAGACTATTTTAGAAATATCTTTCGATTGTTTTCCTTCAGGAGACCCATCTAATCACTTCAGATGAGTAGAGAATAACTAACACGGCATTTACCAACCGTTTCTTTGCGTTAAGTGGCAGCAGAAAAAAAGGGGAGTGGCAAAACTGATCAAAGAAGGCTTTGCATTTATGAAACAAGTGACACCAAGGGACTCAAAGAGCAGTTTCCTAATGGTTAAACGGCTTTTGAAAGACCAATTGGTCACACTAGTCACACTCTGGAGCCCCACTTAAAACCAAGATCGGTTTTACAATAGACTGGTCCCGGTATTGGGCTCCTTCATAAAAGGTGAAGTGATAATGGGGGTGAAAGGGACGTCAATTTCATTGTATACCCCACGGTTCATAAAATTCTGCCTCCATCCCCAAGGGATAGCAGGAACTGGCAGGCTGGCACTAGCTAAAATGCTTGGGTATTCTTCCCTGATTGAAACATTGAGATTCTTCCACCAAACGAGCAGGCACTTTCTACTCGGCAGTGCACAAGGGGTTCTCCAGGATTGATATGATCTTGGTCAGTCACTCATCCCCAAGACAATAAAAATAGCTATAGGCACTAGGGTTCTATCTGACCATGCGCCAGTAGAATTGATTTTTTTAACTGGGCGATATACCTCTTCCCCCATACTGAAAACTGCAATGTAATTTGCATATCCTAAGTGCTAACTCAACACATTTCATTTTATTGAATTTATAGAGCGCCTTTCGCCAAAGGCGTTGAACACAACATACCAAAAAGCACAACATAATATACTACAATTACAAGAAAATGTAAACGTGGGTAAAAAATGAAGAGGAAAAAGCAGGCCGAATTAACTGGCAAGAGAAGATTAAAGAGTTTTTAGGTTTAATTGGAAAATATAAAGAGATGTGGCAGAGCGAAGTGAGATGGAAAGAGAATTCCAATGTTTAGGGGCTAGAAGAGCAAAAGAACGTACACGAGAAGAAGCACAGCTGTGCTTGGGGACAGTTAGGAGAAATACATTCTGAAAGAGATTTTATATAGGAGGAGAGTAATGAAGAAAGATAGGGGGACCCAAGCCATGGGTACATTTGAAGACAATTGAGTGAAAGTGATTGAGGAGCCGTGATTCAAAAGGGAGTAGTGAAATAGAGAGTAGAGAAGATATAATAGAAGACCGAGCGGGTAGAGAAAAAAAGACAAATTGAGGAGTTCTAAACAGAACAAAGGGGAAGACGATGTGAGACAGGGAGACCAAGCAACAGAGATGAGCAGTAATCCATGCGAGACAAAACAAGAGAAAATATACTTTTTGTGGCATGAAAAGAGACGGGGCGAACACGACGAATGTTGAAAAGTGCATAACGGCAAGAAAAAAGGATCAAAAGTAATACCAAAGTTATGCGCCGATGCTGAAAAAGAAAGAGAAGATGGGGAAAAATAGAGAGACCGAGGGGGAAGACTAGTGGGAATAGTAGACGCAGGAAAGAACAGAACCTCAGTTTTAGGAGGATTGAGGTGGAGAAAATGAGAAGACATCCAGTTTTGAACATCAGAAAGACAGTTTGAAACAACAAAGCAGTGTCAAAGGATTAAAATGAGGATAAGATCTCAGTATCATCTGCATACAGATGAAGAGATAGCAGCAAAGAGAGAAAAGAAGAGGACCAAGTACAGAGCCTTGAACACTGTATAAAAAAGGAAGTGACAGCAAATAGTGTCTGGCTCAGGTTACAGAGATGGCCATTGAGAAAGTGATCAACATTAACAAACGCCTCATACAAGTCAAGAAGAATAAGAATAGAAGAGAGGTGAAGTGATGAGAAGACAGGAGAGCGTTGGATACAGGTAAAGGAGCAGTCTCTGTAGAGTGAGAGGGACGAAAGCCACATTGAAGCGGAGGGATAAGGGAGTGAAGATTTAGATGGCGTGTTATCTGGGCATAGGCAGAGCCCGTTCAAGAATTTTAAAGAGAAATGGCAGAAATGAGAGAGGCTGGAAATCGTCAGGAATAGATGAGTCGAGAGTAGGTTTTTTTCAGGATCGGAAGCATAAGTGCATGCTTAAGTGGTCCGAAAGCAAGAGTAACACATTACTGGCTCTAAATAAAAATATTACCCAGAGAATGACATTGATAATGCAAATCAAGCTATTCTCTGGGATGCAGGGAATGCTGTCTTCGGAGGTGAGGCCATAAGCAGATCAGCAGCTCCAATTAAAACCAGGGAGCAACTCCGGAAGGGTTCGAGTCAGAGGTTAGACAATCTGAGCCAGACCTTAAAAAGAAAAAATCCCTAAAATCTCAGAACTCAAAATGGCACGAAAGATTCTGGAGGGTTTAAGGGTGTAGAAGTCTGAGATCGAGACACTGGTGAAATGGTTTTGGTTGTAGACTTTTATTTAACACAAAAAGAGTTTGGGAGAAATGCCTTTCTTTCCCCAACACTAAGAGGGGGTTCCCTGCCTCAAAATAATAGTCTAAGGAGTCGGTGAGGATGTCCAAATAATAGATGTCCGTCTTGTAGCCCTCGCATTAAGAACTAAAGTCTAACTCCCAACGCAAAGTTCCAAAAAGTGAACAAGTTCCAATAGATCTGCGATGGATCCACAAAATAGGTCTCCAGTTGAAGTGAACAATCTTCCCTTCAAAATGGATGTCGATTTCCTTTTAACAATAAAGCTCCCAAATGATGTACAAAACAAACTTCCAATCTTCAAAGGCTTTCCCTTCTTAACCTTTGCTTGCCAGTTAGAGGAAGTATTTCTTTCCCCTGGTTTCTCTTCTTCTTTCAATTAACCTGTTATATGTTTCTCCCAGGTACTGTGACTCTCCTCTTCTTTGGACTACTTCCTTGTAGACAAAAAAAAACCTCTGAGAGAATTCTTCTTTTCCCGCAGTTTCCTTCTTCCTATATTCACAGTAAATCTGGCTGGTACTCTTCCATGTACTGTGGATATGAACTTAAATGTTCACACTTTTTAAATCAAGGTAATGGTTGCTTCTCTTTTCTTTTCTACCCAGTTAATGGTTTCACTCTTCACCGGAATGGGACTATGAAGATGAAGAACAGATGTGTGAATGCGAGTCTTTAACTCATCTGCTTCCTGTCTATCTTCTTTAAGTAGATTTGGTTTCCTAGTCTGCCAATTACTACTTGGTGAATTTTTCTTCTAACGGTCACCCTGGTTTATCCATCCGAAGGCACTGTGACTTTTGAAGATAAATAACTGACTTGTGGGTCCCAGACTCTCCTGTTTTCTGTAAATCTTTGTTCTGGTAAACTCAGTTCACTCGCCTGCCAAGTATTACCATGTGTGTGTATTTTATCTCTGTATGTGGGTCCCAGACCCGGTTCTCAGGGTATTCCTTGCCCCTCTCCCTCTGCTTGGGGTATTGGTTGCCCTTCTCCCTCTGCCACCACCTCTTCAGGTCCTAGCAGCCTTTCTGCCCACTCGCATACCTTCTGCTTCACGAGGACTTCTGCACCGTATGCTGCACTGCGTAGCAATCTTGGGACGTGTGGTGTTCTGCTACTTGTCAGGTGGTCTGCGGCGGCCCCGCCAGACCACTCTGCTTCAGTGAACTGTCCTCGCTCCCCTGCCTTCAGGACCGTCTTCCAACTTCGTCCACTTGTTTACCGTTTTGTTTTCCTTCCCGGGATCTGTGATAGTCTGGACCGTTTACCTTGGTTCTGCGGGTTGATCTTCATAACTTTGCACGTCTTCCTTGTTCTAGTATTGATATAATTCTCCATATGCTCAGTCACGCTCTCTTTCATTTCAGTGGAGTCATTCTCCCTCATACCAGTACTATGTAAAGGGGTCGAAGTTTCTAATTTAAACAGATACATGGCTGACATGGATATTACAGATCTCTGGGGAGGGTCGGTTGATAAAGTTGGTATATTGCCACCGTTATACTGCGTCTCTCCTTGGCTGTCGTCCCTCATTCCACAGGGTGTATCCCTAACATGTAATCCTCCTCCAGTGCACCACCCCCAGACAGACTATTGGACTGTGACCGTACCGCCCTGGCCACATGAGAATGAGTCTCCCTTCTGGGAGAAGGGACGACATCCTTGGATTCCTCAAAAGGCCCAATTGGCAGATAAAACAGCCCAAACACTTCTACGCACCAAACAATTATTTTATGCTAAAGATACCAAGCCAAATAGGATTTTGGTGGCTAAATTGCAAAATCGGGCCTCTAGGAACTCTATAAATGCTGTTCAAAATTAAAAGGGTGCAATGGATGACCAGACATGGATGAGAGGAATGGAGATTTTAATGCATTACTTTTCAGAATTATTCTTGGAGGTCCCAGAAGATTCTGGGCAAAAATTCTCGTATCTGGCCCAGCTAAAACTCCCCAGAAGTACTAGAGAGAAGAGGGAGATTTTAGAGATACCGATATCTACATTGGAAATATAGAATGTCATCAGGAACTTACCTATGGTAAAGGTCCCAGGCCCAGATTGCTTTACCAACTCATATTAGAAGGCATTCAAAGCTACTTTATTCTGCAAACATTATCGACTATATAATTAATTTCTGACCTTCATGGTAGTCTCTAGCAACATGGCGGAATCCACCACAACCTTACGTTTAATAACAGACTTAGATCCCACGGACTGCACTTCCTTTAGATGGTTTTCGCTCTTGAATATAGATGCAAAATTTCCAACAAAATCCTGGCCAATGGATAAATGGAAATCATCCCCAAACAAATATACCTGGATCAAACCGGGTTTATAAAAGGGAGGGATACACACGGGCGGGATGCACACAATAACATAAGGCGCGCAATTAATTTGATACAATATGGGGCAAATTTGACCAACAATTTGTACTTCTGGCACTAAATGCAAACAACGCTTTTGATGGTATTAATTGGACATAAGCAAAACTGAAATTTGGTTTTGGTCCTAATTTTACAAAACTCAGAATGGCCAACTTTAAAGTCGCACATACCATGCCGAGTCAATGATAAACGCACTGTCCCCTCTAGATAACAAGGCGTACACAACAAGGCTGCCTGCTTTCTCCACTTAATTTTGCCCTAGCACTGGTACGCCTCACACGCTCAATCAGGATAAGCCCCAAAATAGAAGGCATCAATGTCTCAGGTTCCGTACATTATGTCTTTATATGTGGATGACCTCTTGTTGTTTCTACGGAAACCAACCAATTCCTTAATTTTGGTATCCTACATGTCAGCCGATATGGGCAGATATTGGGCTTCAAAATGAATCCACAAAAGTCTAAGAGGCCAAATATGAAAGAATCATAAGAGACCGTAGTACAGCTACGCACTCAGAGCACACAGAGGACTCACTCAAGTAGCTTGGCAATAATCTCAACACACATTTTGTGACCTTATACCAAGCTAACATCCCAGGGTTATGGAAGTGGGCCATGGACAAATTCTCTCGATGGCACTTATAGGAGATCTCATGGATTTGCTGCATCACAGTTGTCAAGATGACCACCATTTCAAAACATGTGTACATATTCAGTCCACATACCAAGTAAAATGATTACTAACCTACACGGAGCTGTTTTCAAATTCATTAGGGGTCGGGGGGGGTGGTGATGGGGATGACCCAGGGTATTCTTCAAAATCCCAACGATTAACCCAAAACCATAAATGTTATAGGAGGAGTGGGAGCTCCCTGTATCAACCGATATTTGATTGCTGCACAAGTCTGCCATTTCACTAGATGGCCCAACAAAATAGTAATAAATGGACGGTGATTGAACAAAGTAGCTCTTGATCCCCATTTGACACCTTTCATTCATCCAGAAGAGAGCACGGGACCAGCAAGCGAACTTGTAGTCATCTACTAAGTTCTTCCTATGTTTTTGGGAGAGAGGCTGTGAACTCTTAGGATTAAACGCAGGGCTGAGTCCTCTTACCCCCGATCACTTGCAACAAGATTTCACCTGGGGAATGAAAGTATCTGCATTTAGCAAATGGGAGGCGAGCAGCCCCCTTAGATTGAGACAGCTTTTTCACGGGAGCTCACACATTACCTTCATAGAATGTAAAGAGAAATGTAATTCCTGGGGAAGCGGAGAGGTTCCACTGCATGCAATTGCGCCACTGGCTGACCAATAAAGAAGTTAGCAGTATTTCCAACCATATAGGGGGCGAGTGGCTAATCCTCTAACAGTGTGTCCGGCTTGTGGAATGATCTTGAAGGGTTATCCTGGGCTGGTGCCATCCGACTCCGAGGAGGTTCTTCCATATATGAGAACTGGGGAGAGGGACCTTGATCTTGAAATCCTGGTCACACATATGGGAACGAGCTAGAAGAAGCTCCAAATCCATCACTATAAAAGAGTGTGCAGAAAAGAGTTGCTCCCCTAGCACATTACCCCAATTAAGTTACACAAAATCTCTGTTATTATATCGGAGCTATGTTGGAGAGGTTGTGGTTATGAGGGCACCATGGGTCATTCATGGTGGAGATGCCCACTTATTCAAACTTATTTGAAAGAGACTTTAGTACATATAAAGATGATACTGGGCATTACCATCCCATGGAACCCACAGGTTGCGATATTAAGAGACTGAGGCCGACCTATATCCAATGTCGAGTTATACTGCAATGTTATTATTAGCACACCTACGCTCAGCGGCCCGAATAAATCTGGCATGGTTCTGAAAGAACCCTGGGGGATTGATTATTTCCCTATGGGAGGTGTTTGCCTCAGAGAAATTTCTGACCTTATTGAACTAAACCACACTCCAATTCAGGGAAACGTGGGATGCATGTATCCAGTATCTCAGAGATTGTGATCCTATGTATTATACACTACATAGGATTAAATATCTCCCAGTAATACAAAGTTTGTCAAGATGATTAACGTGGTTGTCATGATTCTTAACCTGTGAAATCGGAGGTAAGATAAAAGGTTGAGGAAGGGAACCTAGAGATCGCCGCAGACCCCATGATCTTCTGAAGTACTGTATCGCACATAGTAATGAACGGCCTGATTTGTTTTACATAAATGAAGTTTGCACCCCATAAATCCAGAGATGATAGGATTGCGATCTTACATGAAACTTATTTTTTTGTTTTTCTTGTTTGTTTCAATTGTTGGACTGCATTGCTACCTACCGGAAACGAGGAAAATAAAGCATAGAGAAAAGTGGAGACCTTTAAAGCTATACAGAGGACACTTGTTTAAATGAATATGCTGTCACTATTTTCCTAAAAACAAGGAAATTGGTTATCTAGCGCATTGCAAACTGAAGTAAGTTCCAAAGCCTTAGGAACTGTATTGCAAATAGTTTCCCCAACTCTAGGTTTAAATATGGTTGTTGGTACAATCAGCAAGTGTTGTATCAACCTGCCCGCCTACGTGGGCCAGCAGGACAAGAAACTTTTTTCTACCTAGTAGGATGTTGCTAGACCTTGGTGGCACCTCAACACTGAGCAGAGAAGTTGGTGGTGCACTAAAGCCAGCAGAGCGAGCAATCACTTTTCTTTTGACCAGAAACCAGGCAAACCGCATTGTTTTGTAGACGTGCAGTGGTGGACTTGATATTCCGGAGGGCCTACATACAAAGAATTGGTATAGTATAGTTTATTTGATTAAGCATGAATTAACTTAAACCAAGCCTGCCACACTACATTATAAAACACATCGATGTCAAGTAGAGGTGTCATATAAAGTAGAGGTGAGAGTTTGGAGCCTTGTGGTACTCCACAGGTAAGTGGGCGAGGCCAGGAATTGTAGGGACCCAAGATTGTGGTTTCTGTTCTGCCCGTGAAGGTGATCCAGTGTAGAGCTAATTATGTAATACTAATATATTCCATTCTTTTCATAAGGATCTTGTGACTGATGGGTGTCGGAAGCAGCGGAGATGTCTACCTGGATGAGTGCACTCTGTGTTTTCATCTGCATTGTCTTAAGTGTATCCCGATGGAGCACAGAGCAGATTCTGTATTCCTAGAAAGTCTAAAACCATTCTGTACCTCATTCAGAAGTTTGTTTGTTTTGATAAAGTCCCTGAGTTGGGGATGTATGATTTTTTTTTTCTCCAGAAGTTTCCTGATGAAAGGCGTGTTTGAGATGCGGTGTATATGTCACTTATAATTTCACAATTTCAAACCATGAACTACGATGGGAATACCACACCACCCACTGTAAACAAACACCCGGGGCCTGGAAAATGGATACAATAGCACTTCTGCTCTAGCACTAGAACAGCCTCTTTCCGTTCCATCTTCAAGGGAATATGCTCTTTAATTGGGCAAAGAATCTGGCAAGGCAAGCACCGGCAAGGAATATCGATGTGTTCTCACCTTAAGCCAACGCTAATAAAGAGAGAACAAATATGATAAACTGAAATCCAGAGAAGCCTATCAATTAAGCAAACCACACACTGGACCAAAAGCACAGAACATCTGTTGCACGTAATGCTCTGTCAGACAAAGCACCAACAGCAAGGCCTGGCCAGATGATGGACCTTTGGGTTCAATGAGTACCTGTCATCACATCTAGGTTGTAATCCTACGCCGATATAACAGAACTGGGTGCAACTTCACACTGCAAGTGTCTCCAGCAAGCAATTACAGGCTCAACAAGACACAGGGATGACCATGGACACTGATGCTGGACCTTTCGGGTTCACCAAGCACCAGTCATAATTTCTAGGATGAAGTTGTAGGACCAGTAGAACTGAACTTGGATGTAACTGCACTCTGAGATGGTGTCTTCCAATAAGCAATTGCAGACTCAACAAGACACAGGGATGACCAGAGACCTGCAATTGCTCAAACTAAATCCCTGAACCTCAAAAAGGTAGATACGGTCACCCCGACAGGCACTGGAAAGTTATCGGGAACAGGGATTCTCTTCATTACGAACAGACACTGAAACATACTAATATGCTAATTCTCTCCTCTGCACCAACAAACAGAATGCAGCTACACCCCTCGAATAATTCAGCCTCGCTGCACACATAATCCCATTCACAAAGCCCCACCACAACCACCAGAATGCAGCCACCCAAGTCTACTTGGCGTTGCTGGACACCTACTACTGATCTCATACGACCACAGCACCATGCCTAGCACTAGAATTCAGCTACACACCACTCAATCCGCTCACGCTGCACACATACAAGTGCACCCAAGCACAATTTACTACCCTACTCTTTCCACTGACCTGGACTACAATCCCAGAGCATGTTCAACCCAAAGTGCTTTGAAATTATACCAATGGTAAAAGGCACTATACACATGCAACATAACATAACGCATTACCTTATTCACAATTAACATTTATACAGCTAATAAACCCTGCTCTAATAATTTCAAATATCTTATAACCTGCACACTCATAAAAAAAGCTGACCCACACATCTCATTCATAACCATAAAAATTCAGAGTTTGAAAATGGATATTGTGCACAAAATGTGCAAAGTAAGACGGCGCACCAGTAATCGCGCACAGGAAATATACAGATGTTTTAGAGTTTCTTTCCCTTGAGTTTTACAAAACCTGCTTAGCCTCTGATCCTTGGTAATATCAAGCTGAGAGCCAAGAATTAGTAGTCTAGAGGCAACTCCCATGATGTTGTGCTCAGGGGATAAAATGGAGGGACCTAACTAGTGTACAGAGTTTATGGAATCTGCCCTTTATTCTGAGCTGACTTGAGTGTTCAGACCAAGATTTCCCACTCGGTACCCTCCAAAGTTCTTAACTATATTGTTGAATTTAGGACGGAGGCAGCCTTACAGATAAGGGGTGTATCGGCCACTTTTACTCCCTAAAAATTGTCAAATACTCCCAAAAATAAAAATAGGGAGCGAAAAAACTCACAGCAAAAAATAGGAACAAGATTCTTGCGCCCCTGCTTTCACCCTTTCGGCTCCATGGCTATGTTTGGCCCACTAGTACATGTAGTACCACAGTAAGAAACTGTTTTATCTGCCTGATTGTTAGAAGTAAACATGCATCTTTTAATGTGCATGAATAACTAGGTGCAAAGAAATAAAGATTACACAAACATTTCTGTTTTTCAGTGAAAACATATTTTACTGGCTTATAAAATACTGTTATTCGGAATTGGACTTAAATTTGTACTCCCAAAAAAATCATTTTACTCCCAACTTTAAAAAATAGGGACCAAAATACTCCCACTTCTAAATCTTTTCTGGAGCACTGGGCAGAGGCCAAACATTTCTGGTCGAGAAGGTAACTTAATAGGTGCCTTGTATCAAGGAGAATAACCTCTCTTGGGGGCATTCTGCCTAAGACCACTTCTCCAGCGTTAGTTGCTTACTCTTTACACATCAGAGGAAAAAGGAGCAAAGTCCTAGTTCTGCCCTCTGAAGCTCAAATAAACCTGAGCATCATCTACTTATCAGTGGAGACGTATGTTGCTTATGCAGGCGGTCTAATAGAGGGGGAGACTATAGATATTAAACTGAGGAGTGGGGAACCACAGTCCATCTTAAAATGGGTGGAAAGTAAAGGGCTGAGAATGACTATTCAGTCTAAAGCATCCTGTAACGTCCCACTCTGCTTAACTACTTTGAAAGGTCTGCGGTGGTCCACAGTGTCAAAGGTCATTGAAATGACTGAGTGATCAGCAGGGCTTGCTGGCCTGAATGAGCATATCATCCCACACCTTCAAGAGTGTTTTTGGTGCCATGTCTCAAGCGGAAACCAGATTGGATCAGCCATTCCTCCCCTAGGGAAGTCTGAATTTGGGTAGCCGGGTTTTCCAAGTACCTTGGAAACCCAAGGCAGTTCACCAATTGCACATTGAGGGTCCAAAGGATGACCTTTCTAAAAACTGTATCGAACTGAGTTTTTTTGGGACCAGACCTGATGGAAGATGCATGCATTTTGTAGGGATAGTTTGTGATAACTCTTCAACTTTAGAGCCACTTTTTTGTCGCTTTTGGATCAATTTCTTTGCAAACGACCAAGCCACTCCAGCCCCCCTCAGTCTTGGAGGTTCTCCCTTGCAAAATGTCAGTGACCTAGAATTCTACTATTTGACTTTAGAGCATGCTTCCTAGGTATTGTCGAAGGAGGGCATTCAAGTCTTTCTCAAGAAAAGTTTACCCCGTTGATAGTCTGCAGAAGTGTTTAAAAATATATATTTAGTTTAGACCCATGGTTTTTTCTCAAATGTAATAATTTTACTTTTGGAATGCATATATATCCCTTAAAATTGTCATTACTAGAGACCAACCACGAGAAAATACAAAAATGAAAACATTATTTTCTGAAATCCTTTGTACATGCTAGTCCATGATCTAGCTTGTTACTATACGTGGTTGTCTGATAAGTGTGTGTCCAGTGGGGGAGCATTGATTGGGGCTTGTGTCCACACTAATTTGCTTTGTGAAGTCTCAATTCTGGATCTCCTGGGTGGGGGGTACAAAACTGTCAGTTCATACCCACGGACTAAAAAGGAAACCTGCTACCCCTAAGTGTTTGCTTGCCACTGGGTGCTTCTGATGGCCAATCTGAACTTGTTTTACCCTCCCCCATTCAGGGATATTGCACATTTTCACAGATTGCTTTTAGGTACTTGGTCAGACAGCATTGAGAGAGAAGGACCCCAGATCAATCTGGAAAAAAGTAATCCAAGTAAAAGGACACTAGTAAGACCATTTCTTCTATAAAAAGACACACGGGGGGTCACGCATTTTACTTCCATGGTGTCACATTTTACTTCCATTTATGCCAATCAACTGTATATTCCGTTTTTAATTCACCATTCTCTGAGACTACTTCTTTAAAAATAAAGGTTGCCATGCTAACACAGAAGTCAGGCAGAGCCCCAGGTTTGCACCACACTCCACTTTTTTTTTGCTTTTTTAATAAACATAAAATTGATATTTTTGCAGCCTTTCTTGCTCTGTTATATAATGGCATGATCAGCTCCTGTAGTGTGCCCAATACATAGCTGGGAGCTGAAATTATACCCATTTCCAAGAAGTGCAAATTGGGTAACCCATACAACTGCAGACCTATTTTGTTGATAGACTCCAGAGCGAAATTCTTTGGGAATATTGTACGAAATACAATAACTGATTAGCTGGAAAAGTTCAACATAACTGCAGCACAAGCTGGCGTCCACAAGGGACAATCAAGTCTAGAACAGTTGGTGTGACTAGCTGTAACAATTGCCAAGCAGCACGCCACACTACAGAAAAAAATATGTCTTGTTTCAGAGATCTAAAACAGGGCGCGAGATACCATCTTGCAGGAAGTGTTATTCCAGGTTTTGGAGAAATGGAGCATGCCCTGATATCATTTAGCAATATTTATTACGTGGCACTGGCACATATGCCAACATTTGGTGTGGCAAGAAGAGTGTTTTGGCCAACAATATCGTAGAGGGCTTCCCTCATTGATGTTTGCTGGTGCCGACTTTATTGAACATCTTCATAAATGGTTTAGATCAAGCTCTTGAGAATATCTATGTTGGGGTGCCGCCACAATGCGATTGCTCTGGATCACTTTTTGCATACTGACGCAGTATTGATATGGAGACCTAGAAAACGTCTTTAATAATATGGGGTGCTGTTGATTGTTTTATTCTGTGATAAAATTAGCTTAATAAAGAACAATTACACAGCCACAGTAGTGGCTGTGTAGTTATGGTTAAGTTGCTGTTTCCATAGGAAGAGAACTTTTTGGGTGGCCTATAACTCTGCTACCCCTGGACGAAACCTCACCAAACTTTGCAAAAAAATATATGGGGCGCTCTGAATTGCTTTGCAAAGTTTGGTGATGTTTGGTGCAGGGGGCCAATCCATGCAGTACTTTTCTTTAAAACGACCAAAAAGTAGGTCTAAAAAAAGTAGTGATATCTATGTCCGCTCCGCGGTCACACTTCCCTGTTCGCTCCGCGGACAAGATACCGAGAGGCTAGGGGGGTGGGTTCATGACCACGGACACGCAACGTCTTCGTCGATTGGCTGCAACGAGCCGTGATGTGCGTCAATGTGTGGATGTGCCCGACATCTTGAATCTGAAGACAGCGCGCTCGCCACTAGAGGCGAAATGCTGTTTCGTAAACTGTTTTGTTCTCCTACAGTTTGTGTGGAGGTTCACAGAGTAAGAGATGGGTTAAATACTGTACTTGTTTGGGCGGCAGGTGTTAATGATGTATTCGCCATGCGAAACGCTGTTTCGGAAACTATTTTGATCTCCTACAGTGCTTAGGAAGGTTCAGAGAGTAAGAGATGGGTGAAATACTGTACTCATTTGGGCGGCAGGTGTTAATGATGTATTCTCTATGCCCGCTGTGTTCGGGATGTTTGTACGTGCAGAAAATGAGGGGTCTAATAAGAGTAGTATTTCACTCCATGCTGTGTACAGGCACCTTGAAACTGTTCTAAGGAGACCCGTGGTGTTAGCGAACATTGAAATTGAGTACATGTCGTTATTACATAATTTTTTCCTATGGGTGTGCTATTGATTACTACGTCGCCATGGGTGTGACATGCTGCAGTGGTTGTGGCCAGGGCCTAGAGTCTTGGATGCATGGCCGTAGGCCGAAGGCCATACTTCCAAGACTCTAGGCCCTGGCCACAACCACCACAGCATGTCACAGCAATGCCTACACCTGTAGTATTGCTTATCGATTAGATATTTGTGGGGAGTGTGTACAAGACCAACGTTATAAGCACTGGAGTTATAAGGCACTGCACACGCACACATTGCAATATCTATGGACATACAGCTAGGACTCTAGCCTCTGGCAGAACAAGTGAAGCATACCACAACTATGTAAACAACGTACTCCCGCACATCACTCAGGTCGTTGTGGGCAGGATGTAGACTTTTTGCATGGCTGAAGGCCGTAGGCCGTACGACATACTCCTAAAACTCTAGGTCTTAGCCAGAACCACCACATTGTATTACAGCAATGCATACACCCGTACTACAGCTTAGCAGTATGATGGTTCTGGGGAGGGTGTACAGTCTTGGGTGCATGGCGAAGGCCATGCACCCAGGAACGACCTTATAAGCAGTGGAGTTATAAGGCAATGTACATGCATACATTTAAATATCTATGACCATATATCGAAATCTCTAGGTCCTGCCCACAACCACCGCAGCATATTAGACAGGCACTTTAGTGGCTGTGTTGTTATGATGAAGCTGTTTCCATAAGAAGAGCACTTTTTTGGGTGCCTTATAACTGTGCGCCCCTTAGGCGAATTCTCACCAAAGTTTGCAAAAAAAATATATCGGACACTCTAACTTTCTTTGGAAAGTTTGGTGATGTTTGGTCCATGGGGGGGAAAGTTTTACGGGTGGGGGGGTTCTCAAAACGTCTCTTTTCCACTTAGACTGAATGGGGGGAAAAGTTTGTGCCCGCAAACATGTGGCGCTTTCCCTGATTGGTTGTGGAACAGCGTGAAGTATGTCAGCTTTCTTTGGTGCCCCTGCTATCTTTTATTAATGTTTTGGTGTACACTGACATTGCCAGAAACACATAGAAAACAAGAGAGCACTGCACTTGTCACACTTAGTAATACTATTTCAGAAGGTGACCTTTGAGGGGGGTGGGATGGGATGTGGGAGCAGAAACTGAAAACAAAGGGGCTATACATGTGATATCAACAGTGATATCATCAATGACATTTGTGATGCCATCTTTTATGTTTTGGGTGTTAGTGCTAGCAGTGCACAGTGGTGCGGGCAGGTATGGGTGCTTAGCCTACCATAACTGGCGAATTTGAGGGGTTTTTCGGTTTTACTTTGAACCACAATGGCACGTTTGTAAAGTGGTTTTAGTGAATTGCACAGGTTTTTAGTAGTGCAACTTAACCATAGCGTCCCCTTAACAAAGTTTTTTTGAGTGAATATAGAGCACATCAAAATTCAACCCCAGAGATGATGAACTCACTGATTCGTTCTCAAAGTTTTAGGGAAGGTCAAATGCTTCAATGTACTTGCATGAACACCATAATTCGAGAAACAATTGGGAAGGTCATATTACAGGATTTAGCCTTTTGTTGGTACAAAGCTTTATCTGCATCTGGCAGTTTAAATTGACTTTTGCTTGCTGTGCCAATAGATGTATGCAAGGCAAAATGCAGACCGTCCGTTCTCTATGTGTTGAAATCTGGGAAATATTTATTTATACTTCAATGTGTTACAGTCAAAGACTTTAAACATAAAGGAAAATAAATAAATCATAATAAAAAATGTAGAAAAGTACCATATATGCATACAGTACAATTCATGATTCATAAAATGCATGAGATACATAGATACAAATTCATATGAAATTTACAAAAAAAAATGTAAACAAAATTACAAAGTTTCACGCAAACAGACCGAGAATCACACAGGCAAGACAATCACACACACGCTGGCAGGATTTTCATGGCGGACCTCACTAACGACAGTTATTTTACACATGTCAAGGCTCTACGTGAGACACCAGCAGCTGTTCAAATGATAACCAGACACAATAGAGGGCCAACTGCAACTCTTATTTCCTGTGTTCAGACACCGGAACCAAAAGGCCCTCAACAAATGAGGACAGGTTGTGAACATAGTCACCCAGGCTTAACAGTTTCAGGGCAACCATGATTTTTACAAAGGCAACAAAATCTTTCAGTCCGCTTCAATTTCTTAGCAGGCCCAGTGTTCGCCAGTACTGGCAATCTGTTTATACGGAAAAGCAATAAGAGCCTGCAAAGAATTTTTGAGGGACATACCATAAGGTAACACTGCGCTTTCCCAGGGGTATATAACACATATGATGTAAACATGTATGACTTCAAACTTAGGAGATGTGCATGTTCCTTTAGCCTATCCCAATCCAGCATGTTTCCCTTGAGCTCTTTCCGGAGTTCCCAGGAGCCCAGCTGAGAATACTGAATAGACTTAGGGTGGGCTTAGCAAACCCGGACTTTGCTTCGTTTTCCATGTCCAAAAAAACAGATTTCTACTAGCCCTACCGTAGTAGACTCCTCCACTAGCTTTGGAGGCAGGTGCTAGGGTTTTATTCCATTGTAGGACTACCTGCTTTCAGTCAGGCTACTGCGCTTCTGGGTGCACTTTTGGGCATGTCCATCTAGAAAAACCTACAGGGACTATGGGTCTCATTATGAGTGTGGCGGTGCGGTAATAACGTGCCACTATTACCACATACCGGCACATTACCATATCAGCACAATCAGAGTTTAGCGGTAGGATGGTGGATTTACCCCCAGTTCTGAGCTGGAGGGATATCCGCAATGCTACGAGCGAAACATTGCCGGTATTACCGGCCCGGTAATACCGACAAATCCCCTTATGGAGTCCTATGCGGATGTACTGGCGTTTCCACCACTTCGAATCTGTCGTTAATTCTGGCAGAGCAAATAGCGGAAACAGTATTGTAGTTTGCACCATATCCCGCTGGTATCCTTACATAAAGAGCATCCTTGCTAAATCAAACTTATGCACCTTTTGGTATTTCCTCAGGCTACAAATAAGCATTGGCAATGCCAACAGTTTGGGCTTTTGTGTAGTCATGGAAAAGGCACTTGGCAGGCACATCCGTAGTTGTATTAACTGGCCATTGATAGCAGCAAGTGCAAAATGGTGCGAGTACCTGGGCATGTAATAGCAGTGACTCGCTAGGCCTAATTCTTATACACAAGCCAAAACTGTCTGCGTTGACAATGCTTGTTTTTAACAGGACCTCAGTGAAGGACGTGCAGAGTGCTTATTAATCGAGTGGATTAAGGCAGAGACCTGATGGGACTTTTTATTACACCAGTAGTTGGTTTACAACTCCAGTTAAGTCATTAAGTCTCAGACGAATGCCTTAAAAAACGGTGCAGGCACTTAAGTGCAAAGTTTGATGGTAAGGCTTGATTAAAGCGAGTTGAACGAGTTCCCATGAGGTTTATTGGGCGGGGTTCAGGAATGGCCATAGGGATTAGCATAGCCATGGGCAGTGAATGGGTGGGCACATAACCAAACATCTACAAGCTGTGTGTCCCTCCTCCATATACCATTCTTCCCTATCTTTAATGCAATAGTTGGGGCTTATAGGTTATGTTAATGGTTCCTATATAGTTGTCGCAAGTGACACCTCATAGACCAAACTAAAAAGTGTGACTTTGAGGTGATGGGAGGAGTTGTGACACGAGTAGGATCGTGTAACCGGCCCAAGCATTATGGCAATGACATATTTTGTACACGATGACCAATCGGGGCAGGGGTCTTATCCGAGCATAGCCCAACAAGTGAAACGTCATAACTTGTATCTGTTGCTCACTCGTTCTACGGCTGACAAAGTGGACTGCCAAGTGGGATGTAGCGCAAGCTCGGTAGAGGCCATAAGAGCGGAGGAGCTTGGTTTGGATTCTTGTTCGAAGGCAATTTATTCCATGGAATTAAGGGAACATGTGGCTGGTTACAGTGATCGGAGCTATCTTTGCTGCGCGAATTGCGTCAGCTTTAAAGTGTTGCCACAGAACTGACAGGAGTGTAAAGTTGGCTGCAGCGAACTGTAAAAATACTAAAAGGTTAGGGTGGAGGCTAGCTTTCTACGGCATAAAAGAGCAAACCGCCGTGCACTTATTCTGGTAAATCTACCCCACAATTAAGATGAAAAAATGTAAGATAAATGAAAACAGAGGAAACGTGTACTTTGCGTTGCCTTGTCACAGTGCCCAGAGGTCGTGCTTTGTGTGAGCAGTGCACTGGTGAGGATAACGCGGAGTCCTAGGGGGGGGCTTCAGTGCAGAATCATGATTCTCTGCAAGCGGCAATAATTCAGGGTCCCTTACACTTCTGCTCGGCATCTATCAAAGTGCTCTTTTCGGTGACTCCTACAGAAATAGCACAGGGTGTGGAAAACGCCCAGAACAGTTAGTTAATGAAATAATGTAACTGCCCTGGGCGAGGGATAATACTGTGTGCGCCGCTTCATCCCACCCTGTTCCACTTGTTACCGCCTTACCCGAGGCACTTCGCCGACACATCTAGCCCTGCCCAAGAACTGTATGATCTCTCCCAACTGCTGAACGTGCCAGTGCTGAGAAGCCGGGACAGGCGCGAGTGTGGCACCTGCGCACGAGGCACTCGCGTGGGGGAAATGGGACCAGTTCTGATTTGCATCTGGTCTTCCACCTTGTGTACTACTAACATGGTAGACTGAAAATGATAACCCCTGCATTTGTCCATTTGTACCCATAGCCAATCAGCCATCATTTGCTCATTCCAACGATGCACTTTGTTTTCTTTTCAAGAAAATGAATTGGAATGAGACAGTAGTTTTAAAAATGGCAAACTTGGCTGCAGTTTTATTTCCACAACAAAAGAATCACTGCACACATTTCGCGAAATCCAGTCTGTAAGTGTGGCGCTTGCTCCATGTCCAAAATCACCTGCTTCCCCCTATTCTTTTGTATAGAGTCCACCATAGGCCCAACTTCCCAACCCTTTGTGCCTGAGCCTACCCTGCCCCTGCAGGTGTCCGTGGGCGGGGAGAGCGCCATTTCTTTTGGGGGAAGCTGAGCCCTTGTTGTTACCACCAGATGCCCCTGCCGTTAGGCTCCCAAGAGGCGCTGGTCCGAGAAGAGCGAAGACCCTTGCAGCTTCCTCCTAGCTCATTCGGAGTGTGTCTTTTGTGCTTGGTCGCCCAAACACTGCCTTATTCCAGCCTGACCGTCCTGCGACAGCGACGTCCAGGTGTTGTCCTCCTTCCGTTCCTTTGTGGGGTGGGTGGGTGTCAAACGAAATCCCTCTCAGCGGTGGCGGCGAGGCGGGCGTCCTACTGCAGGTGGTGGATGCTCCCTGCTGTAGGACGCCCGCTCATTTATAAAGGGCTTACCCCGCCCACTTCATTTGTTTGCCCTTCGTGGGCTTTTGGGTTGTTTTGACGCCATTCCACCCCCGTACCCTTCCCTTACCCAGGGGGAGGGGAGAAAGGTTAGAGGAGGCTCCTGCAGAGGTTACCGGGCCGCCGCCTCCATTTTTCTTTTTGTTTTTTCCGTCGGCAGCTTCATGCTCTCTGTCGTTGCCCAGAGCAATGCCAGAGTTATAATTAAGGCTTCCAGTTTTCCGTTTTTACAGATTTCTGCCCTTAAATACAGACAGAACTCAATCTGCTTTCTGTCTGTATTTATTTATAAAAATTGAAAAAAGACGGAAAAACATGTATTTCTACCTGGTTCTCTATGATGTCACTCATACATCGCAGGCCAATCACATTGCAGATTGGCAGCAGGAGAGTGTAAAAGTTGTATAAAAATAGCATTTAAGTTCTTCAAATTGCTGACCGCACATATCTTGACGCAGCAGCAGTCACACGAGCAACCCAGTCACACGAGCAACAATTTGTTATGGAAAGAAATTGAGCTATCATTTATTTCCTATATTGCTGCATGTGTGCTTTAACAAATGCAATTTTTATTAGAATAAATTCAGGAAAATACTGGTTGTGAATTCTTTTTAAATGACAAAAAATAAATGTGGATAAATACAGAAAAAAGGCCCAAAAATAAATACCATAAAACCGAAGCCTTAGTTATAATTTGCTCATAGCCTTCCAGCCATCACCTTTTTGTTGTGATGGAAGGAAATGTGAACATTTGCATGGGGCAACATTGGGAGCGGTGAGGAATGGCAAAAGGCAATCCTGATAGCAATGTGAGCGGCTTTTCTGGTGCAATGTGGGTTGGCCATTTATAAAGGGCAATGTGAGTAGCATGGCAGTGTTGGGCTGCTTGACCGGGCAACACTTGGATTACACTGTTCACAGTGTCATATTTGGTGTGTGCATTGTGCAACTGCTACGTCAAGTTTGTTGGGGCAGTGAAGACGGTAGCAAAACGGGCACAACACCATTGAACTGAATTGGGCAGTGGCTCATCATAGCAGTGTGGAACTGGCAAAGCCGTTTCCTAAAACAATTGGTAATACTAAAATAATGGGGGGGGCTTAACATGGGGGTGGGTGGACAGACGGACCTGGCTATTAAAACTGGGTTGACAAATATTCTGAATGCAATGTAAGAACAAATGGCATGACTGTGCTTATCTGGGGCAAAACTATATGGCACTGTTGAAACTGGCATGCCCTTGTGTGAAAGATTAACTCAGAGTTTTAATTTGCCTGGCAAGTTAGATAACAGTTTGTCAATGTTACAGCGACCGGTTGGCATATTGAGCTGAACTTCAAACCGGCACCAACTGACTCCTGATCCTGCTCCCACCCAGATCCCTCCCACCTGACTCCTGATCCTGCTCCCACCCAGATCCCTCCCAACAGAATCCCCAACAGTCAGACTGTCTCTTCATGAGAGGCAGCCTGCCTTGCCACTGTACCTTACTGGCCCAGGGGTCCCTGGAAGAGGCATCTCAATGTCTGTCTGCTCCTCCCCCCCCTCCAGTCTTCCCTTATGCAGGACAGGTTGTAAAATCTGTATCCACCAGGCGAAGCAGTGTCCGGGGAAGGCGGGGGGGATTTAGGGGGGTGTCTGGCAGCAATGGCATCCGAGGAAGTGTTGGAAGGCTGATACTCATCCCTTCCCTCTGCCCCCTTTTATGCAGCTTTTCGCGCCGCCTGGCTCTGCCTCCCCACAGCCCCCTTATCCTGCTGGGTGGCTCCTTCTGGATGACGCCCCTTTCGTCTGCCATTGCCCGGCCCCGTCCCGCTCAACCTGGCAGCCCCTCAATTTGGAGGGGATTTGCCTTTGTTGGCTTTACAAAGGGCAGCGCAAGGGCAGAAGAAGACAACCAACACTTTAGTTTGATTATAAAACTAAAATAGGAAGGGTGAATATCCTTTCAAAAGAAGCATGGGATCTGGGACTCTGCCTTTTACTCTTTACAAAAGGAGGTGTGGGCACCACCTCCAACAATCTGTGACCTTGCTGCTAAACAATCAATTCACTATATCTTAGAGTGAAGCGCTGGGAGTGTTCCACACTAGGACCCAAAGCTAGCCAAATGTATTACACAGCAAAGAGGAAACACTCCACCCCCACAAATGTGACACATATCAACATCAAAATGATTCAATAACAAACATGAAGGCAGGGTTCCTACAGGTGATCCAGGTGGACCATAATTCTCCGCCCCCATGGTGGTGCAAGGCAATGAGGCCCCTGGCTTCCCCGCCGTACCCTTCTTGGAGGATGATACAAGGAGGCACCCCACTTTTCACCCATTTTGTGAGAGCCAGCCTGCGCTCGCCACTGTACCTTACTGGCCCTAGGATCTGTGAAAAGGGCAACTCATTGTCTGTATGATCCTCCCCCCACCTGCCACAGGGACGTGGACCCCCTGCCTCGACTTGTGTATGAACGCCAAAATGTTCTGCAGCAACAGTTCGGTACCCTGGTCCGACAGGTGAACCCTGTCGCAATGAAAGTTCCTGGTGCACCCCTCTCCAAACAGTTAGCCACAATCCTGAGACACCCGTGACAAGCTGACAACCGAGCAAGTACACTGTTCAATTTCCAAGCCCAAATATTTAGGGGGCTTGCTGATCCCAGATGGCCCGACCTCATCCTCAGTATTATTTTCAACCAAGCGATCGGGGCCCCCAGAAAGAATTTGGCCATCCATGGAAAGAGAGATAACCATCTTGCCTCTCGAATCTTCTCTATTCCAACACAAAGATTCTGAAATCTAGGGTTGACTACCACCACGGTACCCCTATTGTCGGGGTCGATTCCTCGGAATCGGGAGGCTTAAAGACTGTAGTCTGCTCTAACTCTCACCCTCTGGGACTTCCTAGGAACCAAACAGTATAGCTTGGTTGGTCTGTCATTCGCTTTCTGATAGCTGGCTCTCCAGCTTCGCCTCACTCAGCTGTCTTCTCTCTTCTCGTTCGCGTTTCTCTCTCGCTCTCCTACATCCACCGACTGCCTTTCGATTGTCCTCTTCCAATACTACCCCTGGCTCTATCCTCCTGCCTCAAATCCCTCTCTCACCTACAGCCTTTTCTCACCTCTACTAGCAAAACTCCCCCTTTAGCCTTCAAATGAGTATCTCAAATACTCATTGAAACACAACCCAATTGGTACCACCCTTTTTGGACCCAATATCTAACTTTCACTTTCTACCTATACTCCATTAGGTATCCTACAACTTTTTCGTCTGGTGGTACACCCTCCTCGCTAATTTCTTGATCCACCTCCTCTGCTCCTGACCCCACTCAAATAGCTTTCATCCCTACTGAAACGGCTTATAGCCCAGCCCTTCCTGCTCCGGTATTCTATGTGGCCCAAATTGGCCCTCTAAGTCACATGTCCTCCACCCCCTTGTCCATTCTATACCTGAGCTACTCCCCTAGAGGCCAGGACTTCCCCCTGGAAGTCTTTAGGAAGACTTCTAGCCCCAACCCCATTTTCAGACTCCATTCTCCTGCAGTCAGACATGTACGCAGACAGGTTGCTTGTTCCTGGGT
This sequence comes from Ambystoma mexicanum, assembly GCF_040938575.1. Taxonomy (NCBI): domain Eukaryota; kingdom Metazoa; phylum Chordata; class Amphibia; order Caudata; family Ambystomatidae; genus Ambystoma; species Ambystoma mexicanum. The sequence goes on from NC_090927.1 coordinate 797,181,683, forward strand.
TTTCTCCTATCCTGGCTGAGTTTTTGTTGTTTGGGAAATATTCCCAGGTCTACTGTGTTCCCCTCTACTGTGTTCCCCTGTAGTCCCCTTTCAGTCTGTCCTTCTGCTGATGCCCCAATGCTGCTCTGTTGTCCGTCTGGGGTTGTTGGGGATGTTCGGTGCTTCAGGAGGGTAAGGCACCAAGATGTATTGCCAGGCACCAGTAGGCAGCATTGTTCCCAGTATTCTCCCACCATTCATTTTCTGCATTTCTGCAAGACTTTCAGTCACCACTGGTATGGTTTTCTCTGATGGTGGTTGGTCTCAAAACTCAGACAGCATCCCCGAAGGTTTCCAGTTTGTGCCACTGCTTAAGAATTATGTACTATAACCAGATAAATGTTGTTTTAAGCAAATTTACTGTATGTCTACAATTTGTGGCTAGTCGTTCTAAGTTCTGGATTCTTGGTGGCTCTTGTTTTTGTTGATGACATCAATTATAGATTCATGTTTCCAAATGATCACTGTCGTGGTTACCTAGAAACACTGAAATGCAATAGACATTGCAGAATGACTGCAAAAGATGACACTGCTGTATTGGAAAGCTGCTCAGTGCATGATTAGTATTGTACTTTCTACTAATGTTTGTTTGATCCATCCTTCGTAAATGTTGCAGTGGTGGGGCGATTGGAAGGATTTTTTAATGTGTCCACGGGAAGCACTGGAGCCCCCCCATCTTAAAAATCTGCACATCTTAGCCGAAGTGTACATTCTGTATTGTTTGAAGGTAATGGTGTAGCCGACCCTGTGTCTGCATTTAATGAAGGGTTTCATTCCATCCATGTGCCACCTCGTTGCCCGCTATAATTGAGGTAGCATGTTTCCTGCTCCCACGTCTTCCTCCTCATCAATTGGAAGGCTTTCTGCTCCACCTTCCACCCCTCTCCCCATGAGGTGGATGGCTTTTTGAAAATCGGAAACCAAGAAGCACGCTGACTCTGGGTGGACTCCAGAGGTGTAAAACGTGTTTCCATCCGGTTCTGCTGGCCTAGCCGTGGCACCTTGTCCCGATCGCCGCCTCTGGCATCGTGAGGTGAGTATTTAGCAGCTTTCCTGACCCTCCTGGGCCTGTGAATTGGCTTTAAAATATTGTATTGAGCCCCCGCGTGCTTCTTGCAGCACCAAGCCTCTTGTCTGTTGCTCTCCCCTTCCGTGTCCACCTCCCACCACCCAGCCTGCCCACCTCCCCCGATGGGCTGTTTCCATCTGGCTCTGCTGGCCTAGCCACGGCACCTTGCCCCTGATAGTTCAGACTGCTGTTCTTCCCTGTGCAGCCCTCTGCCCATGCGGCCCCTGCGGCTGGGGGCCCGAGGCAAAGGGCAGCTCCTACATTGGCAGCTCCACGGTGTCTGGGGGTGTCAGCAGAGGAAGCCAGTGGCAAGCCGTCAACAAGCATCGACAAAGAAGGTAGGGGTGGCCACGGTTGGGAGTAGAGCAATTACTCTACTCTGGAAGCCCGGCCACATAACAAACTTACTTAAATCGTGACATTACTGTGAATGTTAGCTGGTTCCCTCTAGGATAGTACTGCAATGGTTGGCTTGCGCCTTCTGGATAGGATTGTGAATGTTAGCACATGCCACATTTGGATGGAATTGTGAACATTGGCCTGAGTCGCATCTGGATAGAATTGCGAGTGTTGGCGAATGCGACACTTAGATAGAATTGTGAATGTTAGCAATTACCAATTATTTAAATAGAATTGTGAACGTTAGCCTGCACCTGACCCACACAGAATTGTGAATGATAGCAAGTACCACACTTGGATGGAATTGTGAACATTAGCCTGCGTCGCATCTAGATAGAATTATGACTGTGGGTGGGGAGTAGAGCAATTACTCTACCCTGGAAGCCCAGCCACTTAGCAAACTTACCTACACCAGTTCAATACTTTGATTAGTTCTCCCTGCATCCCCCTCTCCCACTATACAGGACCCTCAAATCTATCTGTGTTTAGTCTTGTACTTAAACTGCATTGTTTGCTGTGGGACCCTCCCACTATACAGGACCTTCAAATCTAGCTGTGCTTAGTCTTGTACTTAAACTGCATTGTTAGATGTACCGGCCACAACATGAAAGCTAGGCCCATTGGTATAGGATTCTCAATTCTAGACCTGGACACATATTACCCCAGCCGTGCAATCACACAGCCTACGGTATGTATATCCTCACATCACTATTGTGGACACAGGCCGCAGGCACGGCCAAGCAGCCATGCACGATAGAACACGTCTATGGCCAAGCACATCCGATCTAGTTCACAGATAGCCATCCAGACTGAAAGACCTGACTTCCCTCTGCCACTAGCATACAGCGACCACCGCCCGAAAGGAAACCGGTATAGCTGGCCTCACACAGGCTCTCTTAACAATAGCAAACTATCTCTAATCCTCAACAGCATCTACCCATGTGTCTGACCTTTCTTGGGCTGCTTAGTCGAGCCTTACCAGCCAACCAAGTCTTAGAACGGCAACATGCACACATGTATCTCCTAAGTTAACTCCATAGAATTTTGCAACCACATAGACTACGGTCACCATGGGCGTTCCAACCGAGGTAAAAGCGCATTGAGTCCACACAAGTGGGGAAAGAGCACTATATAAATAACCAAATACAATACAATTTAGCCTGGGCAGGGGAAATTCCAGTATAGTGCCATTTTGGTACCAAATCCATTCCTCTTTCTCCAGGGTGGTTCTTTTTCTGCTGCGGTCAGGTGAGTTCTGGTACCTGTAGTTTGGATTCAACCAGGGATTCCTGTCCGTCTTCCGAGGGCTCAGGTGTTTGCTGCAGTTCATGTGCTCTGAATCAGAAGAAAATGGAGCTGGCCAGGGCAGAGGGTGATGGGTATTGGGTTAGGGGCAGTGGTACCAATAGCCCTGCAATGTATTCAACCATGCCGGGGAGCTAGGAACTGTGGTCCCTCTCAATCCTCCTCCTCCCTCCCCCACTTCTTGACAGGGTCACATCCATAACGGTTAGAATGTATTATGCCAAAAAACATCCCAATGTTAGTAAGCAGATACCACAAACCCCTAGAACTGAGGGCACAGTTCATGGCAGGTCAAACTGTGTGTTAGAATAACTTTTTCAATAGTCTTAAAAAGATGAAATGATCTGTTGTGCGCCTGCGTTTGATTGGGTGAGAATTTACCAAGCCAGACACTTCATCGTGGAAGAGGGTGATAGTCTGCCAGCACATTGGCGGCAGGAAGACTGAATCTAGTGAAGGTTGAGTTTTCCTTGCTTACCAACTTTCACTGAGACACTCGACCTGTTCTGCATTCTGAAAGCTTGTATTGGGGTTGCCCTGATTCTCCTTTTCTGTTTATTGGGAAAGCCTGCACGGCTCCTACTCCAGGTGTCCTGTTCTGTGTGAGGGAAGCGTCAAAAAGCTTATGCTGCTGTCGTACCTTTTCTTTACATGCAAGAGAACCTCCAGAGTGTGAGTGTTCATCTGTTCCATTTGTGGTGACAATGTCAGTGCTACTGCACCCTATGCTTGATCTGTTAAGTGTGATACACCTGATATTCTGTTACGATGTGGCCCGCTGCTGCCTGATTATGATTTCCAAACAGATAACTTTTTGCACGCGTCGACTGAATGTTACATACTTTTTACACTCTTTTTCGAAGAAGAAAACACATTTTTACTCCCTTGAAAATGCATTTACTCTCAAAGTTTAAAAATCGGAAGTAAAATGCTCTCGCCTCATAATCTTATCTGGAGCACTGGCAACAGACTACTTTAAGAAGAGAGGGTAGGTGATGCCCAGAGCTGGTTTTGGTTGAGGTGGTGACTATAACACTTGGTTACCCTTTCAGATAGCTTTAACCTCAGAAAGTAATTAAATGATATTGACCCGTGCCTCGTGTGGATCCCTCAAATTATACATATACATGACAACAAAAGATGTATTCCTCAACTTTCAGCTTGACCTCATAGATTTGGGCAATAGGAGTGCCAGCACGGCTACATTCTGGAGAGATAAACATACGAAGTTAAGCATACAAAATATACACAACTTTGCCTGTGGCGTTAATCATTGGAATTGGCAAAGATCTTGTTGTTTAGGGCTGCCCTACACCTATTCAAAGTGGGGGATTCAGTATGTATTGATGATTTTTCATATCAAATTACTAAGCAATTATTGTAACTAAAATAGCCATTTGTGTGGAAGCTGTGCGAATTCGTACGTTGGTGTTTCTCCGCTTAATATTTTAAAAGTTCTTTTAGGAGATAATCAACTTGTTTGCATGCCCCCTTCACGATATGTACCTTATTCCTCGAGGACCTCGGCTGAACATACGATTCAGATAAAATGTAACATTAGGAATTACTTATTTGAATCTAATTACCCTAATAGCATGATACCATATGGCTGTCTTCTGCAATTGTTTGTTTGGAAAATATGCAGGTATATATTGTTTGGTCTTCAAAAAAGCACATCTACTTAACAGATAGATAGCAAGATAACAGGTTTGTTTTTATCTCATGTTAAACAGTTTTGCTAATGAACCCTTTTGTTTTTATTGTAGGCACTGGGAAACCATGAATTTGATAACGGTGTTGATGGATTATTGACTCCGTTCCTTAAAAATGTGACATTTCCTATTTTGAGTGCAAATATACACCCAGATAAGGTGCTAGCATCTCAACTGGCTGGCTATTTCAAGCCGTATACAATACTGAACGTCGGTAGTGAAAAGGTCGGAATCGTCGGCTATACCTCAAAGGAGACACCTGTTCTTTCCGACTCAGGTATGATTTAAGAATACTGTTGATTTGTAAAATGTTTGCTTGCCTATTGGTAGCAGTTGACGAGCAATCCAAGCCAGAAGTCTTCAGGGGGGTGATGGAGGATCAGGACAAGATATGCGGTAACCATGAATGAATGAAGGAATGTCCTCACAGGGGTGTATAACAAATATTTTACACTTTGTCTTTTAAAGGTGGGTAGATCTTTTTATGTACAAGTAAAGGCAAGGTCATTCATTTGTAGCATACAACAATACTTAGGGTGGAAGTGTTTATGTTCTCCTAACCACTAGGATCATTCGTGAGGAATCATGTGGTGTTGGATTTACCAGTGATCAATTTAATAAAAGGCTGTATGGTAGGTCAGAAGGAGGAGACTGACTATCATGTGACATGTTTGACTTGCTGTTATCTGAATAATAAAGAAAACGCCTCTAGCTCTAGTCTGTGGGTTGCCCTGCCTAACCAAACTAAACTATGGTGCTCGTCGTACGATGTGAAGTCCCAACTTAATAATCTGTCCTCCGTCAGAAACTAGCTTAAACTGACCCTACCACTATTAATACATAACAAAAGACCAGGATAATGACTCCCTTCCCTGGGAGATACTTCCCCACCCAAGTTTCTTCAATATGATATCTTCAAATAGTCTCTTGCTATTCCTTGTAATGGTTCCTTCGGTTCATTATGTGTATTTGTTCCCCCTGTTTCTCCAAATACGTTCTTCTTGAGAGTATCTGTCTGACTCGTAGTCTTCTCACAGTCTTGCCACTCACAGGAGAATGCATCATGTATTTCTAAGCAGTTCTTATACATTTGCCAATCCCTGGGATGAGTATGTTGGTGTCCTGGATGATCTTCACTCTTCATACACTTTTTGCCAATAACTGGGATGAGAGTGCAGGGTCTCTTGGTGACATTCACTCTTTATATCTCGCTCCCTGTGTCTCCCGCTCTTTCTGTCCTCCTTGGTTGGTCAAGATGATTCTTTGGTTTCTCCCCTGTCCCTCTAGCGACACATTTTGTTCTTTTTTGACAGTTTCAACGATAAAAGGGTTTTTACTTTGGTTCCGTTCCACGCCACAGCCTTCCGGTATGGTCTGTTGGTCAGATTCTCCTCCTATGAACAGACCTCCTCAGGTCTGTTATTGGCATATCGCCTACCCGGCACGCCAATGATGGTGGTTGTCGAGAAGGGCTTCAGTGGCCCTTCTCGAGCGTCCATCCAGGGACTTTTATGGATTTCATCCACTCTGCTGGTCAGATGGCATGCTGCCGCACCTTCAGCTCCATAGCTGCTTTCTGACAGACAAGGCAGCATCTCCCCCAGTATCCAAGCCTCCTCGATCCGGCTGTTTTGAAACGTACCCAGTCTCACTTTGTTGTTCTCTTGACCTTCTTTTTATGATTCACTTCTGGGGCTTCCCCTGCTTCCAAGTAAAGTCCTTCCTTTGTTTTGAGACCATATTCACTATGCCTCCTGTTGGCTTCTTCGTGTCAGACAAGCACTCTTGTTTACTCTCATGATCTTACTCTTCACAGTACCAGGTTGATATTGTTCTTCTGGTATTACATTACAATAATACATGTAAGAGGAGTTTAGTTGTCTGTCAGTTAAAAGTTGTACTGGTTTTTGGTGGATAGTAAAAAGGGAGTGCCTTATTATAAAGAGAGTCCTTGTGCCCAAGAGGGGGGTCCCTCCTTGTGAGGTCCCCCTTACTGCCACCCCTAGGGGGAATGTTGCGTATCAGGCTCACCGTCTTAACCTTACAGGAAGGGTATTCCCCCTTTGGTGGAACTGACTGAATCCCTCGATTTGTCACTGGTTTCTTAGTTGAAGTTGGACCAATCTCCACTTAAGGCACGAAGTAAGATTTTGAAGTGGGAGTATTTTACCCTTTTTGAGGGGGCGTAGAATGATTTTTAGGGATTAAGTCATTTCCATTCCCAATGGAATTATTGTACTGCTTTGTATGTATTGACGCTTATTAAGATGTCTTTAAGAGGCATTTTTCAGAACCGGCAGCAATAAGAATGTACCTCCTTCCTGTGGTACTGCTCTACTGGTGCCACTGATCTAATCACATTGTGGAAAGCCTTCTAGCAATCTCTATTGCCTATTTTATGTTGGAAGCATTTTAACTTCAATTTAGTTTTGTTTTTTTGCTGAGTGTATTTTCCTTTAAAAATGAGCGGGTACACAGGTTACCTTCAGCATTGACTCCATTCATCCAAGATGCAGGGTTCCTGTATGATACGTGCTTGTAGCTTACTGATTGGTTAAGCAGGAGTCATTAGCATGGAGCAGACCTGAGATTTCTCTTATAACGTGTTGACTGACTTTGGAAAAACTACAGTGTGGGAGCCCCAATAATGAGAACGAACATGGGTCAAATACCCTGTTCTTTGTGATCTGGAATCGTCATGTGTTTCCGATCACAAAGATCAGTTATTAGAATGGTAAGTGCATTGAAGACCATTTCTGTCCGACAGAGGCACAGCTGTTGCTTAAGAAGGAAGGACCCAGAGTGTGAAACCATTGGTTATGTTGTTTGCCACATTGAGTTCTTCATAGGCAATCTCTTATTTTGAGTTGGAAATGTATAATTGTTAGCCAAACAAATTCAACTTCCTCTTGTCGCAAAAGTATTACAATCAAACCAGCATGACTATGTGCCAGAGGCACACAGTCAATTTTCTGACTCAAGATACTGCAAATATCTGGAGGAATACCAAGCCAAGCCATATAAAAGGGAGCTCAACAAGATTAAAGACACTTCTCCAGCATTGGATCTTTAATGGATTCATATGCTGTGAATATTCCCCGTCATCAGGTTGGGAATTCTCAGTTACTTTTTGATTCCCCTTGTCCTAGGTAAGAAGAACCTAAATGTTGTAGCCTAACACCCTTGTTATGGGTGTTTTGGTCCCCACCAATGCAACCTCGAGTAGCCTTGGACTAGACCATCATTTTCCTCTTCCTCTCGGATTCTAACCATGTGTTCAGCTGAGGGAGTCCTCCTTTAGGTTAAACTCTTCAAAACAAAAGTTTCAAAGAACAAACATTTTCTCTACACAACATCACTACACTCTTCAAGATGAGGAGGTTTTCTGGAGATGGAGGGCAAAAGAAGACCCCTTTTTAAGCCCTGTGCCACTTATGGCCTAAAAAATGTATATAAAGGAGATAAGCATTCCGACCGCATATACTGCCTTTAACCCGACCACACCGTTAAAAGCTGCACCATCTGTCGAGGTCTTAGCTCCAAGACTCTCAAAGATAGAAATAGAAGGCTTGTCTGCTGGCTCAACAAGGGGAACTACCCTGAATACCCCTCTGATGTCGAGTTTAACAGTAGCATGGCCGGTCCAACAGGGAAACTACTGCGGTCGAGGGAAAGGGTAAGGTTGGATGAAAGGCTGGTGAAGAAGGCCAAGCACAAGATCGCCCATGGCTACAAGCAGTCAGCAGCGGCCGAAAGACCGAAGGGGCCAGATGGGCTGTCGTCCCCCGCATAAGGCCCGTCGTCACCGGGGAGGAAGTTAGCAGCAAAAGGCAGAAAATCAATGGAAGGACGAAAGCACACACATAAATTAAGGTCATTGAGAGAGGGCGAGGCCCTGTCATTGTAGGGGGGTGCAAATATCTCCTAGTGCGCACGGCCAGAGGCACACGTACATTGTTTTTGGCCATTCTGAAAGCGCATAAACAGTCAACGGAGGCCGTCGAGGCACGGAAGACGCACACGCACCCCCAGACCACAGCCGCAGAGAAGGAGCAGCAAAAGTCGCATTAAGTCGGCCTGTCAACATCAACAAAGCACCAGGCGCCTGACCCTTTGAGGACACCACATAAAACGGCCTTGTCAATGACCTCTCACAAATCCAGCTTGTCCACAACTTCATCTCACAAATCCAACTCGCACAAAACGGGCTGGTCAGTGACACCACATACACTGAACTCGTTGACAAAAAAAGCTGTGAACAAAGACCAAACAAACACGGTCCCATCACCCCGACATACAACCTTGGCAGTGGAGAAAGACACACCTCTGGCCCCCAAAAAAACACATAAGGCGGGCCCGTCGCCGACACCCGTCAACAGCAGCCCTGTCGACGGCAGCCCTGTCGACGGAAAGGCAGGAACTTCCTCAGGAGGTGCAACCTCAATAACCAGACGAGGCCACCCAACCACAACACATCAAACAGGTTGCTCCTATCCAGTACTCCGATGTAATACCAGAGGAGATATTACAGTATGAGGTGGATACCGAATTCAAGGCGTAGCACCAACAGTCAGACTCGGAACAGTCTGTGATATTACAGGAGGATGCTCCAGCTAGGCCATCTATGCCAAGGAGTCCTAGTCAGGAAGGAGACCTGACAGTTGGCCGGCCACAAGAGGAGGCAGGTCGGACACCACAATAGCCACAGGAAGAAGCAGGCCCGGCTCTGCCCAGGGGGCACACTCGCCAACAAATCCAACAAACGGAAATAAGGGGCACTGTTAAACAACCCACAGTCCCTACTATCCATGCAAGTGGTCTCCTCCCTACAGAGGCCCATCACCCAACTTGATGCAGCTCTGATGAGACCAGGGATGCTGGCCTTACCGCCACCTCAACCACAGGTACTACAACAATCTCCACTCAGACCCAGGTTTACTTCGCGGGGAAGGTCAGCAAGGTCAGCAAGGTCGTTCAGAGGACGCTCGTGATCCAGATCAATTTTTCCATCCCCCGCGCTTCGGCCAAAATGCAGGGGCATCTGGGTTTCCAACACTAACCTCTCAAAAAGGAGCCGTACCATTGACCACCGACTTGTTGCGTGCCGGAAGGTGGAACGTACAGATGCAGACAGCCCCAGCGACACCACATTCTTGTCAACCACTCCGAGAAGGGACGATGATTGGGACATAGATTCCCGCCAGGAGTTTCCCCAGGATGAGAAATCAGCAAAGCAGTTTCCCCCTGACGAGACCACAGGGTTCCATTCTACGGTCATGAAAGCGTTCAAGGAGTTTGGCCTTTCTTGCTTCTAAGGATGAGAAGAAATGCTTTTTATTTGACCATATGGGAAAGAGGAGAAGGCAGTGGTCTCAATTCCCATCCTCGACCACGTCTACAAGAGGGGCTGAAAACAATGAAGCGACCATTCACCATTCCAGCAGCGAAAGGCCATCTACACAAAAAGTACAACCCACAGAAAAATGCACCAAAATGTCTCACTTCCCAGACATCTCCCAAGTAAGTGGTCTCTGCAGTGGCAAGCTGGAAAGCGAAGTCTGAGAAGCAAAAATGCACTATACCACCAGACAATGAAGCACGAAAGCAGGACGCTTTTGGGAAAAAGGTCTTGGCGATTGTAGCCACGACAGTTAAAGCTGCTAACTCCCTAGCCATCATAGCCAGGTATGATAGGGAGATGTTGCATAAGCTTGCACCAATCCTGGAGCATCTTCCAGAAGAGAAGCATAAGGAAGCCAAGGCAATCCTGAAGGAAAGGAAAGAGTCCTCCAACCTAGATAGTAACATGGCGAACGACCTGGCGTTAACAGGTTTTAAGCAAGTGGCCAACGGGGTAGTCGTAAGAAGACATGCATGGCTCTGATGTACAGATTTCCGTCCGGATGTCTTCCATAAAGTGGCAAACCTGCCCTTCGAGGGTGATGAGCTGCTTGGCCACAAGATCGACAAAGCTCTAAAGACAATTAAAACGGATACCGACACAGTCGGGTTCCTAACATCCCTGCAGAACCGTCAACGTTTTAGTCAATTCAGGGAGAAGCATGCAGAACTTCCTCATCCAACAAGGGACGTCGATACTCGAGAGGCTCAACGTACTACTCCCCGGAGTACAAGAGAGCTTACCAGAGACGCCACAAGTCGAAAGATTTTTGACAAAATCAGTGCCGCTAGCAGCTTCCGGATCCCAAAGGGGACGTCCGGGTAAGACCCAACAGTAACAATCCATCCCACGGCACCCTGGAAGGGTGAATCTTCAGGTTTGCCCAAGAGCAGAGATAAATAACAAGGACAAGTGGATGCTGGATGCGGTAGTATACGGGCACCTACTAACATTACTCCAAACCATCAACCACAGGCGCACAAGACTGCGCTGCTATGAGAAATGCAGCTCATGCTGCAAAAAAGGGGCAATAGAAAAGGTCCCCAGTGGAAAGGGAGTGTACTCCCTATACTCCGTCCGCAAGCCATACAGAAAATGGAGGCCCATCATAGACCTGAGAAGGTTAAACATGTGTGTAAAGCGCCAGAAGTTCACTGTGATCACATTACAGCAGGTCATAGAGGCATTGCAGCACCATGTCTACCTCGTGTCCCTGGACCTCTAGGATGCATATTTTCATGTACCCATCCATCCAGGGCACCGGAAATACCTCGGGTTTGTGGTCGGAAAGTCGCACTACCAGTTCAAGGTCCTAACATTCAGCCTGAAGTCGGCTCTGTGCACCTTCATATAGTGCCTTGCACCAGTTCAGCCTGTACAAACGGGGACTCCACGTCTATCCTTATTTAGTCGACTGGCTGGTGTGATTATTTTCCCATGCGTGCAGGGAGCACAGTTTTCTACAGCAGCAACAGTGGGCCTATGACAAAGCTTGGGCTTCTCCATCAACTACAAGAAATCCTTCTTGCGGCCGTCCAGGAGGCTCATTCCTGGGGGCAGAATTCTCCACCCAGGAAACCAAGGTGTGTCCCTCCACAGACAGAGTGAATACCCTTGCTAAAGACGTTCACGCTGAGCTAAGTAAAAACAGTGTGTCAATGCATACCACTGGTCCTGCGCTGCCAACTTCATATGAGCCGCTACAAGAGTACCTGGCAGCGAACTGGAAGTAGAACACCGGATCATGGGGGGACAAGGTACAGATCCCTCCCAAGCTGCATTCACAGCTTCAGTTGTGGAAAATCGAAGCCAACGTCTGCAAGGGGAAAGTGTTTCAGGATTCAACACCCGACAAAACACTGGTTACCGATGCCTCCCTCCAGGGGTAGGGCGCTCGCGTGTGAAGGGGCTATGGACGCCCCAGGAGTCATCCCTATATATAAATGTACTCAAACTCAAAGCGGTTTCGTGGGCACTCAAATCTTTGTTCCCGATGCTACAGAACCAAATAGTCAAAGTCCTCACAGACAACCGCACCACAATGATTTATCTGCGAAAGCAGGGAGGAACGAGATGCAGGTCATTGTCCAAGGCAGCTCAACTGACATTGCATTGGGCCATTGCCCATGGAATCAGCATTCAGGCATTCCACCTGCCGGGGATACAGAATCAGACGGCCCAAAGCCTCATCGGACAATGTCCCAAAATCACAAATGGGAGCTCCACTCCTCGACCCTGCAATCACTGTTCCAACTCTGGGGTCGGCCAGCAGTAGATCTATTCCCCACGATCCACAGCAAAAAGTGTGCCAGGTACGCCAGCAAGACGTCCCAAAAGGGATCAATGGTAAACTCGTTTGTTTTTCCATCGGACGGCCTCTTCGCATAAGCAGTCCAGCTGTTCCCGATCATGTGCACGATAAAGGTGATCAAGCGGCACTCCTGCAAGGTGAGTCTCATTGCGCCGGACTGGCCTCACCAGACCTGATATGCCCCTTCATGGTGCCCCCCCATATACATTAAACGAGAGCTACAGCAGCTCCAGCAGTATGGTGGTCCCGATCGCACACATCTGCCAAACGGCCACCTGTTCGGTGCTGCATACTTTCATGAGGCACTACTTCCTGGAGAAGCAGCATGCCAAATAAGTGCATACAGGGAGAGCAGTCCTACTGCGCCTGTTCCAGTAAGGTCTGATCCTATGGATTGGCTGTAAGGTATGCAGGTGCAGGATTTTCCCTGTATGAACCTCTATGAAAGATCCAATGCTGGAGAAGAATGTTTCTTACCTGTAACTCCTTTCTTCAGCATTGGCATCTTTCATAAATTCACATCCACCCTACTTCCACCCTGTCAGGTAAAACCTCTCGCACACCAGGGACATCTGGTGCCAAAGGGTCAGAATCGGAGGGGAAGGGAAAGAGGAGGGTTGAGTTTAGGACTACTGGAGGCCCCATTGGTGGGGACCTAAAACACCTATAAGATGAGTGTTGGGCTACAAAATGTAGGTTCTTCTTGCCTATGGCAAGGGTAATCAAAAAGTAACTGACGATTCCCAGCCTGACTGGGAATATTCACAGTATGTGACTCTATGAAAGATACTGTGAGGCAAGCATAGTATCACAAGTAAGGACACAGGCACAAAAGGTACATGTTTCAACACCTTTATTGGGGGTTGGAGACTTCCTAGCTGGCCCTAATTCTATAATGGGAGTAGTCTCGACCATCAAAGTAAAATAAAATGGTCCAAGTCAGTCAGTCAAACAAAGGAAAATTCTGTGTCAGAAACCTATACTTGCCCTCATGTTTCATAATAACTAATTGTGGGAAAATGGATGAAAATAAAGTGTCTCAAAAGAATGTCAGAATGGCAATGAAGTGTCTCACCACTCCCTGCCCATATTCGCTGAAACACTTTCCAGCTAAACCGCTCCGCTTCACAGAGCTCGGCGAGAACTCCCTTCCCCAACCTATGTACTTCTCTATTCACAATGTTCACCTGTCAAAGAACTTCTCAACCGCATTGTATTAGCGCCCCCATGCGTGACCACTCTGACAATAGGGTTGACTTCTCAATGACTGTGTCTCTTGCACTTGGTTTCGCACAACGGGCCCTTAGCCACTCTGTTCCTTATTTTACAAAAACATCAGTTTAATAGGACAAGTCCACAGCCACTCTGTTCCTCGTTTCACAAAAATATCAGTTCACTTTCATATTAGCCTTTTGGGATCTCTGCACGCTCTTTCCTTCGTACCCTTTCCTTCAATGGCTTTCAACGCAACTCGCTTTCATTATTCACTGTTCTGTTCTCTTTCAAGAAGCGTTTAACAATGTGCCTTCTCACAGGGCACTGCTCCGTTACTTTGTTTCCCATCGGCTCCCTCGCCGGCAAAATACATTCAAGCTTTCAGTTCAATGATTTTATCTTTCAACGCGTGGCCTTGCATGTAAAACTGTAGCTTTCCACAATTACGCATACCACACACCAGGCTCTGCCTTTCTTTGTACTCACCGGCTGTGATTGCTTTCGCGCGTCCTTCTGTTTTCAGCTCGTCGAGGTCAGGGTCTTGCCCACCTGCTCCTCAGACACACCCAGGCAGCCTCACAGCCCTAGGGAAGAAACAAGCAGTTAGCTGTCACATGGAGGAAAGGGAGTAGCTGGACCCTCTGCTCCTTTCACTGAACTCTCCCGGCTTCTTGGAGACACCGCATACATTTGTACAGTTGTGTGCAGTGGTTCAAAGTGTACGAAAAGAAGTAGTGGAACTATGTTCCCTGCTGGCCTGTCCCTGCTTCCCAAAAAACCCATAGCCACACCCCGTCCTATGTGCGATACAAACCCCTAATCAAATGCACTTGCTGTTAAGGGAACGTTCAGTGCAGTGCACGTTTGAACTTCTTCCTATACTTTTATTTAAAAACAAAACCATTCCAAAACGGTTTCTTTTTAAAATAAAAGTATATGTCCAGTAAAATGTATTTTTTTAAAGTATAGACCGCTCCCAACCACTCCCGCCACTTCGACCACTGATTGTGTGCATTTACTACTGTGACGAATCCAGGGAATTTGTCCCTTCTCCACAAAGGAGGAACTAGGGAGATGGGCCTTTTCCACCTAACACCCCCTAGGGGACAGTGCAAGCAGGATCTCACTGGGGGATGACCAGGAATACCCAAGTAAAGCTGTTACTACATCTCCCTCTAACTCAAGAGTCACACATTTCTGTTGTATATATTCAGGGTTGGTAGTTCCATAAAGGTGACTGGCTTGATTTCTGACCCGGTTATGTTAACGCCCATCTCCGAGGTACAGCACCAATGGTGTCTTCTCTCTAGTTCCAGGAAGGAACTTAAAAGACCACAGACCCATGCAGAAGAGGAGAGAGCCATCCTGAGGGCAAAACACATAAGCCTGCGCTGTAGCGCAGAGGAGGCACTGTCTCCCTTTCAGGAGGAGCCTGGGGCAGGATCCTGCAGAGTACGTGGTTGGCGGAGAGAACCCAGAGCCCATGGAATGCTGCTCAGTCCAGGAAGGCGGAGAGGCCGAGTAACACTGAACCGCCGAACCGAGTGAGAGAAGCGAGTCGCTGCTGGGGCAGCCTGCTGGCATCCAGTCATCATGACGCAGAAGTCCTGCCGGTTATGAGCACGAAGCACTGAACGTTGATTCCCGACAACGAAGACACTGGATTTGCGGTTCTACATCAAAGGGAGAAGCCGCTTTTCCTGACGCACACCACCACTCTTGAACACGTACGCAGCAGGTTTCAGGACGTGGGTGGAGGGCGGTGAGGCACCCAGACAGCCCACGAGGGACTGGGCCACCTGAGAGAGATCCCCGGGGACTAGTAGGTCAGTCATCCTTTGGTTTCACACAGGGCTCAGCTCCCGGGAAAGTATTTCCGGGTCAACCAAAGGTGGCTGCTTGGCTATTCTGTGATGAAGCTAGGCTTTATGCCAGTTACCTGCACTAACAAACTGCCTTGAGACTTGCACGTCTCCCAATGCCGACCTCCCACCTCCAAACCTCCTTGCTTGCTTGTACAGCAGTGGTCTATGATGTAGCGCTTTCCTGGAACTGACACTCTTAAAGCAAGCACTACATGTATCTTGTTTTCTGCTTGGCAGGAGAACACTCAGGATCTCGGGGTTGCTTTTGTTCCAGTCAGCAGGCATCGCTGGGCAATCTTGAGGCTTGTCAGCATTTTAAGCTAATGTCCAACCCACTTAATACCAGGGCATGAATGCCCCACAGTATCTCTGCACCTTTGCTGCTGCTCCAAAGCTGCACCACGATAAGTGGACATACATAGATTAAGGACAACCAACATTGGGCATTTCTAAGTGCATGCAGGCAGTACGGTCAGCTGCACTTAGGATGTGCCCATGAGGGGTGAAGTGCTAAAGTGGAAACGGAGGAAGTGAGGGACAGAGGCAGGTTAGAGGCGAGGGGAACATGTTAGCTTTGCTAGCTAGGATAGATGGCTGGGTTGAGCGAATGCTGCTGACTGAGCACAGAATGCAATCTATAGGTCACATGTTTGAATCCCATTGAGGTGGAATCAGGATTTCATCCATCTGTGGTTGACCAGAATTAGGACAATCACTTTTCAGGATATTTCTTTTCTTTTTAGTAGCGCAGAGCTGAAACCTATATACTACTTGCAGGCGCAGCAGCAAACGCTCTTTTGGTTGCTAGCCTATCTTGCAGCCAAGCAGAGCCCAGAACTGATTAATTGAAGTTGCAGGCGCTTCCGGTTTGGTGCATTTTGTTGCATCTCTTCAGATTGTGTGAGTACCGTGTGTGGGAGACTACACGAAGCTTGTAGGTGTTTGGTTATTTGCCCGCCCATTGATTGACCATGTGTATGAAGTATTAGGCATTTTACAGGTACTGCTATTAGATGCCCACAAAAGCCCAAACCTTTGGCATTGCGAATGCTTGTTTTAGTTTCTTCGTTGTCTGCCGTGCCTGGCTATTAAGAGACCCTTCTAGGGGGATGGTCACCCTAAGCTTGCAGGGCCCCAGCAAAGTTGCGGCCATTTTGTCTGATAAAAGACGGGTGAGATGATTCAGAAGAAGACACTGTGTGCTGATTCTCTCAGACAGTATGGGTTGAAGGGCCGACTCCCACATAGTAGCAGTAGAGACTTGATCGTATGTAGTATGTACCATTTGCAAAACCTGCTGGCATTGAATGTTTCTGCGTGATTATTATGCGGGTTATTAAATATCATGAACGCGCCATAACGTGATCAAACTGTCTAGAAGAGGGAGGTTAAGCAGCATCCTTTACAAATGAAAGCTTATTCACACCACTGGTTTGTTTTCAGGACCCCATTTGGCGTTTGAAGATGAAGTCGAAGCACTGCAGCCACAGGTGGATAAGCTGACCACTCTTGGGGTGAATAAAATCATAGCCCTGGGGCACTCTGGTTTCGAAACCGATCAGCTAATCGCAAAGAAAGTGAAAGGAGTGGATGTCGTGATAGGAGGACATACAAACACATTCCTCTACACAGGTATGCGACATGCTTTCTAATGACGGCAGCTGCTGTGTTGCCCTTTCTTTAGCTTGGTACGTCCCTCTGTACAAAAAGGGATGCCTTATGTCAAGGGACCTTCTTACAAAAACGTGAATCTTTTCATTCTTAATGTGTTTCTATTCACACACATGAACACGTTCCATCCATGTTGGTTCACACATAAAATGAGCTTGTAATGAATGCTCGATGGTTTCGTTTCGCTTCATTTTTTTCTTTTAATTTAAAAAGTGACAAGTGCATCGTGCAAAACTATGTCAAATCATTTAAGAGTCGATCAGACTGAAAGGTTCTTATTACAAGAATCTGAAAATATGATGACTGGGTGGAAGAGTTGTTAACTGTATCCACTGATGAGAGGGCAATTTATAAGCAGTCAGGAGACACTGACAACTTCTTATATATATGGTGATGTTTCCCTGAAACTTATGGCTAATGTGTTCTTATGGAATCTATGTCATTTGTTGTGCACTTATTCTTGATGAACCCCTTCTTTTCTTCTTTCCCCCCTTCTTTCAGTATCAATTGTTCACCATGATGTATGTACATTGAGTTCACAATTGTATGTCGGTTCATTTGTTTCATCACTATGACTATGCTGTTTTTAATGATAAGCACCTTTGTTGAGTTCCATGATGTTTGTCTTAGAAAATAAAAACTTCTGACATCAAGAATCTGGAAATATTCATGATCTGGAAGGGAGACGAGTAGAAACAGGCAAAGAGGAGCATCCTTGGGTCCTTAGGGTTCGCCCATTATGGTCTTCTGGTTCTCATTTTTGAGGTGGGAATGCTCATGTTAACAAGGGTGCCGCATTGCTTGTTTGGAGAAAACTGCGTGCTTATGTAGGCCCTCTAGCTTTGAATGATGCTTTAGGACCCTTAAAGTAAGGGTTCAATGTAAGTCCTCATGCACTTTGCTGGCTATCTAGGACAAGCCATATAATGCACTGCTGCTGCCGCCTCCTCTCTACCTGCTAGTTCATAGTCTGGCATTGCTATCTGGAAAAAAGTCCACATAATGCACTGCTGCTGCCTCCTTTCGACCTGCCAGTTCATAGTCTGGCATTGCTATCTAGAAAAAATCCACATAATGCACTGCTGCCTCCTCTCGACCTGCCAGTTCCTAGTCTGGCATTGCTATCTGGAAAAAGTCCACATAATGCACTGCTGCTGCCTCCTCTCGACCTGCCAGTTCATAGTCTGACATTGCTATCTAGAAAGTCCACATAATGCACTGCTGCTGCCTCCTCTCGACCTGCCAGTTCAAAGTCTGGTATTGCTATCTAGAAAAGTCCACATAATGCACTGCTGCTGTCTCCTCTCGACCTGCCAGTTCATAGTCTGGCATTGCTATCTAGAAAAGTCCACATAATGCACTGCTGCTGCCTCCTCTCGTCCTGCCAGTTCATAGTCTGGCATTGCTATCTAGAAAAAGTCCACATAATGCACTGCTGCCTCCTCTCGACCTGCCAGTTCATAGTCTGGCATTGCTTTCTGGAAAAAGTCCACATAATGCACTGCTGCTGCCTCCTCTCGACCTGCCAATTCATAGTCTGGCATTGCTATCTAGAAAAAATCCACATAATGCACTGCTGCCTCCTCTCGACCGGCCAGTTCATAGTCTGGCATTGCTATCTAGAAAAAGTCCACATAATGCACTGCTGCCTCCTCTCGACCGCCCAGTTCATAGTCTGGCATTGCTATCTGGAAAAAGTCCACATAATGCACTGCTGCTGCCTCCTCTCGACCTGCCAGTTCATAGTCTGACATTGCTATCTAGAAAGTCCACATAATGCACTGCTGCTGCCTCCTCTCGACCTGCCAGTTCAAAGTCTGGCATTGCTATCTAGAAAAGTCCACATAATGCACTGCTGCTGTCTCCTCTCGACCTGCCAGTTCATAGTCTGGCATTGCTATCTAGAAAAGTCCACATAATGCACTGCTGCTGCCTCCTCTCGTCCTGCCAGTTCATAGTCTGGCATTGCTATCTGGAAAAAGTCCACATAATGCACTGCTGCTGCCGCCTCCTCTCGACCGGCCAGTTCATAGTCTGGCATTGCTATCTAGAAAAAGTCCACATAATGCACTGCTGCTGCCTCCTCTCGACCTGCCAGTTCAAAGTCTGGCATTGCTATCTAGAAAAGTCCACATAATGCACTGCTGCTGTCTCCTCTCGACCTGCCAGTTCATAGTCTGGCATTGCTATCTAGAAAAGTCCACATAATGCACTGCTGCTGCCTCCTCTCGTCCTGCCAGTTCATAGTCTGGCATTGCTATCTAGAAAAAGTCCACATAATGCACTGCTGCCTCCTCTCGACCGGCCAGTTCATAGTCTGGCATTGCTATCTAGAAAAAGTCCACATAATGCACTGCTGCCTCCTCTCGACCGGCCAGTTCATAGTCTGGCATTGCTGGCTAGGACAAGTCCACATAATGCAGTAATTCCTCCTCTAAACCTGCCTGTTGATCATCGGGTATTCGTGAGAGCGGCTTGCTTGCACCTTCCCCTTGCCCAAGATGTTGATAATTCTCTTAATCATACATTGTATTATACATTGTGGTTATATACTTTACACAGAACAACTTTTTAATTATTTAGGGTTGAAGACATTTGGATTGTTGATGGCATGTTTTCTGTCTATCCGGGCCTTAATGACTTTTTGAGTTGGTGGGAAAATTTCATTTTTTCAAGGTGTTCTCACGCTACAATGTATTGTTGTACTTTATGTTGCAACTTCTGTGAAGAGCACTCCATGATGTTGGTTTGTCCTTTTAGTACACACTGTGCGTTGTCTAGATGTCTAGTGCTGCAGGTTTCTGGGTTTGTAGTAGACCATAGTCTGATGTTGCACATTCGTAACCTTGTGTTCCACATCTTCATGTCTGTTTAGCATTACAATACAAGAGTAACATTGCAGGAAGGTGTGGCCTTTTCATTCTGAAGACTACATGGATGCATCTCTGTAGTCCACACTATAACTGCGAATTCTAGGCAAAGATAGTGGTGCTTCTTCTACATATCTGTGGTTGGAAATTATCGCCGGAGCTCGTAAAATTCGATGCTCAGGCATAGAGGAAGATCATGAAGCCTATTTGTGCGAGTCATGCATGCGATGGTGGTCTCCCTTTTCAAGCTTGTTGAGGGTTGTTTTACAAAATTACTTGCTCCGAAAAGTAGATATGAGGATGACATTGTGATGTGCTGTTCCTTACGATTTTAATCATGTGCCTTGCTCTCTACTTTTCTGGAGTTGATCACTTCTCCTATCTAAATTATGAACCCAAAAGTTCAAATAGAGCTAACAAAAGTCAGGCTACAGTGAGAGGAGCTTAAACCTTGATTTATAAAAATAGGGAGTTTAAGGTGATTGAGGACATTGTTATATTTTACCAGAGAGGTATGGATCCAGGCTGTATTTTTCTGACCTAATGTGTGGGATGACACCCCATCATGGTGTTTTAAGCCATTTCGCCTACATGCTCTAAAGATCAGGGGTTCTATGCATGCTCCCCTCACCAGATTAAAGAAAGGCACCATATGATTTTCTTGGACCTCTTATTAGCATCCTTACAAACAAAACCTGAGGAGTATGGTTTCATGAAGAGGGTACACTAAGTACTTCATCTGAAAAATTAAAATACCCCCATGTCACAAGTATTATCAAAAATAAAACAACTGAATGGTCACATTTATCCATGTATCAAGTCTATACTACTTGTACTTTTTTTGTTTTTTAAAAGTGGTTAGGATTTTTTCTCACGTGTTTCAATTCAAAGCCACATAGTGATGAGGCCAAATATAATCCACAAAAAACTACTGTGCAGCACCGAGTGCACACGACAGCGACATGTGGGTCCGCACCAAATCGAGAGCATACAGCATAAATCACATAAATGACACAATATTTGCATTAGGATTTGCTGCTCATCTCTCATACACAGCCATATGAATACAGTGGGTTGTCTTCTCCTCCAAACATCATTCGGTTTTTGGGTAAATGACTTAACCATCTTCAGGGCAGTGCAAGAAAACATCTCTGTGGAAAGGATTCTTTTTCATTCTTGAAGTTTATCGATTGACTTCATCTTGTTGAATGGGGGGAGGGGGCTCAATGCAGGACAGTGAAGGAATAGGCCAGAAAGAAATTCCTGCTGATGTTTGGTCTGCTTTTATGCAAATCCTTTTCATTCAAAATGATTGGGAGGATTTATGGTCAGGTGTGATCTACCAACTGGAAGTAGCCTCTCTTCTGCATAGCACGGGTAGCCCCTTCTTAGTGGGACAGGTGCAAAAAAGGATGACGGTCTCGGAGCCGGTGGACAAGTAACTCAGTGCTCCAGGGAAAGAGGACGGTGAGTGTTTCATACAAGTGCTTAGCCCTTATACATTTTGGCATGCTGGATATGGATAGCTCTGTTTTTAAAGGCAGAACCTTTTTAAAGGTTGCTTCTGATTTTTAATCACAAAACTAACAAAAAAAGTGAATACCTCCTAGGTTGAAGATGTTTATATGTTCGAGGGGATTGGGTCCTCCGACGTATTCCATATCTATGACATGTAATCACCACAGCTGTGCTGCTTCGGAAACTTTTTTCGGCGTCTGCGTCCTGCGTCGATGACGTCGATGCGCCGCCGTCGAGGACATCCTCCGACGTCCGACGTCATCCGATGTGATAAGTAGGACGCACGACGCCAGTAGCCTCAGTTCCGTTTTTTCCGCGAACGTGTTGCTTCGTGTTTCTCGGTTCTGGCCTCGACTCATTGGAGTTCTGTTCTTTCTGGTTCTTCGAACCTGTTCGTTTGTGAATATTCCTTCGACGATGTCTTCCACTTCGTCTTCAACCCCGCGTCCGGGCTTCAAGAAGTGCGGGGAGTGTGGGTCCAAGATGTCGGTGACTGACTCGCACGATGCCTGCCTCTGGTGCCTCGGGGAGGCCCACGACACGGATGACTGTGTCGACTGCCTGTCGCTCACGTCCAAGGCCTTACGCGAACGTAAGAAGAAATTGTCGGTAGGTCGGGTGTCCAAGCCCCGGAAGTCGAAGTCGGCGGGGCTTTCGACGGATGATTCGAGGGGTGACTCTCCGCGTCATCGTCGGAAGTCTCGTCGGTCTTCTTCTAGGAGTCGGTCTCGCCACTCCTCAGCCTCTTCGAGGCATTCTCGGAAGCGCCGACACCGGTCGCCTTCCAGGTCCTCTTCAGAGGACTCTGCCCGGCACGTCGGTTACCCCGCCAGCCGTGCGACGCCGGAGGAATGGGCTTCCTTCGGGAAGAAGATGTTGGCGATTCTTGAGTCGCAGGGTACTCTACCGTCCGCGCCCCAGAGTGGGGTCGGCCGTGTGAGGTCGAGAGCCACCGCTCGCAAGAGTGGTCGGCGCGAGTCACGGGAGAGGTCCCGTTCGGACAAGGAGGCTCGTTCTCGCCGTACCCGTTCCAGGTCCCGGTCCTCGACGCGATCGAGACCGTGTGCACCTGTGATGTCTTCGAGGAAGACATCGACGTCTGAGGCGTCGAGGGCGTCGACAGGCTTTCTCGAGGCTCCGGCTCCGAGGAAGTCGTCGAAGCCGTCGACGGTCAGGTCGTCGAGGGACACGCTCGGGGCTCCGGCTTCGAGGGCTGTGTCGACGCCGCCGATACTGGAGGCGCTGCATCTGACGTCGACGCCGATTTCCTCGACGTCGACGCCGATCCTCTCGGCGCCGTTGCCGGTTTTCTCGGCGTCGACGCCGATTCGCTCGACGCCATCGACGCCTTTCGTGTCGGAGGTGCCCCGTGTCTCGGGTGTTCCCCCTAGGAAGGCTCTGGCTAAGAGCAGGCACTCTCGGGTGCCTTTCCACCACTTGGATTATATTTCAGAGGCGGATGAGGATTCGGATGGCCTGGTTCCTAGTCAGGTGCCAGATGACATTGTCTCGGGCCATAGTCAATTTGACGATTTGAGGCAGTCGCTGCATGATGCCAGTGGACTGGACACCTCTCCGGAGGTGGAATTTGGTCGGCCTGAGCCTGGCTCCCATGCCGATTCCTCATACCGGCGCCTTATGGCTAGGGTGTCTGAGTATTTGGGATGGTCTGCTCCCCCAGGGGAGTTTGTGCAGGATGATCTGACGGACATCCTTGATGTTGGTCCCCCATCTGACCCGGTACTGCCGTTCCATATGGCTTTACAGCGTAGGGTGGCGGCGGCTTGGACTGCTCCGGAGAGTCTCCCGGCTGTGGGCAGATCCTTGTCGCGAAAATACCGTCCAGCCAGTGGCGACCCCTGCTACTTGACCAGGCACCCCACTCCGGAAAGTTTGGTGGTGCAGGCGGCCACGGCCCCGGCAAAGCAGGCGTCGTACCCTACCATCCCTCCTGATAGGGACGACAAACGTTTTGATGGCTGGGTGAAGAAGGTGTTTTCTTCTGGTGGTATGGCGCTTCAGGCGGCCAACTCCATTTGTGCCTTGTCGCGTTTCACGCACACTCTGTGGAACTGTGTTGCGTTAGCGGCTGAACATATTCCCGAAGGGGTCGAACGGGATGGTTTCCTTGCTATGGTCCAGGATGGTAAGGATGCCATGTGTGAGTCCGTTCAGTCGGGTTTGGACTTAGCTGAATGCGTCAGTAGGTCCATGGCGGTGAGCACCGTGATACGCAGGTTTGCGTGGTTGCGGAAGTCGGGGTTTGCTCCTGATGTGCAGTCCCGGCTCCTCAACATGCCCTTTGATGGTGAACATCTTTTTGGCAGCAAGGCTGAGGAGAGCCTTGAGAGGTTGCAGACCTCAAAAGCTGCAGCGAAGTCGTTGGGCGCTGCAGTTCGCCAACCTCCGCCTTTTGGTCCTAGGGGACAGCAGTGGAGGGGTGGCTCCTTTCGCTATTACTCGTCCTTTGGTAAAGCAAGAGGAGCTGGCAGTCAAAGGGGCCAACGCAGGGGTACCAGAGGTGGACGACAGGGTACCCGTGGTGCCAAGGCCGCTCGGGCAGTTGCCTCTTTGCCCTCAGGTAACGCCGCAGCCGCTCCTACTCAGTCATGAGGCCATGTCCCATGGTTCGCCGGTTGGGGGAAGGCTGGCGCAGCATCTTGTAGAGTGGCGTGCCATTACTTCGGATGTGTGGGTTCTGGAGATCATAACCCACGGCTACTGTCTTCCCTTTCGGCACAGGCCTCGCGACAATCCACCGGGGAACCTCTCTTTGAAGTGTCCGGATCCGCTCCTTGCGCAGGAAATTCAAGCCCTGCTGGAGAAAGGCGCCATAGAACTGGTGCCTGTAGCGGAGAGGAACAAGGGATGGTATTCCCCTTATTTTTTGGTTTCGAAGAAAGACGGGGGATTGAGACCCATCATGGACTTGCGCGGTTTGAACAAACTCCTCAGGAAGGACAAGTTCAAGATGGTTACTCTCTCTCAAGTCCTCCAGGCCCTTCAGCTTCAGGACTGGTTGGTGTCACTCGACCTCAAGGATGCTTACTTCCATGTGCCGATCCATCCCAAGCACAAGAAGTACCTGAGGTTCGCGGTTGGCGACTCGCACTTTCAGTTTCGGGTCCTGCCGTTCGGTTTGACCTCCGCCCCGAGGGTTTTCACCAAGCTCATGGTGGTGGTGGCAGCGCATCTCAGGCAAGGGGGGATTCACGTCTACCCCTACCTGGACGATTGGTTGATCAGGGGGAGCTCTCCCGAGCGAGTCCTGGATCATCTGTCCGTCGCCTGCCACTCCCTTCACAGGCTGGGCTTCTCCCTCAATTTAAAGAAGTCCCATTTGACGCCAACACAGCGGCTCCAGTACATCGGAGCAGTGCTCGACACTTCCCTGGGGCAGTGTTTTCCTCCCCAGGTGAGGGCTCTTCACATTCAGCAGATGGTGCACAAGTTTCAGCATGCCCAGACGCTCCCGGCATTCGAGTTCTTGAGGTTGCTCGGCCTCATGGCATCCTGCATTCTTCTGGTGCCAGAGGCTCGCCTGCGGATGAGATCTTTGCAGTGGGCACTCAAGACGCAATGGTCGCAGTCCTCCGGCAGGATGTCGGACCCGGTTCAGGTGCCGCCCTCGGTCGCCCGGGACCTTCTGTGGTGGGCCGTCGAAGGCAACTTGATGAAGGGGGCTCCATTTTGGCTACCCTGGCCGGAGGTGACGATCGTGTCGGATGCATCCCTCACGGGATGGGGAGCTCATGCCAACGGGCTGACAGTCAGCGGTCGTTGGTCTCCGTCGGAGTCCAGACTCCATATCAATCTGTTGGAGCTGAGGGCCGTCAGGCTAGCCCTGAAGGCTTTTCTGCCGACTGTGCGAGGAAAGACTGTCCTGATCATGACGGACAACACTGTGGCCATGCACTACCTCAACAAAAAGGGGGGGGCAGGGTCACTTCCTCTGTGCAGGGAGGCGATGCAGCTCGAGTTCTGGGCCATCCGGCAGGAAGTTTCGATCTCGGCAGTTCATCTGGCCGGAGACGAAAACGTGACGGCGGACGCTCTGAGCAGGCAGAGCGCGATCTCTCACGAGTGGGAGTTGGCTCAGGAGATTCTCCTGGAGATCTTCGCCCTTTGGGGGACCCCTCAAGTGGATCTCTTCGCCTCCAGTGTCAACCGGAAGTGCGGGAGGTTCTGCTCGCGGGAATTTCCTCCAAGAGGAGCCTTAGGAGACGCGTTCGTGGTGGATTGGTCGTTCCCGCTGCTGTACGCGTTTCCTCCGGTCCCCGTCATCCCGCAAGTGCTGCGGAGGTTACGGAAGTTCGGTTCCCGGATGATCCTCATTGCTCCGGCGTGGGCTCGGAGGACGTGGTACCCGGACCTTCTCGACTTGTCCATCTGCCCTCCACGTCGTCTTCCCTACCGAGACGATCTGCTCTCACGGGAGGGGGGTCAGGTTCTCCATCCAGAGGTCGGATCCCTCAACCTTCACGCTTGGCTTCTGAAAGGTTGAGGTATAAGGATTGGGACCTCCCTGAGGACGTGATGGAGGTGTTGCTTTCGGCCCGAAGGCCCGCAACTAAGTCTCTGTACCGTTGCCGTTGGCGTAAGTTCTGCGACTGGTGCAGAGTTCAGAATGTGGATCCTTTTGCATGTGACATCCCCATGGTTCTGTCCTTTTTGCTTTCTTTGGCCCACAGGGGCTTGCAAGTGGGTACCATTAAAGGTTACCTGGCGGCGCTGTCCATCTTTAAGCGCTCATCTGAAGAATGTTCTTACTTTAAAATCCCTTTGATTTCACAGTTTCTAAAAGGGCTCACTAATGTGTTCCCTCCGTCGCCTTTCCTGGTGCCCGGTTGGGATTTAAACCTTGTTCTTAGGTTTCTTATGGGTGCTCCGTTTGAGCCTTTACATTCTTGCCCTTTGAGGCTGTTGTCTTTGAAATCTGTGTTTTTAGTTGCGGTTACTTCCGCTCGCAGAGTGAGTGAGTTACAGGCACTTTCTGTTAAGCCACCCTTCACTGTATTTCACAAGGACAGGGTTGTCCTTCGAGTTCGTCCTTCTTTTCTTCCAAAGGTAGTGACGGAATTTCATTTGGCCCAGAAGATTGTTCTTCCGGCATTCTATCCTCCTCCGCATCCTGGTAAGGAAGAGGAGAGGCTCCATAGGCTTGATCCTAGGAGAGCTTTGAGCTTTTATGTTTCTCGCATGTCCCGGGTCAGAGTGGACGATCAACTCTTTATTGGTTACGCTGGTAAGCGCTTGGGGCAAGCTGTGACGAAACAGACTTTGTCGCGCTGGATTATTTTGGCCATCTCGGAGTGTTACCGCTTGGCGGGTAAGGACCCACCGGCTGGCTTGCGGGCCCATTCTACCAGGGGCGTGGCTGCATCTACTGCCCTGCAGAGGGGTGTTCCTATTCGCAACATCTGTGATGCTGCCACCTGGGCTTCAGTACATACATTTGTACGGCATTATTCCCTCGATTCCATCAGAGGGCAGGATCTGGCCTTTGGCAAGGCGGTCCTTTGCTCTGCTATTTGATTGGCTATTCTAAATTTTGTTTCTAAATTCTTTCCCTCCTCCTTGATTTGGTACTGCTTTGGGAGTCTGTCATAGATATGGAATACGTCGGAGGACCCAATCCCCTCGAAGAACAAGTTACTTTCTTACCTGGTAACGTTCTTTCGATGGGAGGGTCCGACGACGTATTCCATATCGCTCCCACCCTGCCTTCCCCGCTGCAGAATTTCTGTTGCGATTGCAGCTTACGTTCCGCAAGGCTTTGTGTCGGACTGGCAGTTGACTAATGTCACACGTTCTGGGGGAAAAAACTACAACTGAGGCTACTGGCGTCGTGCGTCCTACTTATCACATCGGATGACGTCGGACGTCGGAGGAGGTCCTCGACGGCGGCGCATCGACGTCATCGACGCAGGACGCAGACGCCGAAAAAAGTTTCCGAAGCAGCACAGCTGTGGTGATTACATGTCATAGATATGGAATACGTCGTCGGACCCTCCCATCGAAAGAACGTTACCAGGTAAGAAAGTAACTTGTTCTTCTAGTCCAGAGCATTTTATTTTCATTTGCTTTGTATAAGCATTTAGTTGTTACGGTTTGAGGTGAATTTGTATGTGGAATGGGGCTTTTTGCATGTGATAGGTGTCATAGGATCTGTGATTTCTGTGACCCCCAGAAGTCCAACGGCCGAAAATGCTGACTTTCTTTTTTTTTCTTTCAACCCCCTTTACACCACATACTTGTATTATATCCCATACCGCCCCACACATATATATGTGGTGTAAGGGGGGGGTCGCAAAAAAAATTTTCAGCAGTCGGAATTCTAGAGGCAACATTTTGGTATATTTCCGGTTTCATTTGTGTGACAGTCGCAGTGCCAACCTTGTATCCTGTTCACTGTCTACCTGAGGGTAAAACTAATGGATATCACGAGACACACTCCAACAATCCGACCAGTTACGCATCCTAAATGTAATCCGGCACCAAGAGAAAAATTATTAATTTAGGAGGGTAGGCTCTTGCAGACTAACCTCCCAGGATTCTCATCATAGACCGTACCAGAGTGTGTCTCTAAATCAGATCCAGGATGTTAAGCGGACCATCCCTGAACTAGAAACAAGATATTCCGCACTGCATCTCACAGTATACATCTTGTCTAGAGCTCCAAAACCCGGAATGGATTCTGGAAGGTTCTATAAGGATCCTTAGGAAGCTACTCTATCGGCAACCACTAGTACATTCAGAGAGATCCCTTCGACAACTGCTGCAGATCCATGAAGGGAAACTCCTAACTCATTCCAGCCCTACACAATGCTTGTAAACGAGAGTTTATTTCCCTCTCCACTGCAGCTGCAGCATTACTTCCCCTATCCCAAAGAAAAACGATTCTTCACAGGTGGGAAAGATGCAGGCCTTGGCATTGTGGCCAGAGCTGTCAGGCGCCCAGGACCCCGCGAAAGATGAAGTGGCAGCAGCAGCTAGTCGAACGGACACACAGAGGAAGACTAGTGAGTTGGGCTTCATTAGGTGACCCTGGGGTCACCTCACAATGTACTTACCTTTCTGCCTAAGGACCGATATGGTGGTGACTGCCGGTGTGCTGCACTGTTGACCTTCTGTGCTACCTGTCCACTTATTGGATGGACAATGATGTTGGGGTTGTGTGTGCACTGGGCTTTGGTTTCCTGGTTGATATTGATCACCAGTTTTTCATGTTTATGTAACCGTGCAGATCATTTGCTTCAGATCCTCATAGATAAATTGTCTCCTCCTCAAGAGGGTTGCTCTTGTAAGTTGTGGTGATGAAGCTGTTAAGTCCGATGTCCCTGGGTGGGTGCTTAGGTTGCTGGTGTGGGCATGTTTGGGGCGGGGGGGTACAGAGATTTGTGGGTCTCACTTCAAGTTGGGGTTGGGCTGGGTGGGGGATGGGATTGATCACGGCTTGGGGCAGTCGGTCGGGGGTTGGGAGGGGTTACATGTGGGACTGTTTGTTCAAAAGGGTTCACATTGCTCTAAGCCCTATGGGGCATATTGGATTTTGTTCTCAAGTCATAATGTGTTAAGTCATGTGGATGCTGCAAGGATGGCAACTGGACCCTTGATGCAGGAGTCGTGCACCCTCCTTAGTTGGAATGGGCGGGGTCTTAATAGCCATGCTAAAATGCGCCGGATCCTGGCCTATGTGAAACGGCATGGATCTAAGATTCTAATGCTTCAAGAGACTCATTTAGTGGAGAATATGAACAAGGTGTTTGCTAGAGCTTGGGGTGATTGTCGAATTTATACCTCCTATTCTGCGAATTGCCATGGGGTCTTCACTGTTATTCATAAGATAACCTGGTTTTATGGTGTTTTAGGGAGTTGGGGGTCTCTGGTTCACGGACACTGTATCTTCTCAACCGCTGATGTAGGTGTTCTCAATTCATATTATTCACAGCTCCCCCTTGTTGCCTTAGGTAGCTGTGTACAAGACATTGTGGTCAGGAGAAAAAGAGCACACATCTCAAGTGTGGCATTATTTGGAAAGTACAGAGTCTGACTTTTTGCAATTTGGTTAGAAAAGCCAAGTTCTGTTGTTTTGTAGTGAAGTCTTGCACATTAGTGGGGTGATGGCCAATCACCACAACCCAATCTCTGTCCTTCCAGAGGACCGACTCTCGGCCGACTGGTATGAGGCTTTCCCCACGTCGTATGAACAATATACTTGTAGTTAACCGAGGTGTTCAACTACTCCTTCTCTTGTTCGGCTTGCCTCTCACCGACCAGTCACCAGCTTTCAGTTGTATAGCATTTGGCATTCTGCCTTCATGTGGGATACCGATTCTCTTCTTCGTTTCTGATTTCCACATGGCCAACACCCCGTCGGCCTGCAAGACATCTTTGTGCGTTTCCTTGAACTACACCCTTCACGTCTCTTGCTCGAGCCTCTCGGGCCTGCCTTTGTGTGTTTGGTCGGCTTCGGTCTGTCTCTGATTCTCCACTTCTCTCTCCACCTCGACTTCTCTCTCCAGTTTCCTTCCCGGTGCCTTTACACCTTTGTTTCTGATGCCCTGATAAAGTAGGGTCCACCCCGATGTAACATCCACTCCATTGACCACAGCTGTTCTGGTGGTTTTCCTGCTCGCTTGTAGCCTTCTCGGGAGCTTCGTCTCAGTATCTAAACTGTCAGAGTTGTTCGATGTTTCAGAGTAAAACATGGTTTTAGACATGAGTTTAGAATCCTAAGGTTAAAGTCCTACCGTCAGCCTACTGGGTTGGAATTTAAAGGGGCTGTGCTTCCCAATAGCATCCTTGTCCCAAGGAGAGGAGTACCTCCCCATGAGATCCTCCTTCATGTGACCAACCCCAGTGGGACTATTGGTTAGCGGCCTCACCCTTCTAGCCTCATGGGAAGGGATTCTCCCCTGGGAGAAGTGATGCCAACTGAAGGATCGTCACAAGGGGGTTAGCTAGGCAACGGGAGATGCTCCCTGTTGCCTCCCCACATAAAAAAAAGAAATGGACCACCCGGTGAAGAGCCTCGGGTGGCTGCCAGCCACCTGATTTGCCCAATAATCATTTCCCGGGTGCAAATGCATCTTCCTTCCATTAGCATTTTCTTAATCAAGACCCTTTTTTTGCCCAGGTTATTAAGACGAAGTCCACTTGGTGATTATTTTTAATGCATTTCTAATTATTATTTTTAGGGATCTTCAAGATTTGTGCACCTTCCAAAAAACTCTGATTTGTCACTTTTACAAATTAACATCTTTACCATCATGCTGAGCTTCTCAAATTGTATTATTCCACCAACATTATCAAATTACTCTCTAGACTCTGTGACTCGTCCCCACCTCCAAGCCACCAGTGTCCCCTGTTTTTCTTCTCCCAATCGTCCAATTTTAAACTTTATTTGTTAATTGCAAAACCTCCAGACTTCCATTTGAACCTTGCAAAGCGGATATTCAATACCCTCTGGTTAGAAATCTTATTGTCAACTCTTCTGGACATTGTGAGTCATTCCTTCCCTGTTGGCATCATCTCCTCACTCTTAAGTGGCTTATCCCCTCCTAAAGAAACCAGGGCTTAACTACACTGAACTCATCTACAGCAAGATCTCCAATCTCCCTTTGTACTTGAGTGCTACCTACAAATAGTTCCAAGTTCACCAAGAGAAGCATTCCCCCTTACTCCCACTGGGGATTCTCAGTTCTGGCCCGGCTGCTTGCTAGATGACATCCAAATGGTAGCTGATCTAGATAATGTAGGTGCTCGGATCCTCTTGGACCTTAGCAACCTTTGCCACTGCCCAATAGATCGTAGAGTGGCACAGCTCAGGCCCAACTGACATTCAGAGAACAATCCTCACTTGTCCAGCATTTCCTAAACTGTCCTTCACTCGGGCACCAACATTCAAAGAGAATATATGGAGGGCAGCACGACAGACCTCAGACGACTCATCCATGCCTCTTCCACAATGTCAAGACCCAACAGATAGCCATGTTCATATGTGAAAACCAAGACAAGGTGTGAATTGAGTCCTAATCTCCTGCCCTCCCCCTAGAGTGAGTTCAGGAATTGATCCAAAGCGGCTTGGTGCTCTCTCTACACATGCCCAAGATGAACAGCGGGGGAAGACAACTCCGATATTTGTGAAAGGGATGTCGGGAACATCAATGCTGGGACTTTACAAACGTCACCAACGACATCAGGAAAAAAAGGAGACATTTGTAGTACAATAGATCCCATGCCCTAGATCCAGCTTTCGCCAGAAGATTCCAAACAAGTATAAAGACTTTGAAACCAACCTCAATACACGTCGGTGTCCAAGCAAGATTTGTAGCGGTCTAGTTTATGCACTGATTCCACTTATGCGTTTATTCTGGCTCGCTCCAAAATATGTTGTGGGCATGATCTGAGAAAAGGGAACGAAGGACTGAAAACGCTGCTGGGTGAAGAGGTGATCAGACTCTAACTCCTGCACTGCAAGACCTTGTAGAGCCATGTTAGCTGCGCCCTTCTATGGGCACACTGTAGCAATAGCTGCTGCATATTGCCATTGTGAGGATCTGTAATAGAAATTTGTATTCCTAGTCCTGTCTCCTCTCTTAAGGTTATAGAACAAAAACACAACATCTATATCCCATAGCCATTCTATGCATTACGGGGTCCTGGCCTTGGTATGTTAATTGAGCTAGGAACACGTATTACTTGCCTATCTCCCAATGCTATGAGCTCTATGTGAAATGGATACTTGATTGACAGGGATGTCTTTCATTTAAGAGCCTGCTCGAATGATACCGATGTCCTTCTCCCATGCTTTTCACATGGGATACCACACAATAGCAGGCATAATTCCCTAGCAGCTGCATTATGAAACAGGTTGCTAGGCTTCTGAAATTTCTCACTTTTGTGCTTTTAGCATGCATGGATGGAAATCCTGATCCATGAATGTGGATCTTTAAACCATACTTGAATATAAGGGAATAGAGGTGTTCGCAAGTGGTACTGTACTGCGATGAAACCGAAGAAGAGGTTGACATTAAAGGCCATGCTTGGCAGACATTTCAAGAAAATATATTCGTGCCATAGTCCCGAAAGGAGTAGGTGAAACTAGTGCTTAATTTTGCTATTTCAAGAATGTGTTTACGCAAGAGACCACTGTAAACCATATTTATAGGAAGGGCTGCCTATTTCTTGCTTTAGAAATTATATTTTTGCTACCCCACCGCTTGAAGATAGCCATATTAAAGGGGTCATCTTTAGCTCTCAAGTGAAGGTATTTACTGAAGGTTACCCCCAGTTTTGTGCTGTTAGAAGACGTAATATGTATGGTGCACTGCTGAAAACAAATCTTCTCCAGCAGTCAGAAAGCATCATCTAGTTGTGTTGTCCAATTGTATAATGCAATATAAATGTGTTGCAGTATACAAGCAAGCTTTGCCGGACTCACCTTTGTCTCCGAAAGAACCTTGGAAATGGAATAAGTATTGGCAATGCCAACAGTTTGGCTTTTGTGTAGGCATGGAAAAAGCACTTAGAGAAGAGAATCCTATCCAAAAACTAGGCTATTCCCTGCACACCTATACACACAAATAACATATTAATCCATTCAACTAAGAAGCTTAAGAGAGAAATACCATAAAAGGATAAATAAAAAAATAAGTCTCCAAATAAGTATTTACAGTATGCTCTTGAAAGTTAACCAAAAGAGAAAACTCTGAAGATGAAATTATTATATCCAAGATGCCTAATCATTGTGGCCTCATGTAGATCATAGAAGTTAATACAAATGACTTCATAATAAAGTGCCAAATTAAATGATACCTGATCCAAAGTCCTTCATGAAACAAATTATGTCAATAGTCAGAAATTAGAAGAGTGATAAGTAAGCCCATAAGAAACTGATAAAAGCTATCTAACGAAGCCACACCAGAAGAACAGAAAGAATTACATCTATGTGATTAAGATCAGTCTTAACGAAGTCAGTATGATTCCAATAGCTGAAAAAGCTACAGTATGTGGCCAAAATCTATAAGTAAGGTAAATCAGTGTATGAGAAACAGTGTATGAAAAATAGGTAAGTTATTGAAAAAAAGTGAGATAAATAATGTGTGTCTAACACAGGAGGAAAACAGGACTTACCCAAGTTGTGCGCCAAATCTGCTATGTTTGGCAAAAATCTATAATTAAAGAAAAATAAGTAAATCAATAGGGAAAGCCTATCTAATCTTGTGGGTCCACCCACAAATGCTAGTGCAGGAAAGTCTAATTGGGCAAGGAAGAAACCACCCGTGTCCATGTGTTAGACTTTAAACAAAATGGCGGTAATGACGCTGTGACGTCAAGATGTCCTTGTGCGAGGAACGCAGTGACATCACTGCCATGACGTCATTCAGATATCCCGCGATTTGGAAAAAGGAAAAATAACCCTTGAAGACCCACAGTTTATGGTGAAAAGGGATGCTTCGATGGAGAACTGGGGTGCCCACATAGGAGACATCCGTGGTCAGCAGAAAAACAATTCCACGTAAAAGTACTAGAGCTCAGAATAGTATTTCAAGCACTGTAGGCATTCCTGCAGCACAAGGGGGGAAAAACATAAGGCTCTTAATAGACAATACAACAACAATTATTTACACGCAGGGCAAAAATTCCATTTGCAAGCTACTAACCAGCCATGAAAAAGGCCACTCGCCACCTCAATTTCTATGCATACACACAGCACACCATTTCTTACTCAGCAAGAGTCAAACATCACTAGCCAATGATTAGTGCTATGCTTATATTTTTCACCCTTTTTTACATACGGAAGCAAGGAGGAACCCGGTCCCAAGTCCTGTCCTCAGAAGTCCAGAGCGTATGGAAATGGGCTCAGAATCATGGCATGCACCAAATACCAGTCCCCCTACCGAGCGTCCGAAAAATGATAGCTGACTAATTGTGCAGGGTTCTCTTGGCATGCACAAATGGGGATTAAAAGTGGACAAAGCGGTGTTCATATTAAAAACTAGGGGGGACCAGAGTTCGACCTGTTCGGCATCTAAAGCAACAGTTATTCTCTGCCGGGTTTCATCATCAAGACTGCCTGAGAGAGGCACACTCGATTCAATGGTAGGGCAGATTTCCCTAAATGTCGCCCCCGACCCCCATGCCACCAATTAAAGGGGTCCTACTCAATATAAGACAGCAGCCGTACAGACTGATTCTTATCACCCCTGCTTCGATGCGTTGGTACTGGTTCTCGAACCTGCTGAGCCTCTCCCAAATGCAGCCGATTGTTCTTTGGCCAACATGTAGTCTCCTGTCCAGAGAAGAAGGTAAAGTTCTGCACTACAATCCTCCTTCCCTCAACCTGGGGAAGGGGCTTCTGAGTTCTGAGAGTTGAGAAAGCGCTGCCTCAGGAGTAGAGAGACCTATTAGCACAGGCAAGAGCTACATCCACTATTGGATAGTATTATAAGAATTCTGAATTTGGTCTTTTGGTCAAAATATCCATTTGTTTATGAAACAAAAAAAGACTTTCTCATTTAATGTATTCGGAAAGCCTGGCTGTAACTTCCATTAAAGTCCACTTAGCAACCATTTCCTGTATCACTTGCCAATACAAGACTCCTTTTTTGTGGTCTCAAAGAGTAGTGAAAGAATTCATGAGGAATGTATTCAGGGTCTTTCTCAATGTCAAAAAGATTGTACCATCCATTGAAACGCATACATAAATCGGGCATTCCGTTTGTTTCTTGCAAAATAGCATTTCTAGTTGCACTCAACTCGGCTAGGACAGTTTGGAAAGCTCTGGGCCCTTTTAATTCGGGAGCCATATCTTTAGTTGCATAAAGAAAAAATAACTCTTCCTCATTTCATGTGAGCCAACCACTGGTATTACCATCTTTCTTAAGCAACCCATTAATGCTGACAAAGGTCACTCCATTTGGTTAGTGTTGAAAGAGCTCTAAGATATTATGTTCACTGCACCAACATTTTTTGGCATTCTACTCAATTATTTGTTGCTTTTGTCCCAATGACATATGCAAGAGAATATCAACAGCTGGCATCACCAGATGGCTATCGGCCTGTATCGAATTTTGCCATAAGGAATCCGGCAGGGCCCATCCACTTGCACTCTCTTGGCTGAGGTATAGCTTGAAGACATTTGCAGAGTGGTGACCTGGAAGGTGACCCACACCTGCACACGATTTTACTTTATCGACAAGAAGGGGGTGGAGGAAACCCAGGTCAGGCCGGTGGTCCTGTTCCACCAGTTTACCGGAGGTGAGCCTTTCTTTTGCCCTCCTCCCTGCCTACTAAACAGTTAACTGCTTCATACTCTGTTGACTAGCATATTATGTGCTGTGGCAGGTCAGAAACGGGACTCTGACCACTGCACATTGTTTTAAGGAGTTGTTTAATCTTTCCCTAAGCTGAAGTTCTCTATAAAAGAAAATCGAAGGGTGTTTGTCACGGTGTAAAATTAATCTACATAAGTCCTCCATCCGGAATTCTATTGTAACCTTCCCCTTTCCCTATCTTTCAACATAAAAAACAATAGTAATAACCAAAAACGGACTGAGGGGAATTGTGGCGTGGAAGGACTGGCTGGTCGCTTCTGACCTCCAACCCTGTTGGATTTAGTAACCCCCTCTGCCCATAATTCAAAATAATAGACAGTTCTTGACGAGTTGGACTGTTGTCCAGAGGTCTCCAGTCCAGGCCTCCTCCTTTGTTTCTCTTCCTGTTTTGGGGTTAGTCTGGTTTGTCTCTTCTCCCATCGAGGGGGTCCGAGTCTCTTCCCCACTCTGGCGCTCCTCTCCATTCCACATCCTACTCTGGGGTTCTTCTATTTCTGGCTCTCTACTCTAGGATGTTTCACTTTCTCAATCCCCAATCAGTGGTCTTCTCCATTTCTCCCTACTCTGGGGTGCTTCTTTGTGTCACTCCCCACTCTGTTTTTTTTTGTTGCTTTTCTCCCCACTCTGGTGCGTTCTCCTTTCTTCCCCACTCTGTGGCGTCTTTTTTATTTCCCTTCTCCGGGGTATTCCTCCTCTATCCTTGCTTGGGGTTTCTTTCTCTTAATCTTTTGTTTTCGCCCCCTTCTCTACTGCTGGGCCACTGTGTTCCTGTTTGCGTCAGGGGCGGTGCTCTTCTGGAGGGAAAGCTGGTTTTCTCAGGTCTTTCTCCATCGCTGAGCGGATTACGTGACAGTTCAACTGGGCGCTGCATTGGTTTGCAGAGGCTAGTCGTCCTCTTTCCCACAGCTCGGTTTGCACAGAGTTCAACACGGTTCTGTGTCTGTCTGCTGAGGGTCTACTTTCCCGGTCTCACCACCTCTCTGGGCTGCACTGGCCGGCCTGCAGCTGCGTCTTGCCGCACTCCTCTGATGCCTGTCTGGGGCTCCACCGGCAGCACTGGTATGCTCCCTTTTCACTTTGCCACACCACCTCTGGATCTTTTGGCACAGTTAAACTTTGCAGCATCTGTTGAGGACCTGCTGTGATTGGTCGTCCTAAGGGAACGCCTCCAGGGGGTTGGTGTACTCGCTTCTTCTGAGTCTTCACAAAGGATTGGGCACAGGTCAGGTCAGAAACCAAGTCAGCCATTACAAAATTGTTTTAGTGCTCATTGTAGACCTTAATCCCCAGATACCCTATAAAGGTGTTAGTAATAGGGAAAAGGGAGGGGAATAGGGATGGCGACCTGTATCCCTATCAGGGTCTCTGTCCCCTAAGGGGGAAGCACCTCCAGTGAGATCCTGCTTACCCTGTCCCCTAAAGGGTGTTAAGCGAGCGTCCTCATCTCCCTAGCCCCAAAGGCGGAGGCTCCCCCTTGGGAAAGATGTAACGATCTTCCTAGATTGTTCTGGGACAAGAAATAGGCCCGGACACCTGAAAAAGAGTGGCCCACCCCTCGCCTCAAAAAAGTGGCCCTCAAACCATCATCCATGAATCACCTACATTCACGACTTTACAGAAAATGCTACTTATGGAGGGTTTGTGTGCCTTTTGCATGTTATGTTTTGTGTAAACGCTTGAGAAAGTGATAACATTCCTTTTTGTTCTTTAAAAAAAAAACATCACACATAGCTTAATACTTATTTTGCAGGACCAGACTCAAAGCATGTTGTGTAATGGAAAGCATGGGATGTTCAGACTACAGCGTGTGGAATGCCCACATAACTGAACGTGCTTCCTGGTCATGGCATTGGCAGTTAAGTGCTATATGAACATCGCATACAATAATGTAACATTGCATAAAATAATATAACAAATCAGGCATGCCATTTGTGTTGTCATGTACAGTGTCATGAGTAGTGCGTGGCATTGGCCGCATAATTCTTGCATCAGGATAAGGGTGCCAAGGCATGGTTACTTTAAGAACCATAACTGGTGAATGTTTAGCATTCTGTTGCTCTGCACACCACATATAAGGGTCCTTCCACCAAGTGTTTTCACTGAATTGTGGATGTTTTTCATGATATGCATTATTGCATACAGTAGCCACTGTTTTTCCTGTGGCTATGCTCAGTGTCTACTTTACAATATACATGTCCCTTAGCTATGTCCAAGAACCCCAAAACCACTCCATGTGGCTATTGGGTATACCTTGTTGTCATGATCAGTGACCAGTTTACATTTAGCCATGCACTGGCACAAACAAACCACCCAGTGTGGTCACTGGGTAGGGCCTGTGACCACAGCAGCAACATAGGCCTGGTGCACCCACAAGCCTGCTTCTCTGCCCACTAGGCTGCCTGCTGCCATGTTCAGTAGGCACTTTGCCCGAGTCATCAGCCATGCTCCAGGAACCCCTAAATCATCCCTGGTGGTCAAGGGGCAGTGCTGAAGTATATGGCCAGTTGTCATTTTGCCTAGGGCATGTACTTTCAGCAAAGCCTCAGCTGCTTCAATCCGCCGCAACGGCAAGTGAAAACTATCCATCTGGCGCAGCCTAAATTCCACCACAGCGCTCGTGCCCAATCTCTTTCGCCACAATTAAATGTATGTTCCCATTTAGATAGAATTGGCTGGCCATGTGCTTTTCCCACCACTTAACCCCACGGCATGGTGAAACCCTGGACCGGGTCGGATGCAACTTGCAGCCAGCAGCAACAGCGTTGCTTTCATCCTTTTGCATTCTGGTTGTTGTAGTCTTGTAGGGTCGACCGCAAGACTTGTAACAGCGGTTGCGAGGCCCGGATCTGAAATACCCCTGTACCGCCTATGGTCCACCCAACGTTCACTGCTCGAACCTCGCCAGTGGCTCCCCGGTCCCCGGATGCCCCAGAAGCATGCTGCAGTGGAGTCGCACGCTCCACCCTACCAGATGCAATCCGTAAGCATGCAACACAAACAATTAAAGCTGCTTGCGATTTATACGGGCAGAGTATTACACCGTGACCTGACCTACCTATGTTGGAGCGTCAGCCAAAAAAATGAGTTGGCGGGCCCGAGTTCTTTCGCGGCAACACACTACAATAAAACTCCAAGTTACTATGCACCCATTGTGAGCCTCTCAAATCATCAAACTGCTAGCACGCAACTCCCCATCATTCAAACTTAACTGCAATTAATGCCACCACCAACAACACCGTAAAAGCCTACTGCCAGAACCAATCAACCAACTCTTGCTTCTTTCTCAGCTTTGTACTTGACAAGCAAGATACAAAATCCTTTCTACCCATCCCTGGTCCTTGTCATGTGTGGCTCGCCTCTGTCTCTCTGTGCTGTGTGTGCAGTGCATGCCGGTGGCCAAAATCCTGCCCAGGTTCAGGGAGGCCCAAGCAAATATCCTCTCTCTCAGAGAGTCACATGGTGTGAGGTGTCAGTCGACCTGGTGGTGGTGGCACAGAGTCTGTGTCGGTGGCTGCAGCCACATTTTCAATGGACCGCCCGCCTGCTGTTGTTCCCTGGCTAGCCAGCCCAAGGCACAAGTTGCTTTCAAATTTGCAAAGTGCAACAAATGTGTTGTTGTTACTTCCTGCGAAGTTTAAAGCAACTTAAATGAGAGTTAATATGTGCTGTGTGTGCCGGGAGCCCAACCCAGCTCTGCAGGCAGGAAGCCTCCAGCCTGCCCCACAGCCAGTTGTCAACTACTAGTTTTATTATATTAGCACTTTGACTTCAAACTCAGAGGGAGACAGGCGGGCCTGAGGCCAAGCACCATTGGTGGACCCCCCTGGAGTGAGTGGCGGCATGACCGCCGGCCCGGCAGTGGCCCCTCTACATTGATCAACAAACAATGACCTTTATTTTTTTTAAACACCACAGCTCGGGCCGTGGCCCCCAGCGCCAGCGGCACTGTCACTGTCTGACTGCTGCAGCAGGCAGGCAGCCATACATTGAGTCAAACAATTTAATAAAAAGAAAAAAACGCCCAGGTGTGGCTAATGAAAAACCAGCCCCCAGGTCCTCTAGGTCGTTCGTCCGGTCGGTTGTTCGGCCAGTGGCCGAATGACTGATGGGCCAGTCCGACCCTGGATTGGTCACATAACCTGAAACTATAGCGGTGGTATCCTTCATACATTCACATACAAGCTTCCCACCCGCCCCTTATTAGACTTGTTAAGCACTTACTGTATCTCAAATTAGACTTGTATTTCCTACGTTTTTATTGTTGAAATGTGACTAAGCTGCTTTCAATTCATATTTCAGGTTCCCATCTACTTGCCACTCTAACATTTTCCTTTCACATATGGGATGGCGCTACTCTGGGTCCCAGCTGCAGTAAGCTCAAACAGTTCAAAGGATGTTCTCCTCCTAGCGCGCTTTCAAGCCTCAACAATCTTCAGGGTGGCTGATTGGATGCAGGTGTTCACGGTTGAATCCCTCTGGTATGTACCAGAAAGTGGCAGCAGGCAATTCTGGTAATTGTAGTGTAGAGCCAGCCAGGATCCAACGCTCCCCCATGCTCAATGTTAACCCTCAATGGGGAAGGGGGGGGGAGTTACCATCAGTCTGGCATTCCAAAGTTAGGCAAGAGTAGCCCAGATGCAGTCCCTCTGGAGCCCCAGTC
Source organism: Ambystoma mexicanum (assembly GCF_040938575.1). Classification (NCBI taxonomy): domain Eukaryota; kingdom Metazoa; phylum Chordata; class Amphibia; order Caudata; family Ambystomatidae; genus Ambystoma; species Ambystoma mexicanum. The sequence goes on from NC_090927.1 coordinate 797,222,060, forward strand.
TCCAGTTAAATGTGCAAACAAAACTTGAGGGGTTCTAAACTGCTGGCAGCTATTTATCTCCTGGATAGGGCTTATAAGAGCCTGGTTAGCATGACACCAACGGCGACCAGGAACTACTTTTAGCTCCCCAAGTCAAATGATGAAATACCAACATACCTATCTAACGTTACCTCTGTATGTCTAGGTATTTGCATAACAAGCCACATTAGTAAACCTCTAGAAGGCATGGTCATATATACTGGACACAAAGTTATAGTTGTTTCTCATTTAGAGGTTTGATGTGCTGCATGCTAGGTATTAGTTCCACATTCTGCAGCAGAGCAAAAGTTATGATGTACTGGAAAATATAGGTGAAGGCTAAATGAGAGTTTGCAGCAAGATTGATGAACTGTAAAAAGGCAATGTAAAATAAATAAAAGGGAAAGCAATTCAACGAGAATGTCAAAAGAAGACATGTAAAGCAACATGTCCAGAGACCTGGGAGTTCAATAGAAACAGTGAGCAATAGCATACAAGACTAAACAGAACAGCAATGGAAAGAGGGCTTCAAGATGCACATTGTTGGGTGCATGCCACAGTTAGAACTTGAATAGCTCCTGGATCACAAGTGAGTAGCTCCTGTTCATGGAAAAATCATGACAACCAGAAGCTACTTCCAGCTGCTGCTCCTTGAATTCCAATTTCGACTCCTGTCACGAGAGGGGAATAAACACAGCAAATACAATTGATAAGCAACAGAATCACTTTGCACGTTGGAGGCTATATATATATATATATATATATATATATATATATATTTCGGAGTCTTTTGGAATCTGCTTAGATCACATGCTATGCATAGGCTGGCATCTAGTGGAAGCTGCAGCGTAATACAGTTGTTATTTTCAAAACTCGAAAAGGGACGTCGACAGGGCGTGCCAGTAATACTATCCATAGGGTGACGTCCACTGGACCCATGGTCCTTCACGCGTCGAGGTCCCTCAGAGTGTTTTTTTCCACCATCATCGACGGACGCTAAATGGATGAGTTCCTATTCAGCTAATGCCATTGATTGAAAATTAATTTGAGATAGTTACTCTTTCTGTCCTTTAAATCGCCGACTTTCGACAACATCTTCGGCAATGAAAAGGACGAACGTCAGACAGACTTTGATTCAACACACCCCTTCGGCTTTGCAGGGCCACACCGGGCCTTGGCTGAGACAGTAGGGAGAGTGGGGGTTGGACATTTTTTAGGGCTCTAAGAGAATGCATATTCCCCTTCACCCTCTTTATTTTCGCCTTGCTGCCCTTCCATCCAATTATGGAAAAAACTCAAATTAAATTCTGCCCTAGTTGCAATAAAAAGTTCACCTGGAAAGACCAGCACTGGGTGTGCAACCTTTGTCTTGCACGGGACCACGATGAGGGCCATTGTCGAGCTTGTCGGCTCTTAAAACATTCAAGGAGCAGTAAAACATTCCCCTGGAAAGACAAGCACTGGATGTGCAACCTTTGCCTTGCACGGGACCATGACGAGGGCCATTGTCGAGCTTGTCAGCTCTTCAAACACTCAAGGACCGAAAACCAAGCATTGGGCCCACCACGCCATGCAGGCCGAGGCCGCCTTAGACGTGGAGGGTGATCCAGCGACGGCAGCATTGCGGTCTTTTCGGATGGCGAAAGCGATGGGGAACCAATAGATTCCCATGTGCTAGCCCCTGACCCCAATAGACAGGCCGGCGGTGCTGTTACGGGGATGACACCTGGCGGCAGTAGCACACAGTGCAATTCACACCAAGCACATCCCCCATGGCCGAAAGTCGATGACGCAGTCATTGACACCGCCACACACGGCTCCCTATCCTCTGGGCACTCAAGATCTCGACCGCCTCACGACAGGCACCCAAAGTAGCACAACAAAGGCGAAGCAGACGCAGTGTCCAAACCAGCGGCTGAAAGCCGAGCGTCGATAGACCCAGCTTCGGACCTCCCTTATGACAAGACTCGAAACTCATTAACATTGAAATCAGCGGAAAGTACCAGTTCTTCAAAAATAGCCCAACTAGTGAAAAACATGTCCGGAGACGCTCCTTAAAGGGAGAATGTTGAAAAAACACTCCTAAGAGTCACCAATCCTCTAAGAGTCACCATTCCCATACGCAGAAAGGTAGTACACCTCACAAGGAGAAAGGGAGTACTTCCCAAGGGGAGGGTACTTTAACAGGTGCTAGCCTACTCCAGAAATACCACAGACTCCTCTACCACAAACTCTTCCTACTATACCAAGTTCCTCTCAATGGTCCTCTGAAGACAATGTTAGGGTAATGCGTAGAATGACTTTCATGGCAAATTTCTTTGAAAAGAACTCACAGGCTTTCCACAGCCTACAGAACACTACAGCCACTAATGACGCATCCACTTCACAACCCCCAACAAAGATGCCACTTCCTGACACCCTGTTAATTAGTCCTCAGCAAGACCCCGTCCAATATGATCTTTATGATCCCAATTCAGACACTGAGGAGCAGGATACCCAAGGGGAAGGGAGGGAGATCACTATTATGAGAGGGATGATGAGGAGGACGTTTACATCCTACCCTCTCCAGATCACCTTGACGCACCAGTTGCAGACTCACCGTTGGACAATCAACCTCAGTTTAATTATATGCTCATTAAAGCAGCAGAGCATTTCCAAATCCAAACCCAGGAGACGCAAATTGGATAAAGATGTAAAAGAGCTATGAGGGGAGTATAAACCTGTTACCCAGTTTATACCCCTCCTCCAATCAATACAAAGGAGACTTCAGCCCTCACTAGAAACGCCAAGCCAAACGCGGGCTGTGAAACCAGATTTTGAAAAGATGTTCCGCCCTGCACCCACAGATCCTCTTTACATAAGGGGTCAACTGAAACCAGACTAGTTAGTAGTGACCACTACAAGAAAGAGGGCAGGAACACCAATTGCCTCATCTGGAGCTTCCCCAGACAAGGAAAGCAAGAAGCTTTACACTCTAGGGAGGAAAGTGGCCACCTCAGCGGCCTTTCATACCAGGATTGCAAACAACACCACACTATTGGCAAGTTACAACTGCCATAAGTGGGATGAAGTTGCAACTCTAATGGCATCAGCACCTGAACCTCTCAAATCCCAACTATCCCTCGCAGTAGCAGAAGGAAAGGTGGTCTCCAACTGCATCCTAAAGAATAACTTGGATGCCGCGGATAACGCTGGCAGAATCATTGCACAAGGGACAATATTAAAACGCCATGCATGGCTTCGCCAGTCTGGATTCAAGCTGGAGACACAGACAACACTCCTCAACATGCTAATAGAACCCAATGTCCTATTCGGTAAAGCCATTGAGGATGCATTAACATCTGCCAAAGAAGAGTATGACAACCTTAAATCATTAGGCCAGCTAATTTATAAGCCAACAGGCCAAATAGGCGGAAACAATTTTCGTTGCTTTCGTGGACAAAACTCGCAAAGCGGTTCTGGCTATGCCAAAGTCAGGGCTCATCCTGGGGAAACAATCGGGGACAAGCCTTGCAAGGTTTACAAAGGGGCCAGTGTAGATTGCGTGGCCTGGGGAGGTCCTCCACTTCCAGAGGTGGAGCAACACCTCCTAAACACTGACCACCCGCTTCAGGTCCCCTCCAGTGCCTCTCCTGTAGGAGGGCGTATAACACACTTGACCCACGCATGGGAGGGAATCACCTCAGACAAGTGGGTTCTATCAACCGTGGTGGCAGTTATTGTGTGGAGATACTTCAGTGACCCTCAAACCATCCCCCACGTCAAAAAACAACCACGAAGGAGGAGCAATGCATCCTTCTAGAAGAGGTCGCAACGCTACTGCTCAAGGACGCCATCGAAATCGTCCCAGCAAACCAGGTAAACAAGGGTATCTATTCAACATACTTCCTTGTGCCAAAGAAATATCTAATAATGTGCCCAGTATTAGACCTACGCCCTGCAAACACCTATGTCCAGCCACAAAAATTCGGCATGACAACGCTACAGGAAGTAATCCCATTGCTAAAGCGGGGGGGAATACATGGCAACATTTGACATGAAAGATGCTTATTTTCATATTTCAATGTTCCCAGAGCACAGAAGGTTCTTGTGTTTCAAGATAGCAAACCAGCACTCTTAATTCAAGGTACCGAGGTATTCACCAAGGTACTGGCGGTGGTGGCAGCGCACCTGCGCAGGGTGGCAATACCGGTGTACCCCTACCTGGATGACTGGCTGATTACAGGGGAGTTTCCCCTCATTTGCATGCAAAATACTCAAAGAACTATAAACCTTCTCTTCCAGTTGGGCTTCTCAATAAACAAGAAAAAATCAAGCTGTGTACCAAACAAGACCAAATGGTTCCAAGGAGCTGTCATAAACACAGAACAAGGGTTAGTCTTTCCATGAAAGGAAAGAGTCCAAAACATGCTACAAGTATGAAGCCGGTCACCAGATAAGCGTAAGCAAAGCTATGCGTTCGCTCGGCATGATGTCATCTTGCATTTACTTGCATGCACCCTATGCAGGAGTGGTTGGCGAAACAGTGGCCTCAGGCAAGTGGTCAGTGGGACGACCTAGTGGTCATTTCGCCAAACCTTGTACAAGACCTTTGCTGATGGAAAAAGGAGAATCTGTTTAAGAGAAAACCCTTCCATGATCCGGCGGTGCAAGCGGTAGTAACAGAGACCTCACTCTCCGGGTGGGGGGGGGCACACCACCTTCATCTCACAGCACATGGTCTGTGGATTCGCAACACGGCACAGGACCATATCAACTTGCTGGAACTTCTAGCGGTATTCAAAGCGCTTCAAGCTTTCGAAGCATAGCTAACAAATCACTTGGTACAGATCCTAACCAACAGCACCACTGCAATGTTCTATATCAGCAAGCAGGGGGGCACACATTCTCCAAATCTGTCCAAGCTAGCACAAGCTAGCACAGAAAATATGGTCATGGGCACTCAAACGGGGGATGTTCCTATCTTCCCAGAGATTCCCTACCAGAGGAACACAAATGGCGACTAGACACAAATGTCATAGACCACACTTCTCACAGTGGGGTTACCTCCTCACTGGACTTGTTTGCTACAAGAGAAAACGAGCAATGCCCAGACTTTTCGTCCAGGTTTCCCCAACCAGACTCCAAGGGGAATGCCCTATGGATGAGCTGGTCAGGGAAATTTGCTTACGCTTTTCCCCCAACTCCTCTAATGAGCAAGGTGGTGAACAAGATTCACAGAGGACAAATGATGTATTACTGACACGCCCTGTCAATGTCCCTTTTCGAGTTTCAGAAACAACAACTGTAATACTGTGCAGCTTCCACTAGATATTGCCCTATGCATAGCATGTGAATCTAAGCAGAGACAAGCATCAGAAATACGATTACGGTGAGTAATGTATCATATATACATATATTATGTTGCTTATCATTGTATTTGCTGTTTTTATTCCTGTCTTGTGATTCATTCTTATTACATGAACAGGACTTGAAAGTTATTGAAAATAATTTTGTGGAAGTGACTCTACTGGGGGTCAGGTGATGCAAAACTGCATGGACTATGGATGTGAGGATGAAATCATTAAAGATACAAGCATGTGTAAAGAAGAAAAATTGCGATTTTGGGCATCATTTGACAGAAGCTTTTTAGAAGGAGCTAGCCAGGTGATTTACGTAAGGGACAACTCTGCCAACTATGGACGTGTCTGTTTAACTTGATGAGATGGGCAGTGGAGGGATGCCCACTCCCCCCTAATTGTGAAGCTTGAGTTTTGTTTCTAGAAGATTGTGGGATGGTTTTGATCAGCTCACACAGATCTAACTTTTAAAGGTGGAGATCTGGTGGGGGGAGGGTGAAGTTGTGAATTTGTTGCTGTGGAGTGAACATGTTGCTCTGTTGATTATCCTGGACCCACTCAGCAGCGGTCTTCAAACTGGGGGGCTTGTCCCCCTAAGGGGCTCGAAAGGGTGTCCAGGGGAGGTTGCAGACTCTTTAAAACAGAATAAGATTTACGTTTTAATATAAACAGTTATTACATTGACTCAATCTGCTAATATTGTAAACTGCCTGGGCCCCCCTGGACATCCTGTGGGACCCCCTAGGGGGGCTACCTCATAGGTAAGGGGGCCCAGAAACCATATTTTTACTCGGAGGGGCTTTGTATGGAAAAGTTTGAATACCACTGAGCTAGAGAGTGGGTGTCTATTGGCTAATGGGTAAGTGTACGAAAATGAGACTGATAGAACATTACAGTGTGCACAGTTTTCTTGTTATCTTTTTATGTACATTTTAAAAACTGAGTTGTGATTCCCATCCTGGCTGTGCAAATTCAACAGCATGTGAATCTTTGACTGATACTAGTGCTGGAGAACCGTAGTCCCAAATGTTTTCTTTGGTGCAGTTGCCAAGAACTCTGACATGGGAGTGCTCTGTGCTGTGGCGGTACTATTACTGCAATTTTTGTTGGTTGACATGATTTTCTTTATTCAAAATTATAATTTTTTTAGGTGTATTCATATTACAGTATATTCATAGTATGGGTCGGAAACGGGTAGACTACTCCATTAAACAACTGACAATCAGAGGTAATTCTTTGGAAAACAAAACGTATATGCAGCAAGACGTATGAATGGCCCACTGCACCATGATCTTCCTGATCCGGCCCGCTGTGCTTGATGCTCCCTGTTACAAAACTAAAGTGTTTTAATAATTTAGGCTTAAATGCATGGTGGCCATCGCTGCTGCAAAATTCACTGAACAGGATCCATACTTGCAACTATTTTGCAAACTAATTAGACACCCTCATAGTGATTTATCCAATGCTAAAGTCTCCCAAATCATACCCTACAAATGGTACAAATACAAGCGTATAATGTGTGAAATATGAGCATGATCAGTGAAACAATATGGGAAAGAAAACAATGCCCTTTAGCAACCATGAATAAAGGATACTGATGATTATAGGTTTGAATAGTCACTAAATACTCTGAACCACCACACCACCCAAGCGCCAGAAAATAGGGGGCAACAGTGATAATGGGGGGGGGGGGAAGCACCCCAATGAAGTACCCAAAACCAAATAAGTGCGTAATCCTTAGTCAAAAACAACACGAAGACCCAATTAAAGCCTCAACTTTCTAATACTTGATCTTTAAAGTGTTGAGAAATCCATCACACACATTGTTGGCTCCAAAAACCCAGAAGAAATGGTGCCAAAGGACCAACTCCTATCCAAGTTCATTCTGGGAGTTTTCAACAATACATATCAGTGTTGGCAAACCAATCCCTCTTTATTACCCCAGAGAGTGGAGTAAAATCACTGAATACCAGAAATTGCTGCTGGCGTGGATATGAAGTGCAAGATCAGCCCTATTGATTCTCCACTGTTTCAGCTGCAAGGAGATCTCCTCACACCACATAACTGTAATGTAAGTGGTCTTTTATACTGCCCTTCTGTTGCTTTCGGTAGTCTTGCTGCTCTGGCTATGTAAGAAAAGATGGAGTCATTATTGGGACAGTAACAGAGGCAACTGCGAAACCTATGGTGTTGATGGGTGCAACTACCCAGTTTCTGCATGCCAATCTGCTTTCTAGGGGTTTGGCGGAGAGACTTGGTAGTATGTTATCCATAAGCAAGAGCCCAAGACAGTAAATTGAATCTGGTTAGCCGTTAATGCAGGGAGCTGTGTTGGGGCTGAGGAGGAGAGCTTCGCCATGGCGGCAGTCTGTTGAAGATTTGTGTGTGTAGTGGAACATCGTAGGAGATCTTGCCAGCTATTATTATCAAGCTTAATGCAGTTCGGGTCTTCCTCGATCGGACTCGAACCACTTTCAGCTGTCGAAGTCTTTCAAATGTGCGTGGTTTTTGCTTACTGACCACGCCGACTCACTATTTACTTACTCGTTTGCTTTAAACAATGCACCTTTCACTGGGACTTTCGATTGGACTACTTCCTTTCAACGGACCACTCTGTTACTTATCGCTTATCTTGCAGCTGTATTTCACTTTAAAGTTCATTCATGTGACTGCCTTTCTTTGCGTTTCATCCACATGCCTGCAGCCTTCTCCTGTGATATGATGTTGCTACTTCATTCACTTTTTAACTTACACCCGTCTCACAGATCGCTTGCCAACTCACCGGCTGTGTGCATTCTTATTGTTTTCCGATTGTTCGAGTCAGATTAGTACCACAGGCTTCACATTGCCTCCACAACTCTGCCGCTCACCGGGAGGGTCGCTGGTGTCCTTGAAACACAATGCAGTCTTCACTTGTGGGATCTGGACTTCTCCACATGTCTTTTAAGGGCCGTCAGAGGCAACAACCTCCAATAGGGAAGCCTTGGTGTTTTCGGCCCGCTACTCTCGTCCCATAGTCTTTTGCTCTGCTCCAGTAGGTGTGCCTTCCTCCTGGATGTTCTGCTCGTTCTCGTGTTCCGCCTTGCTCAGAGTGTGTCTTTAAGTGTTGCCTTTTATTCGGGTGAGGAGAGCTAATTGATATCAGGTTTATGTACTTAGGGTAAAGTGCCTGACTTTGCCTGACACGATTAATGGGACATGTCCAGTACGATGTGATATAGTCTGCTTACTCTGTCACCCTCTTCCTCGGCCCAGTGTGCAAAAGAGGAGGGGCGGGGACTTGGGACTTTAGTAAGTCCTAAAAAAATAGGATGGGGTAGATGAACAAAAAAGTGAGGCAAAACTATCTCAGCATCGGCTATCTCACCCCCACTCCCCAAAGACCCCTCACCCAGTTGCTCCTCTCGCACTGGTCCACCCCCAGGAACTGGATCTAAAAGTGATGGCTGTGTCCTCGCCACCTGGATGACAAGTCCCTGAGGACTAGGGGGTGAGATACCCTTTGGTTTCTCACACAATCGACTATGGACATGGGGAAATCCTCTAGCCTGGTTTCCACTAAAGGGGATTGTTGCCCCCTTCCATGTTCCTGATGGTTGATTATAAAAACATGAGTCTTGATTGTATTACCTGGGATCTAGATTTGTAGAGGATGAATGGATATTAATATCAGACTTGTCTTTGTTTCAGTTAGTTTTTCCTCTTTCCCCACCTTGGGCAATTGACTCTTTCCTTCCTCCCCCTTGGGTCATAGATAACGGGATTGGAATTAGGGAAAATGAGTTAGATTAGGGTGATATCCTATCAAATGTATCCCATCTCTATCACCCTGTTAGAATATCACATCTCGCAGGGGGTATTGCCACAAAGGCAACCCTGGGCTCACCTACCTAGGTGATCCTCCCTTCGCTCGTCCACCCCCAGGTTTGGGATATGATAGTTTATTTATATAGCGCCTATACACAATGTGTTTCAAAGTGCTTCAAGGCAAGGGAGGGAACAAGGGAAAATACAATGGCATTCTTAAAGACCATGAACAGTAACGATGTGAAATTAACTATCGTACTAGGCCTGATGACATTTCAGATAGTGCAAGAGCCAAGACAAGATTTGAGGTTTTGTTGATGGAATTTCCGCAGAGAAAATTCCAGCGAAGTTCCATCCCGCGATGAAATGACATGGAACCATTCCCCTTGGTGTTTGTGAACTTTCTCTTTAAACAATTTTTATTGGTTTATTCAAACAAACAAACAATACAAACCAAACTTGCAGTGCACATATCAACAGCTCAGTTATACATCGCTTAATTCCGGTCACTGCTCCCTTTATCCCCCCCCCCCCATTCCGAGCCTATTACTTTTCTCATTCCGGCCCTGCAGCTTGTGGTAGGGTCTCCCCTTCCATGGGTTCTGCCAGGTCTTGTATTGACCCAAACAACTCCGCTATTAATAATTTCCAGGCCATCAGGGTCCCCGCCTCCTCCTCTCCCCCTACATTGCTTCCTTCTTGCCATACCATGGTTTCTGCATCCGCCCATTTCTGCAACTCTTTCCACCACACCTCCACCCGGGGTCTGTGGCATGTCTTCCACCCCATGGCAATTCTCCTTTTTGCGAGCACATATGCTACTAGATCTTTCAATTTACTCACATTCTTGAGTTTCTGCGATCTGGGGAATCCCCCCAACAAACAGGCCCACACTGTATCCACCACAATCTTGACCCCCCTCTCCGCTAGTTTCTGCGCTACTTCACCCCAGAAGCGCTCAATAACCGGGCATGACCAATACATGTGTACCATGCCAGCCTTTTCTTCATCGCATTTGGGACATGTTTGTCGTCCTGCATTTTCAAACCTAGATATCCTCTGGGGTGTCATATATGCCCTATGCGTAATATATAATTGTATCTGTTTCAATCTCGCATTCCTCGACACCTTTTTATGGTACCCCTGGGTACGTTCCCACATCCCGTCCTCCATCTGGGCTCCTACTTCCGCTTCCCAGTCTAGTCTCAATTGTGTTAATTCCTTCCTAACCTTAGACATCATCATCTCGTATAGTCTAGAGATCTCGTGCCCCCCCTCTGTTATATCATATATTATATCTATGGTAGCGTCTGGTTCTTCTTCCAGTACCGTTTCGGGCCATGTTCTCCTAATTCTCTGCACCATTCTGTGATACTTAATATTCTGGCCCGTGTGTAAGCCCATTTCCTCCCCAAGCGCTTCAAAATCTGTGATGGTCCCCTCTCGCCAGATATCACCCATTGTTACTAGCCCAACCGGTTCCCAGTGGTTCCTGATTATCATCCTTAGCTGCTCTTCTCCACCTGCCAGTGCAACTAGTGGTACCTGCGGGGAACATGGGAATGGGTTCAACATCATCTGGTCTGCCGGGCGCCACATCTTCCACCCAAGCATCATCATCTTGGGGCGCCCTTCCATTTCCGTCTTGGGCAACCAGATCATCTCTCGTAAGTAAAATGGGGCACAGTCTTGTCCAAACAACCTGGATTCGGGGGTCGTTTCATCTGAGAGCCATTTAGCGATATACTGCAGTTGGCTTGCTATATAATAGACCTCATAAATAGACAGTTTTATCCCCCCTTTTTCATAAAGGTTCTGTAGCTTCCATAGTGCCACTCTATTTCGCGTACCATGCCACAAGAAGTACCTGCACATGGTGTCTGGTCAAATGGTCGAAAACAAAAGATCGAATGACCTGCAACCCCTGCACATACTGTTCAGTTTAATGAAGAACCTCTTGGGTATCAGGTATGGTATATACCCAAAATAGTGCAGGAGCCTAGGTAGGACCACCATATTTAACATTGCTCCACGTCCCATCATTGCTAGGGGCAACTTCACCCAAAATCTAATGCAATTCTCGATTTTCTTCATGGCTACCTCTGTGTTGTGTCTATGCTCCTCCTCCACTGTGTGGTACACGTCTATCCCAAGATAACGAAAAGTACTAACCGCCCATGGTATCTGCAACACCGGTAACCGTTCCACTGGAATCCCCCTGTAACCGCCTAGTGGGAAAATGCTAGATTCACCGCAATACCAGACAACCCCGCATATCTCTCCATCACTTCCAAAATGTATTGTAGATTTTCCTCCGGGTGCCGCAAGTACAGCAACACATTGTCTGCATATAAGGAGATCAAATGCCGTTCCCCTCCCACAGCTATACCTATGATATCATATTGTTGTCTCAGGTATATTGCTAGGGGTTCCAGGGCCAATATATAGAGCATTGGAGACCATGGACATCCCTGTCTGGTGCCTCTACGGAGTTGCCATCTCTCTGATATCACTGTTCCCGTTCTAACTCTGGCCAGCGGTTCACTATATAGCATCTTCGCCCATTGTATATACCCAGGCCCCATCCCATAGCCCGCCAGTAGCCATGGCCACTTGACCGAGTCGAAGGCCTTTACTGCGTCCAAAGACACAATTGCCATTTCGCCCTTGTTCCCGCTCCCAAACTCAATAACCCGTTGGAGTCTATGATTATTAGTTATATTCCTATGCGGGACATAGCCCATCTGGCGGGGTGTATTAGTTTACCTATAACTCTCCTCAGTCTATTTGCCAAAACAGCCGTCAGTATCTTGCTGTCCTGGTTCAACTTCGACAAAGGTCTATAGGAACCACAGCTATGTCCAGGCTTGTTTGGTTTGTGAAGCGGTATTATGATCGCTTCTCTAAGTGACTCTGGCAGTCTTCCCACCTCAAAGGCTTCATTTAACATTTCTTATATACTTTATAAAATTCACCTGGGAGTCAATCAGCCCCCAGAGTCTTAGTAGTGGGCAGCTGCCTCACCACCTCTTCTGACTCCTCCAAAGTAATCAGTGCATCCAACTCCTCTCTTTCCTCAGCGCTTATCTTGGACAGTCCTATATCCTCCAGTGTTTCTGTTATCGTCGCGTGACCACTTCCCCCCCCCTCCTCATCCCCATATAGTAACCTACAATAATCTGCAAACTCCTGATTAACTCCCTCTTGAGTGTCAGCTACACTACCGTCTTTCCTCGTTATTGTTCTAATCCTGGTTCTGGGGGTTTCATTCTTGTATAACCATGCCAGGAGTCTCCCTGTTTTATCCCCTCCCGCATGCTGTCTCTCTAGATATCTTTTATAGTTGAGGTTACACAGTCTTTCCCAGTGCCCCTCACATTAATGCTGCAGTTTAAGTATCAGTTCCACGTCTTCCTTAGTGTTACTTCCTTTTTTCAATACCTTTTCCAGTTCCCTTTCTGTTTCTTGTAGGTCAGCCAAGACCCCCGCCCCTGCAGACCTTTAGATTTTGCAATGGTTACCCCTCTCATCACAACTTTGAAGGCTTCCCATAATGTGCCCGCTGAATCCACGCTACCAGTATTCAATTCAAAATAGTTTATAATCTCCTCCCTCATATCCTCCCTAAAAAAGGGATCCCTGAGTGCCTCTGCTCGGAGGCGCCATGTCGGAATCCTTGCTCTCGGGGGGCAATATTGCCATCCGAGGACCAGAGGCGAGTGGTCCGAAAGAACCCCTGCTTTGTATTCCGCTTACGTAATCTCTGTTATTACCTCTGACGTAGCAAAGACATAGTCCAGCCTCGTATGTAGCTGCTGCGGGGCTGAGTAATGCGAGTATTGCCTTTCTTGGGGGTGTCTCGTCCACCACACATCTCCCAGGCCAAAGTCATCCAGTAATTTCTGCAACGCTTTGGCAGCTGGGGTGGGTCTATCTATCTTGCTATCTGATCTATCCACCCTAGGGTTTAACACGCAATTAAAGTCCCCTCCCCAGATCACCGCACTCCCCATACACATGCTTAGGTTGGTACACAGCGTTCTGAAATATGCCGCTGTGTTTTGATTTGGGGCGTATGTATTCACAATGCTCATCTCCCTATTCCCTACCAGTCCCCTCATTATGACCATCCTCCCATCCGTCTCCGCTACTTCCTGCAACAGTTGAAACGGGACATGCGGCGCCACCCAGATAAGCACTCCCCTTGCATAAGCAGAATATGACGAGGCCGCCACAACCCCTTTCCATTTCTTAGCAACCATCTGCATCTTTTCCCGTGTCAGGTGAGTTTCCTGTAACAGTGCGATGTCTATCTTTTATCTACATAGGTACAACATGACCTTGTTCCTCTTTAAATAACTGTTAAACCCTCTGACATTCCACATGATTATTTTAAGGTCCCCCATGGCCTATCAGAGTTTCCCCCAGCCCCCCACCAGTGCAGTCCAGATCTAGCCTCCTCCTCAGTCTATATAGGCTTGTTTCCCAATTTAAACTCCCCTTAACTACAAACACCCCAAACACCCCTTTCCTCCCACCTCCCTTCCCTTCCCCAACAATACCCCCCCCCACCCAACTGTTGCCCAGCTCCATCCCTGGATCTCAGGAACCCACGCATCTAGCTCTCTGGCAGTAGCCTGTACTCGAAGCTCAGCAGGGTGAGGTCGCCCTAATGGCTATCCTGCTACTACTACTGCTACTTGGGGGGGGGGGGGTAAGGGGCCTGTGTCCTACCGCTCCCATATGCTTCAATTCAACCAAGCATTGCTATTCAGTTTTGTCATGTGTTCAATGCTCTATATTCCAGTCCGTCACATTTCGATAAAATCAAGGATACCATAGCCTAGTTTCAACACTACCCATCTGTACCCGTCTATCAGTGTCTTTACCAAGTTTCTACTGGGATACCCCGCTATGTGACAACCCAGTATACATGTAGCACCCCAATCACTTATCGTGCTCTTTTTGGGCCCGTTCCGCATCTCGTTCTGGGCAGCCCTGTAGGTCCAGCCATGTCGCTGCTTCCTCCAGGGTGTCAAAAAAGAACATTCTACTTTTGTTCAGTACTTTCAATCTTGCAGGGTACAGAAACATATATTTGATGCCGGCCATGCGCAGCCTCCTCTTTACCGCCACATAGCTATACCGCTGCCTCTGGACCATCATTGTACAATCGGGATACGCTGTTATAGTAGCCGAGGCTCTTTCGATCGTTCCTCCTTTTCGAAAATACTCCAAAATCTTCTTGCGATCTTTATAGTTCAGTATCTTGGCAATTATTGCGTGAGGAGGGGCTCCAGGCTTCGGTTTTCTCATGAGGGCTCTTTGCGCTCGCTCCACTGTGAATCCTTACGAGAGTTTGTCGGCCCCTATTTCCTGCAGGATCATGTTCGCAACATAATCCGTAGGGTCCTGGCCTTCTTCTCCCACCAGCAGGCCAACCACACGGATGTTATTCCGTCTCGCCCTTCCTTCGGCTTCCGCCGTAAGATTCTCCAGGTTAGCCACTTGCTGCTTTAGTATGTGGACCTCCTTTGCGTTATCAGTGCTGGTGTCCTTGTTAGTTTTGACCGCACTCTCCAGACTGCTCATCCTGTCCGCCAGCGCCCTGACGTCTTGTCGCAGCAGGTTGACGTCTATCCCCACTGTGTCTATTTTAGCCTCCAAGGAGGTTTGCAGGTCCGCCATTGCTATACCCCATGAGTCTCTTAGCTCTGTTATAGATGTTAGTATCTGGTGGTTTTCGGTCCCCAGGGAACTTTCCGTGGGTGCATTTGCGCCACTGTGTGCCTACGTCGCTGGAGACTGCTGTGTCTTAGCAAACGCTTCCATCGTGGGTTGTTTGCTTTTGCCCTTGATTACTCTCCCTGTCATCTAGCGATCTTGGTCAAGTATCCGAGGTTACTTTGTTCATGGTGCGGCAATTCTGTTTTGCTGTCCCGCTGGGACGCTTGTGAGTCACTCCAGACCTAGGCTGTTATCCTTGAAGTACTCCGTATGGATTCGTATGCGCTGAGCTATGTCTTCGGGTGGGTTATGTCCTCCCACGTTTCTATTTATCCTTACTGCTTTTTGTGGATTGCTACTGGTCCCGGTTGGACCATCTGTCTCTTGGACTCCTTATACTCAGCGCACCACTGTCTTTGTCCGCCGAGGCCGCTCTCGTGCCATCCGCCACCTAGCTCAGCCCTGTACCTCGTGCTCTCTAGGATTAGCTCTCAGTGTACAGCCCCCGCACTCTTCGAGACCCTTTGCTCCTTCTCGACGCCCCAGGGTACTTATGGCAGAGAAACCACTCAGGCATCCATCCCAGGCAAAGCGGGGAGTCCTCTTCTTCCCCCTTGGCATCTAGCACTTTTTTCCAAGCACGATGGTGTGATTCAGACTGTATGGGGTGCCCACCTGGCAACCCCAATGGTTGAAACCCGCCACAGTTAGTGTCTTGCCACAGGTCCCATACGTACTTATGGGCGAAAATGTATTCAGTGGGCGGCGCTGACTCCTCTTCTTCAGCGCGGCTCCTGTGCTGCCTTATGTGGTTCGCGTGTGCAATCTCCCCCCTGGCAGTTTCCCTTGCCGGCAGTTCACCGCGTGCACAGTTAGTCCATCCCTGCTACCATTCTTGCACCTCGCGGGGCTGCTTTCGCTGTGCCGGTGTTCAGCACACTTTGGGTTTCCCAGTGTTGTTTGTTCATTTCGTTCTTGAAATCCACTGTGCGTTTCTCAATCCCTATTTGCCTCTCCATGCAATATTGAGCTTTCAGTATTTCTGGGCTCGCTCTTTAACCATCTCTTTTAGGGGCTGAGTTCAGTCATTCGCTTTCCTTCTGTAGTTGCACATGCTCGCTTTTGTTCCTGTCCCAGGGGGCCCTGCGACCAGTGCCCCACCTCTAGTGTGCTGGCAGGCGCCCAAGCCCTCCTCTATCAGATCAGGCTCCCTGGTCTATGCAATCCTCTTGTGCCTTCTTCGATCACTGGGGGCTCTTACACATAGACCCCAGCTGGGTGTGATAAGAACTCCTCCAGCGGCTCTGGTCTCCTCCGTGTGCACTTATATACAGGCAGCTGGTGTTGTCAGTGCCTGTACATACACGTACCATGTGTAATTAGGAGGCTGTACACTCACATCACAGTTTTTAACTTGGTCCGACTGCCCACAGTCAACAGAGCTTGCCTGCATGTCCTGTGCTCTTCTTGTTAGCATACGTGAGCTCTCGCAGCTCGCAGCTGCCCGTCACTTTAGTGTAGCTTTCGGGTTCCCACAACACGTTTGTTTCGCTGAAATGTCAATTACCGTATCCATCCTCACCGAAGGAGCGGCATTGGATAAATTTTATCTTCTCCGCATATTGTTCCTGATCCCTGCATCGTAGAGCAGCCAAGGCCGGCCCGTGTATAGTCGTCTCCGGTGCTAATGTAACCCAGAACCAATGCTCTCTGCTTCACCGCAGTTTCCTACGCGTCCTTCATGCTCGCGTAGGTCGCATCAGGGGCCAGCCCCCTGCATCCGTTTTTGTACACAGTGCCCCACCGCAAGCCGTGCTAATGCTGAGCTCTGATCAGGGAAATCAGCATGTGCCTCTGGTTCTGCTCACCCGGCCGCTGCCGAACACCATCTCCAATGCTCACTTTGCAGCACCCCGTAAGTCTGTCAGAGTTCTTCGAAGTCCTTTGTTTCCTTTGTCCGACGAACGGCGGCCATCTTCATTTCCTTATTGGGTACGCCTCGGGATATTCTCGGGCTTCAAGCTCCATAATTCTTACAGCAGGCAATGTGATAATGCATCCTAGCTTGCCTCAAAGTGTCCCACACTCGCCATTTAAATAATTAGTCTTGCATGTCCGTATTCTCGGAGCAATGTCAGGATGTTGAACGGATCATCAGGAGTCACAGTGAAGACACGTCCTTTCACATAGCTGCTTAGCCACACCCCCCCCGGTGTTTGTGAACTTTGTGAGAAATCTAGGCATCAAACTTTTGAGTTGGATTATTACTTTGTTTGGTGAACGTTATGAGATGCCTGAGAAATTCCAAGGGAAGGGAGTCATTCTCTTGTTAACAATGCCTTTGAAATGGAGGTTTTGTGTTAACTTGGAACTGAGACTTTTTAATCTGGAACTTTGTGCGTTACCTTTGAAAAGGACTGCAAACTGGGGAAGGGAGCCACTACGTCAGGAAATAGTCCCTGTAGACCACGGCTGTAGTGGTCCGCCCTACAGGGGGAGCGAACCATTCTTCTGCACTAAGAAACATTTTCGTTTTGCTTAATAACGTAATGGAAGGAAATAGGTTTTGACACAGGAAGGTGGACTTTTAGTTACATACATTCTGACAACATCCTTAGTATTGAGTTGGAACAGGGAAACCCCTCTTAAATTAAATAGTTAAATAAGGTCCCTTTATTTTCCTGCTAAATAGGTCTTCAGTAACAATTATGCCACACCCTTACAAAAGACAATTGGACAGTGCAGAAAGAATTTATTCCTCCAATATAACAAGCATGGCTATACAACACTTTCGCACCCGAAGTCACAGGATTTGTAAACATCCCCTTAAATACTTCAAAACATAAAGCTTAATTTATACATTTTATGTATAGCGAAAGCAATATTTTATAGTCGGCTATTTGGTCCATATAATATTGTAGGGCCAGCGTAGATCTAAGATATTACGTTTTGGCGCTATCTGAGTTTGATCACCTTCCTTGGGCCCGTATGTGTAAAGTCTTCATGCATGTAATTTCATAAATCTTAGCCCTTGTCGCTAGATAAAAAAGGAAATATTAAAATTATTTATAAAGAAAATATGTCTATGGATTTTTTTAGACTTGCTCTAAAGTGGTATAATATTACTCACCCTAAATGTAAATGCTGACGTACAGTTTGTATTGGTCAGATCTTCTGAGATTCTACATTAGGTATTTGGGAGCAAGGATTGTACCCTATAAGAATGAAAGCCATAAACATTTCTCATCAAGATTTTTGTAACGGGTATGAACATACTTTTAATTTTTTTAATTTTTTTTATTTAATGAAATCATGTTTACTTCTTCTCTTTTGCATCTAGGCTGACTCTCCCTAATAGCTGTAGAGTCAGGTGAGGTTTATTTTCCTTTAATAAAAGTTGGTGTACCATGTATTTGTGGGAGACACAAACTTGCCACAAACCCTAGGACCTGCCCCCACAGGCAACCCGGGGTGCTAGCCCACTGTCCGTACTAGCTGGCCTCAAAGACAGCAGCTCACACCCTCATCCACAACCAGGGAAATAATCAGGTTTTCAAATGACACACATTATGGCACTATGATGTAATCCGAAATGCTAAGATCTCCCTAGGTTTTTATTGAGAGGTTTTAAACCTCATTGGGCTTGCATATTCCTGTGATATTATATTTTATCTGCTAATATATTATTTTGGGCTTCCATAGCAGTAGATAAGAAGCCGATTTATTGATATTTGAATACAGTAGGAATTACTGCTTTATAGTACAAACATTACAGACATTTTAAAAATGCAAACCATTCAAAAATGCAAACAATGGAAAACACTTGTAAACGCAATGCAATGTGCACTGTTTAATGTATTGGGAGTTGACAGGTGCAACATCCATTCAGATGCACTTCACCCGCAGCGTGGATTTTGCCATATAGAATGTGAATCCTTATCCCAAAGAAATATGGTAATCACTATTTAATTAGCGCACTGGCGCCATATGATCATGTTTATTTTGAATAAGATAGGAGATAAGTGAGGCGAAATGATTGGCGAAGCCTATGCGGCAGACTGCACACATTTTAGGAGCTCTATATTTGGGAGCTTTTTTATGTCCATCAAATGTAATACTAAAGCCTTTGCACTTTACAAGATGGCGGACCCATTATCTGTAGGGGCCATAGATTTGAGAAAAGATTTTGAATGTCATGGCATACACGTGACGTGCCCTACCAAGCATGGTGGAGCCAATCGCTAGCCTCACGTCGGCTATAAACACACAAACACACGGAATACTTACAAGCCTGAAGAAGCTTGCGAGTCAAGCGGAATGCGTGGTGGTTTCCACCCGCTGTGGGTGAGTGCTGCAGCACCTCTGGTCTGCCTAGCTTTTGTAACATGTATGTTACTATAATTGTATGAACTATGCACTTTTTTGATTCAATAAAATGACTTTTAAAATACAGCTTGATCTAGAGTGCTTGGGCACTGTTTTGGTGTTTTTTTCAGTGACACTTGTACATCTGACTGTTTCAACCCAATTCCTCTCTCTTTTCAAACTATTGAGCATAGCCTGCTCTAGCCCACTAGCACCAGCTCTGTAAGTAGGCAGAGCGCATTCGAACAGCTAAAACCCATTTTTTTGAAACATTATTATTATTTCTGAGGCTTGTGGAATCTGCTTAGATCACATGCTATGCATAGGCTGACATCTAGTGGAAGCTGCAGAGCATTACAGTTGTTGTTTTTGAAACTCGAAAAAGGGACGTCAACAGGGCGTGCCAGTAATACTATCCCTAGTGTGACGTCCACTGTACCCATGGTCCTTCACGTGTCGAGGTCCCTCAGATAGTTTGCCATCACCGACGGACGCTAAATTGCAGAGTTCCATATTCGGCTAACACCATTGATTATATATTAATTAAAGTTGGTTACTCTTCATATCCTTTAGTCACCGACTTTCGACAACATCTTCGGCGGCGAAAAGGATGAATGTCGGACAAAAACCTTGTTTTGACACAACCCTTTCGCCTTGGAAGGCCGCACCGGGCCTCGGCCCGACAGTAGGGAGAGTGGCGGGTGGACATGTCTTAGGGCTCCAAGACAATGCATATTCCCCTTTACCCTCTCTATTTTTAGCCTGGCTGCCCTTCCATCCCAAAATGGAAAACACAATTTTTAAATTCTGCCTGAGATGCAATAGAAAGTTCCCTTGGAAAGACAAGAGCCAAGTGTGCATCCTTTTTCTTCCACAGGACCACGACGAGGGGCATTGTCGAGCTTGTCAGCTCTTCAGACCGAAAACACTCAAGGACCGAAAGACCAAGCGCTGGGCCCGCCATGCAGGACGAGGCCGCCATGGATGTGGAGGGTGCCTCCAGCGACGGCAGCATCGCCGTCTTTTTGGTTGGTGAAGGTGATGGGGAACCTATTGATTCTCACGTACTAGCCCCTAACCCCAGTAGAGAGGCCGTTGGAGCTGTTGTGGGGACTACACCCGGCGGCAGTAGCACACACACTACAGCCCACACTAAACACATACCCAAGGGCCGAGACACGACAACATCATCGACATGTCTGCACACAGTGTTGAGGGGGAGGTCCACCAGTTCCCTGTCCTCTGGACACTCGAAGTCCCGATCGCCACACGACAGGCCCCCAAAGTCACTAAACGATGCGGACGCAGTGTCCAAATCATCAACCGAGCACCGAACGTCGGAAGACGCAGCTTCGACCCACACTACCGCCGAAGTTCGACACTCTGTGCAAACATCGAAAACATCAAAAAGCACCAAGACCTCAAAAATCGCCCACCTGGTGCAAAAGCATGTGCCCAAAAGCCTCCTTAAGGGGAAAAATTCAAAGAAACACTCTTCAAAGTGTCACCATTCTCATAGAGAGAAGACAAGTACAACCCACAGGGAAAAAGACGGCATTAGCCTTAAAGAACAAGGATCAGCTTACTCCATTAACACCTCAGACTCCTGTGTCTATACCAAGTTCATCTCAGTGGACTTCTAACATTGATAGGGTTATGAGACAAATGACGTTCATGGCAGACTTGTTTGAGGAAAATCCCCAGGCTATGCTTAGTTTACAGAACACGGCACCAACTAGTTGTGCCACGTCTTCTCAACCCCCAGCAAAGAGGCCACATCCTGACACTCTTCTAGTTCCCCTGAGGAAGACCCAGTTCATATTGATCTATATGATCCAGATACAGACACTGAGGACTTTGATACAATACAGGAGGCAGACCAATGCTACGATGACTATGAAGAGGATGTGTATAACTTACCCTCTTCCGTCGATTTAGACCCACCAGTGGCAGATTCACCTGTGGACAATCAACCTCTGCATAATGATATGCTCATAAAGGCAGCTGAGCATTTTCAAATTCAGACATAATTAGATAAAGATTTTGCGGAGGATATTCTAGGGGACAGGAAAGCTGCCACCCAATTTATACCTATTCTTCAGTCCATTCAAAGAAGAATTCAGCCTTCTCTAGAGACCCCTAATCAAACGCAGGCGGTCAACCCACATATTGAAAAGCTGTTCTGCCATGCATCCACAGACCCACTGTACATCAGGGGACAATTGAGACCAGATTCACTTGTGGTGACCACAACGCGGAAAAGAGCAAGAACACCTGTAGCCTCATCGGAAGCACCCCCCAATACGGAAAGTAAAAAGCTCTATACTCTAGGGGGGAAAGTGGCCAGCGGCATTTCAGACAAGGATTGCAAACAATACCTCTTTATTGGCAAGCTACAACTGCCACAAGTGGGATAAAATTGCAACCTTAATGGCTTCCGCTCCAGAACCCGTGAAATCTCAGCTGTCCCTCGCAGTTGCTGAAGGCAAGGTAGTGTCCAGCTGCATCTTAAAAAACCACTCCGAGGCTGCAGACAATGCAGGCAGGATCATAGCAGAAGGAACAATCATTAAACGCCACGCATGGCTTTGCCAATCTGGTTTTAAACTTGAGACGCAGGCAACACTCCTCAACAATCCAATAGAACCCAATGTCCTGTTTGGGAAAGCTGTTGAGGTTGCATTAAAACCTGCCAAAGAAGAGTATGACACTCTGAAATCATTAGACCAGCTAACTAATGAGCCACCAGGCCAAAGAGGTGGAAGCAATTTTTGTCGCTTTCAAGAACAAAACTCGCAAAGGGGTTCCGGGTATGGTCAAAATCAGAGATCGTCCTGGGGGAAACAAATCGGGGACAAGCCTTGCAAGGTTTCCGGATAGGCCAGTGTAGATCTCGTGGCCGGGGGAGGTCTTCCACTTCCAGAGGTGGAGCAACACCTCCTAAACAATGACCACCCGCTTCAGGTCCCCGCCTATGCCTCTCCAGTATAACACACTTCACCCACACATGGGAGGGAATCACCTTGGACAAGTGGGTGCTATCTACTGTAGCGGGCGGTTATTGCATGGAGTTACTTCAGCGACCCTCAAACGCCCCCCACATCAAAAATCAACCACGAAGGAAGAACAACTCATCCTTCTCGAGGAGGTCGCAACGCTGCTGCTCAAGGACGCCATCGAAATCGTCCCAGCGAACCAGGTAAACAAGGGTATCTATTCAACTTACTTCCTTGTGCCAAAAAAATCTAACAATGCACCCAGTATTAGACCTACGCCGTGCAAACACCCATGTCAAGCCACAAAAATTCTGCATGACAACGCTTCAAGAAGTAATCCTATTGCTAAAGCGGGGTGACGACATGGCAACGTTAGATATGAAAGATGCCTATTTTCATATTTCAATGTTCCCAGTGCACCGGAGTTTCCTGCGATTCAAAATAGTCAATCAACACTACCAATTGAAGGTGCTACCCTTCGGCATAACCTCTGCTCCAAGTGTATTCACCAAGGTACTAGCGGTAGTGGCAGCACACCTATACAGAGAATCAATCCCAGTTTACCCTTATCTGGACGACTGGCTGATGACCAGGGAACCCCCTCAAATTTGCAAGCAAAATACCCAAAGAACAATCATTCTGCTCTTCCAATTGGATTCGCAATCAACAAGAAAAAATCGAGTCTCGTTCCAAGCAAAACCAAACCGTTCTTCAGAGCTATCATAAAGACGGAAGTCTTCCCGTCAAACGAAAGAGTGCACAACATACTGCTGCAAATACCTCCATATCTAGCCGGTCACCAAATATCTGTACGCAAAGCAATGCTCTTGCTTGAGATGATGGCTTCTTGCATTTACATGGTTCCGCATGCATCCAATGCAAGAGTGGTTAGCGAAACAGTGGTCTGAGGCAATCGGTCAGTGGGACGATTTAGTGGTTGTTTTGCTAACCCTAGTATAAACGCTCAGCTTGTGGACAAAGGAAAACCTGTTGAAAGGATAACCATTTCACAACCTTACAGTGCAAGCGATTGTTACAACAAATGCATTACACACTGGGTGGGGAGCCCATTACCTTCACCACAAAACGCATTGTCTATGGATGCAGATCACAGCCCAAACTCACATAAACCTTTTGGAACTGCTACCAGTGTTCAACGCCCTACAAGGATTTCATGTGCACCTAGCAGGTCACACAGTACAAGTCCTAAAAGACGGCCCCAGTGCTATGTTTTATATAAACAAGCAGGAAGGCACACACTCTCCAAGTCTGTCCAGGCTAGCCCAAAAAATGTGGAAGTGGGCACTTAAGCGTAACATGTTCTTAGTGGCACAACACGTTCCAGGGGAACTCCATTCTCTAGGAGACTCACTAAGCAGAGATCCCCTAGCCAAAGAGCATGAGTGGCAGCTCTGCAGAAAAATTACAGACAATATCTTTTCCCTCTGGGGCTATCTTCCGTTAGACACACAATGCCCAGACTTCACATCCAGGTTTCCCCAACCCAGATCCAAGAGCAACGGCCTTTGGATGAGCTGGCCAGGGAAATCTGCTTATGCTTTCCCCCAGACCCCCCCCAATACCGCTCCTGAGTAGGATAGTGAACAAAATGCACCAGGAACAAGTAACTCTAATCCTGGTTGCTCCAATGTGGGTGAGACACCTTTGGTTTCTGCATCTGTGCCAACTGGCGATGTGCAATCCAATCAAACTCCCGGGCCCCTACAACATGCTCACCCAACATGGGGGGACAGCGTTACACCCACATCCTCAATCTGACCTTGGCAGCTTTGCTTCTGAATTCATAGAGTTCGGTCATTTAAAACTACCTCAAAGGTGAATGGAAATGCTCAAGGAGGCACGTAAACCAGACCCTGTTAATTCTAACAAATGGAAAAGATTTGTAATATGGTGCCAGTGAAAATGTACTTCAGTCCACATTCTTCATTACATGCTCCACTTACTAGACTCCGGCCTAGTATTCAACTCCATCAAAGTTCACCTAGCAGTT